>NC_064619.1:285701198-286018198 GCF_023898315.1 Schistocerca nitens
TTGAAAGGTAAAAGCCAAGTTGTCTCTGTATCCGCAGCAGAGAGAGATCGTTAGTAACGGTTGTTACCTGCATGAGTGCGACAGGTCACTTTATACTCCATTTATTTGTATTTCCACGAAAGAATCAAAAGCCAGAGCCATTATATGGGGCACCGAATGGAAGCATGGCTGTCTACCACAAAAGAGTGTGGATAGAATCTGAAAGTTTCCATAAATGGTTTGAAGATCTGTTTTTAGAAAGTGTGAAACTTACCAAGGAAGAACCAGTGATCCTGTTCTTAAACGGCTTATATTCACACGCAATAAACTTACCCTTACTTGAGTCAGCTAGTGAAAATGGTGTACGTATAGTGAGTTTCCCCTGAAAACTTCCTACGCTCAGGAAATAGAAAACTGGTTGAAAAATCATATAGATAGAGTGGTGAGTCATTTCCAGATTGCCAAGCTGTTTGATGAAGGTTACAAAACGTCAGCTACAGTAGCTGCAGCAGAACACGGTTTTACAATAAATGGGCTGTATCCACTGAACAGAATTTCCAAACAACATGAATTTTCAGTGGCTGACTCTACCACGTCGATTGATCAACGAGACGACCCAGAAGA
This sequence comes from Schistocerca nitens, assembly GCF_023898315.1. NCBI lineage: Eukaryota > Metazoa > Arthropoda > Insecta > Orthoptera > Acrididae > Schistocerca > Schistocerca nitens. Next base: position 285,701,802 of record NC_064619.1, read on the forward strand.
CTCTGTCTGTCATTTATCAAAAAATGACCGAGATCCAGCTGAAACAAGTCGCATCAGACAGGAACTGCTTGAGCCTCAGCCTGGACCTAGTGGCTCCCAACCACCTGCAAACAAGAGTGCTAAACCCATTGTTCGAGGACAGGCCAGCGTGAAAGTTCCTCACCATCTGCAAATAACCAAAACATTTCTCCGACAGATATAAACCCCTTGTCACAACTGAAAGACCAAACTGTTCATTCGAAGAAAATGGGACGACCAAGCTGCCCAGCAACTGTTCTGACGAGTACATCGTATAAAATGAAGCTCAGTGAAGATATTTCCAAAAAATCAAACAAAAATGTTGCCAAAACAATTTTTGCAGTTAGATCAAAGAAAAAAAATCAGCTCACTATAAAACATAAAAAGGAAAATGTCATGCATAAGAAGAAAACTATTGTGATTAAGAAAAGGAATGTCCCAGATAAACCATTAATGAAGACATCAGATGAAGGTCCTGATAAACCATTGACAGTGTTACAGACATCGAATACAGTCAAAATGATTATGTGTGTCCTTTCTTTAACAAGCCGTATTTGACTGACAGGCGTGTAGAAAAATGGATAACTTGTGCTAAATGTCGGATGTGGTGTCGTGAACAATTTTCTGTAGCTACTGACTATAAAAATCGTTATTTATGATTTTTGTTTGGAAGGATAAATTCCAACTTTCTATAATGTATGTAGTGTATGACATTTTTCTACGTGAAACTGAGTAACGGAACTGTAGTTGTACATGCAATGAAATATAATAATATTCTATAATGTTCAGTTAATTTATTTTCATTCCTTAATTTTATTTTAGTACCTCTAGTATCTCACAATGCGATATTGGAGGAAACCTGGTGCTATATTAGGAATACTTTTTTCCATATTGCCTAAATGTACTTGGTGTAGTTTTTTTTATTTTTGAATTATTTATTAGATGAGACATTCACTTAATTATTTCGGATAAGGGACAGAAATAACCAGCTTACTACAAATAACAAAGCAACTTAATAAAAGTAATAACAGCAAATTACACCCAAAAATAAAAATGGGTGTGATATTAGGTATAGTTCCCTCATCGTATGCTGCTCTTCCAGCAGATAAAACTGGAAGATTTTCGCCGGAACATCAGCTTTGCGACACGAAGTAGGAAGCACTCGAGGACGAACAACTTGACTCGAAACTCATATTCGGCGACGAAGCAAGCTTCTATTTATCTGGAAAGGTTAATCTCCACAGTATGATGGTATGGGGCGCTGGCGCATTAAAGGGATTTGCCGAAGACAGATGTTTCTTGCGCTATTTCATAGATGAAGCTGCGTGGAACGTTCTTATTTTGTGAGAAGACTGTGACGGGTACATATTGCATTGATATGTTGCAGTTTGTGATTGTTTCCATAACTAACTGCTGATTCCGAGAATTTCTTCTTACAAAATGACTCGGCATACTGTCATTAGACCATGCCAGTTAGTCGCTACGTAAACAAAGAACTTCCGTATCGCTGGATTTGGCGTAGTGGTGAAGATGACGTAACTCTCTTACTCCCCCCTTACGTCAGGTCGCCTGGCCGACTAACTCCTGATTTTTTCCTTCTTTTGTGGTAATTAAGAACCGTATGGTGATGAAGAGGAGGCTGCAGTTTAAGAGATAGATCAGGAAGAATCGATACGCGAAGAGATAGGATACGGAAGTACTAAGGAATGACGAGATACGCATGAAGTTGTCTAAGACTATAGATAAAGCAATAAGGAATACCTCAGTCTAGTTGGAGAGGAATGGATATATCTAAAACGGCCAAGCACAGAAGTTGGAAATAAAAACATAGGTACGAACAAGATAGCATCGAAGAACGGATAACAGAAGAAATACTGCAGTTGTACGATGAAAGAAGGAAGTACAAAAACGTTCAGCGAAATTCAGGACTACAGAAATAAAAGTCACTGAGGAATGAAATAAACAGGAAGTGAGGGAAGCTAAGACTAAATTGGCTGCATAAAAAAACGTGAAGAAACCGAAAAAAGTGATTGTTGGAAGGATTGACTCAGCATGTAGGAAAGTCTAAACAATCTTCGGTGACATTAAAAGAAAGGGTGGCCACATTAACAGTGTAAAGGGAATTCCCGTATGAGGGTGAAGATTTGTCGGATGTGATGCAACAAGAAACAGGAGTCTGTTGAGAAGAGATGGGGAATCCAGTATTTAAGAGAGCTTTGGAGGACTTAAGATCAAATAAGGCAGAAGGGACAGATAACGTTCCATCAGAGTTTCTAAAATCATTAGGGGAAGTGGCAATAAAACCGCTATTCACGTTGGTGAGTAGAATATATGAGTCTGGTGACATACCATCTGACTTTCGCAAAAAATATCATCCACACAATTCGAAAGTCTCCAAGAGCTGACGAGTGCGAGAATTATCGCACAATCAGCTTTAACAGCTCATGCATCCAAGTTTCTGACAAGAACAATATGTATAAAAATGGAAAAGAAAATCAAGGATGTATTAGATGACGATAAGTTTGGCTTTAGAAAATGCAATTCTGACGTTGCGGCTGATAATGGAAGTAAGACTAAAGAAAAATCAAGACACTTTCACAGGATTTGTTGACCTGGAAAAAGTGTTCGATAATATAAAATGGTGCAAGATGTTCGAAATTCTGAGAAAAATAAGGGCAAACTATTGGGAGAGATGTACAAGAGCCAGGACGGAATAATTAGAATGGACGACCAAGAACGAAGTGCTCGGATTAAAAAGGGTGTACGTTAGGGGTGTAGTCTTTCGCCCTACTGTTCAATCTGTACATCAAAGAAGCAAAGGTGAAAATAAAAGTAAGGTTCAGGAGTGAAATTAAAATTCAAGCTGAAAGATATAAATGATACGAACCGCAGATGACATCGCTACCCTGAGTGAAAGTGAAGAAGGATTACATGATATGCTCAATGGAATGAACATTCTAATGAGTTCAGAATGTAGATTGAGAGTAAATCGAAGAAAGACGAAAGCAATAAGAAGTAGCAGAAATGAGAACAGCGAGAAATTTAACATCATGATTGATGGTCACGGAGTAGATGAAGTTAACGAATTCTGCTACCTAGGCAGTAAAATAACCAATGCTGGACGGAGCAAAGCGAACATCAAAAGCAGAAAAGCTATGGCAAAAGAAAGCCATTCCTGGCGAAGAGAAGTCTACTAATATCAAATATCGGCCTTAATTTAGGAAGAAATTTCTTAAAATGTACGTCTAGAGTACAGCATTGTATTGGTAATGAAACGTGGACTGTGGTAATACCGGAACAGAAGAAAATCGAAGCATTTGAGATATGGTGCTACAGACGAATGTTGAAAATTAGGTGGACTGACAAGGTAAGAAATGAGGAGGTCTTGCACCGAATCAGAGAGGGAAGGAATATGTGGAAAACTCTGACAAGGAGAAGGGACAGGTTGATAGGACATCGTTAAGGCATGAGGGAATAACTTCCATGGTACTAGAGGGACCTGCAGAGGGCAAAAACTGCAAAAACTGTAGAGGAAGACGGAGACTGGAATACATCCAGCAAGTAACTGAGGACGCAGGTTCAAGTGCTACGCTGAGATGAAGAGCTTATGACAGCAGAGGAGAGCATCAAACCGGTCAGAAGGCTGCTGACAAAAAAAAACTTTTTTATTCCTGCTCAACAATATGTCGTTGACTTTGCCTTCGCCTAGAAGAATTACGAGCGATGTTCGGTACCATTTTACCGAAGTGGAAGAAAGTGGAAAACGCCGCTACTGCCAACAGATAATTGTCGAGGCGTCTGGCTCATCATCAAACCTGAAGAGACAAAAAATCTAAGCATCCTACAGCACCATTTGAACGATATGGGTCAGGAAGCCGATCAAAATGCCATGAATCGATTTAGAAATTCAAGAAATCATTTTTCATGAACCGTCTTCACTGATATCTGCTTCCACTTCGGGTGAAGGTATCCTCCCAGAAAGGCAAATTGAGTCCCAAGCTGTATCCATCCATCAGTGACGTGAGATTGTGGACCAAATGCTGATTTATTTCCTTTTGTAGTGCCCACACTCTCAACTGCCTTTGGTGTTTACAACGACCGACAAGTAATTTTTTATATTATAATTCGGCTCACGTTAAATAAAACTAGGGCATTAGATTATTTGCAGAGAATACCATTCTTTCACTATTGTTGAAGAGACAGAGTTTGGTATATGCTTTGTCCAAATTACAATTAACGAAGACGAAAAACATCGTCAAACTCTTTAACGAACAGTTTGCATCATGAGTTATTACGCACTCACTGCACATTTCATAAGTGAGAAGAGTGAACTAAAGTAATGTGCTCACAATTCGAAGACAGACACACTGCAGAAAACATCTCGAACTGTCTGAAGTCTGTTATCCCAAATCCAATATCAATTTTAAAATCACTTCCATAATAGCAGAAAAAGAGTCAATTATGAAATTACCTGCCATCCTTCTCGAACTTCCACATATTCCACGCTTTGGACATCCTTTAAACCTCAGAGGGCAACACACAGTTCAGACGTCTATACAGAAAACCGTTGACGTGGTCAAATGAGTTGTTACGTTCCCTAAAGAAAGACCCTTTTATTTAAGCAAACTTGCTGAAATTCAAGAAAATCTGAAATAAGACCGACTGAAATTAAAACAAGATCCCCCAAGCAGCTGGAACTCTACTTACGAAATGTTGCAAACGTTTACTTTCAATAAAGATCTCATAATTTCTTGCCTCCACAATTTAACTGGAAAATCCATCACCTTAAACTTAAAAAGTACAGACGGGCGATAATGGAGCAGGATTGACAGAGTCTGCAAGTTTTCGATGAGGTAACCAAGGAAGCATCCTCAGAGAAAACAGAGTCACCTTTAAAAATGAAGATCTTACCAAGATTAATGGAATGGCTACTAAAATCTACTAAAGACAAAAATAAAGAATATCCTGAGTAAATAGTCATTGTTCGATAATTTGCTTAAAGGTTTATTTGAATTGTTTAGGTTTATCTCCAGTAACGAACTGATTAGTCGAGCAACGTTACTGCACCCCTGATTGACAGGCAATGATTTTCAGATGACAAAATATTTCAGGACTGCTATATGAAGGCTGTTGCAGAAATGGAAGCGTAGATTGTTCAACGACAAAAAATGGAGATCGTTTCTCAACTAGTTACCTTCGTGACAGATGAGATGTTCTCAATCTGACAGGAGTTCAATGAAACTATAGGTCAGCTTCAAGCAAGTCACGATACAGGAAGTGCGGCAGTTGTTGAACTGGACAATTATTTAGTCCAGGGATATTTGCCTACAAACAGCAATTCCTTAAATTTTCTCTGTCGGTCCATTATGGCCTGGGGAACATCGTCTGGTACGTATTCCTTGATTCAAAAAACTTTACCAACAGCCGTATGTTTTGGTATATTTTATTTTGTATCTCAAATGATACCAGTTTCGGCAACTCAATATTGTCATCTTCAGGCTCCTGCCTAATCAAGGAGTATACAAGTAGTGATGTAAGGGTGTACAATTCAAGTTTACAATTGACAGGTAATCATAATGGCGCTCAAACTTAAAAATAATGGAAATATTATCGTTAAATAAAGTCTATGTGTACATCCAGAACAAATATGCTAAAACATATGTATATATTTGTTAATAGCACTAAACCAAATCCCATGTATATCTAGCACAGTAGATTAAAACTTGTGTACACATTCGTTATTCATAAAACTATTTTGCATGACAGATTTTTCAAGAGAGAATGTAAAATTATCAGAAGATCAGCAGTAGACAGCGTACAGTCAAGAGCTCCGTACAAACAAAGCGCGTCTTATATATATATATATATATATATATATATATATATATATATATATGATGTTATTGTGTATATATATATATATATATATATATATATATATACAATAACATCCTGTAAAATTCTTTTAGATGAGGGATCGCCTAGTGTATATGAGTCCCAATCGTGTATTTAAAGTAAAGTGTCACATAATAAGGTATGAATAACAATAATTGGCGTATTTACAGCCTAGGCAATATAACGGTGGTAAGACAAGTAGTTGTCACATTATCAAAAATAACTTTACACAAAACCCAATGGCAATCGACATATTAAGAGAAAATAGCATGCATAGCGAACACTACGAATATTGACAACTAACTGGTGGGCCAAGTTATATAGTAACTCGGAATAAAAGATATGATTGTTTTCGGTACCCATAGCAGTGTTACCGTATTTCGAAGTTTATATATTTTCCTTGATCGGCTTTAGTAATAGTGAATCATTTTTGTGGTTTATTGTATAAAATGGACCAGTACATTTGCGTTTAATTAGAACTACCTTATTCCTATATTGAAGTAATCTTAGTTTGAGGTATAACAGGTCTTTGTTAAGCATTTTACATCCATTGGTTGGCATATGACGTTTCCTTTTAATACAGTTTGTCTCTGTCCAGCGGGACTGTATTACAAAAGTGCTTGTCATATGAGAGATCGATCTGACTGATAATAGACCACAGTGAGGTCGTCATTTTGGTTGTGAATACATAGATAGTGGTCACTGTTATTGCTGCCATCATTTCTTTAACGGAACATGTTCACCGATACGGGGTTTTCAAGGATGTTTGCCACGATATCGTCGGATCGCTTAGTGAGACATGTAGTTCGGTAGCGACTCGCTGCATGCAAGTGGGACGATCTCTGTCATAACTTTAGTACCGTTTCAGCTAGAATAACACCTACTGATAATGGGACATCAGGGTCTAGTCACACGTAATTATTGGGGCTTATGGTAATAAATTCATACTGTTATTTCGGGGACTTTCCTTTGGGAGATAGGTGAAACTTCCGCTTAGCAATATTTATATAACTCTACATTATTTAAGCCCTTACATGTTGCACCATTGTTTCCGGCATTATACAGTTCTTCTCCTATATATTTTGTTATCCAATATTCTTAGCATGAATGTAATATTTCAACCTTTTTATAACGCACTGATTCTACCTGAAGCTTACTATCTATCTTTCATATTAACTCGTAGATCTTGCTTTCTGCACCTCTTTGTATCCGTTTTATAGCAGTCTACTCCTATGATAGACAGCATTTAATAGTGATCATGTTGTTATGTTATCGGTATCTTTTGTGCTAGTTTTATACTTAGGCCAATGAAGTATTTTGTGTTCCTTTGGCCTTTTAGAACCAAACTGACACAGTCCCCAATTCACTTGTGGGAATTCGGTAAGTCTGGACCACACCTGACGAGTATGATTACGACCCAGTTAGTTTATCAGTGTGTTAGCGTACTTCTTACTTCTCCGCAAAGTTTAGAGAGTTTGCAGTGATGCTTTTACTATTGATGGGTTTTGGTATTCATAGAAACAGAAGATGGTACTCCTTTTTTTGGGTTTCAACTTCGAAAATATAGTGGTCGTCGCATACTCATTTACCTTTTATTCCCTTCGTATACACTTACCTTATCACTACACAACTTCTTAGTCTTAGTATATAGACGTTGACATTGACATTGTATGAAGTAGTCGACTGTGAACTTTATGGACTCATCCTGCACAAGTAGGATTTGACTTTATTGGTTTTTAGTTCGCTGTGATAATGCTAACCTTTTCAGGCGATAAATGAAACCAATGCTATCTTTTATTCCGAGTTACTATATAGCTTAGGCCACCAGTTAGTTGTCAATATTCGAAGCGTTCACTATGCATGCTCTTTTCTCTTAATATGTCGATTACCACTCGGTTTTGTGTCAAGTTGTTTTTGATACAGTGACAACTACTTCTCTTACCAACAGTGATATTGCCTAGGCTGTAAATATGACACGACCGGGTTCCCGGGTTCGATTCCCGGCGGGGTCAGGGATTTTCTCTGCCTCGTGATGGCTGGGTGTTGTGTGCTGTCCTTAGGTTAGTTAGGTTTAAGTAGTTCTAAGTTCTAGGGGACTTATGACCACAGCAGTTGAGTCCCATAGTGCTCAGAGCTATTTGATCCATTTTTTTTGTAAATATGAAAACTATTGTAATTCTTACCTTATTATGTGACATTTTACTTTAAATAAACTATTGGGACTTATATTCACTTGGCGATCCCTCATCTAAAAGTATTTTATAGGATTTCAATATTAAAAAAAAAAAGACGCGCTTTGTTTGTACGGAGCTCTTGACTGTAATCTGTCTAGTGCTGATCTTTTTAGTGATTTTACGTGCTCGTTAGTAAATCTGTCATGTAAAATTGTTTTATGAATAACAAATGTGTACACAAGTTTTAATCTACTGTGCTAGATATACAGAGATTTTTGGCTTAATGCTATTAACAGATACATACGTATGTTTTAGCATATTTCTGCTGGATGTACACATGGACTTGATTTAAACTTAAAAATAATGGAAATATTATTGTTAAGAGCCATTATGAATAACTGTCAATTGTAAACTTGAACTGTACGCCCTTATATCACTACATGTATACTCCTTGATTATGCACGGCCCTGAAGATACCAATACTGAGTTGCCGAAACTGGTATCGTTTGAGATATAAAATAAAATAAACCAAAACATACGGCTGTTGGTAAACTTTTCTGAATCACGAAATTCCTTAAACTGGTGGGCAACAAGATAATTGCTCTGGCCACGAGGGTATCAATTGGTTCTAAAAATATTGTGTGTTAGAGCAACATCAGTGGCCTGTGAACGAATGTTTTCAAAACCAGGATAAATGCGCACTAAGAAGAGAAAGAGACTCAAGTCGACTGAAATGGGTCAAATTTTATTTTCATATGACAATACTGATTAATTTTTCCTTTGTGGGAACATACATGGCAATACTGACTGTAATTGACTACTGCAGATATACTTCAATTTCAGTTGTCATAATTTTATATTGTTTTTTTTAATAGATGTATCAAAATATAACATTAATCAGTCTTTATTCTTAAAATTTTGCTACTTGATAAAAAATATTCAAGATTTTTTTGTAGCACTTATAATTTTCGCTGCAGACGAAATTTAAAACTTTTGTACCTGAAAATTTCTTGGGACATAACACAAACTTATTACTCCTCTTTATATGTTCTTTCAAAATAGAACGAAATCAGATAAAAACAGCATTGGGTTTTAGAAAGTTGTCATTCGGTGACTCGATAGCATTGTTGTTGGCTACTGCGTACCGCTACGTGAAATGTAAAGGCGTCTCGGGGCTCCCAGCCAAGTCAGCTGTGCGGGAAACTGTCGGGCAGGTATGTAGGAGGGAGGGGGAGGAGGGGAAAGGAGCCGTGTCGGGCTTGCACCGGCTGCCCCTAGGAGGCGGCGAGCTGTTGGGCGCAGGTAGCAGCTGAGTAGTACGCGTGTAGCTACCGCCAGCCACGCCTCCGTGCCGGCTAATTACAGAGCCCCAGTAGGTGCGGACGGCGGCTCGGAGAAAGTGCGACCTACGCTCTCGTGGCAAGACGTACGCAGAGGCCGAAGGCGCAAAAGAAACGGTCAGTTATAGAGCAAGGCGTGTATCTCGCTGTCAGTCACTTTGTTTATGCGTCCTCATAGATTTATTCCCAATTCGGAACGCCCCTGCCCAGTACCAGCTGACCTGGTAACTGGCTACCTTAGAGTAGACAACGAAAAGAAAAATATTGGGACGGTGGATAACATTCCACCAGCTGCGACATAGTCGCGTATACTAACAGTGATCCAATACTGTCAAATGTTTTTTATTCCACTCTTTGATCACAATATCAATTCTTTTGACGATGACTGGTTTCAGTCCGTAATGACCATCCTCAGATCTTTTCTAGACCATGTCCTCTGTGGGTGTGTGGCCTATTCTACATCTTAATATAGATACACGTGACGATGCTATGCTGTCTTTATTTATATGTTTTTACGATGGCATTGTGGCGTTATCACTTTAGGAAATGGTGTAGAAAAGATCTGAGGATGGTCATTACGGACTGAAATCGGTCATCATCAAAAGAATTGATATTGCGAGCAAATTCTGGAATAAAAAGCATTCGGTGAATAACATTGTCCCAGAAATTACCGTAAGCTCCGGATTGTTCGTGTTATCTGACCAGTAGCGAGACAACTGACCACCACAAGTTGAGTTCAAAATGACCACCGGCAGCGGCAATACACGCTTCCTTTGGTATGGAACGACTGCTGCGCACGTGCTAGCATTTCAGCGGGGACGTCCGAGCAGGCAGCAGTAACACGACACTGCGTATCGTCGGCTGTGGCTGTTATGTCCTTGTAGACAGCATCTTCCAGCTCAGCCCACAGAAAAATGTCTAGAGGCGTCAAATTCGGGGAACGTGTCGGACAAGGTATAGGTCTAGAATGAAATTTTCACTCTACAGCGGAATTGGCGCTGATATGAAGCTTTCCTGGCAGATTAAAACTGTGTGCCGGACCGAGACTCGGGTTCCGAGTTCGAGTCTCGGTCCGGCACACAGTTTTAATCTGCAAGGAAAGTTTCAAGGTATAGGTCATGTGTGTTCAATCCGACGATTTGGAAACAATTCGTGAAGACTTGCTGTAGTACTTCGTGCATTATGGGCTGGACATCCGTCATATTGGTACCATAGGTTCCTCCCAGTCAAAAGACCAGTTGTGCACGTTTCAGCGGTTTTCCTGGCCATGATACATATGGAGTATCCTGTCTTCATGCCCCATGTACGGAAGTTAACACGATTCTTATAATCATTTCCATGGAACTGTGAAACACATCAGTCACACTTCCCATTTCCGCAGTATTTGCGGTGCATGTTTCAGGCGAGTCACCCTGCGAATAACAGTGAGAACGCTATTGACGGCTTCTTCATTGACGGCACCCACTACGCTGTCCGCCACTCCGTGCTACCCGGGAGACGGTACTTTTAAAACCTGCTCAAGTGCAGCTCAAGGCGAACTCACTCTTCATATTGCTTGCTGTCTCCGACGGGGCTACGCCATACCTACACGCCATCAAGAGACGCAGAATCGACATCACCTCACTGCCTGATACTAGAACGTCTTTATAAGCGGCCGCAATTCACGGCTTCGCCCAGAGACGTCAGTGATTCGACAGCATTAGTAAGGAAGAGTGCATTGAGCGCAATACATCGATGGAGCATGACACTACTAAACATAACTGTCAGTGTCCCATCGAGGTGCATCAGCTAGTACATGCACATGTGTCGTTCTTTAGTGTGTGCTTCCACAGGTATTGTACAAGTGTCGGTTTGGGAACTATTCAAGATATGATACCTTGTAAACGGCTCGCACTAGAACCCTGTAACAAACACCACTGACATTCCATTTTACCCTACGCTTAGTTTGTTAATATCAATAGCCATTGCTCCATTGAAAAAAGTGTGTCTTTGCACAAAAATACACTTTATTACAATATGTGGATTGGCTAACAATACGAGCCCCTGACTACTAATATATGCTGCGAAAGCCGATCAATAGCATTTTCCATTTCCTCAGTACTTGCGGTGCTTGTAATCCACAGTGCATAAAAACACGCTCAATTCTGAATTCAAATTTTGAAAATAGGAATGATTACCCGAAATGTGTCATGCGAAACAAAAAACAGAAAATAGAAGGTAGTGACTAGTAGCAGAAAAAGTTATTTCATAAGCAAACCCATTGACCAAATAATCAATAGATATATACAACAGATATGGGCACTGCACACGTATATCCATAAAAACCAATGGAAGTAATCAAGAGGCGAATGTTAAGCTACAAAGAAAAGATAAAAGATGTCTGGTTCTTTTACATCTGTTAAAAACATATATCTTCAAACTAAGAAATAGTCTAACTACATGGTCTGAGCACAGCTCACAGGTGTACAAGCTTTTTTGATTTAGATCTGCTTTTTTTTTTCTTTTTCAATCCAAGCATCATCTTACTCACGAAACGTGCTCGTTACGTAGCGTGGCTTCTCGCGTAACGCCTGCTATTAGCAATACTTCCCCATACGTTCTTCGGTAAGGCAACTTTAAAATCCTCCTCGATACGGCTCTGAGCACTATGGGACTTAACATCTGTGGTCATCAGTCCCCTAGAACTTAGAACTGCTTAAACCTAACTAACCTAAGGACATCACACACATCCATGCCAGAGGCAGGATTCGAACCTGCGACCGTAGCAGTCGCGCGGTTCCGGACTGAGCACCTAGAACCGCTAGACCACCGCGGCCGGCTTCCTCGATACAGAATAACAGTAGCAAGCATGTGATACATTTCTCGTCCTCTTACAATTGCTTTTAGTGCGAGCAGATATCGAGGCACCTGCCTTTCACCAAGTCAACGACCACTAACGTTCCTCGACAGGCACCCGTCACCATCAACGTTCCTCCGCAGATGGGTTCCTTGCCCACTTCTACACCTACACGTTACGACTGCGTTCAGTGAGTGCATGCCAGGATATCTAGTGATGTGGGTGCTACTGAAGTCCAGTCACAGATACAACTCAGTTCTTCTGTACACTTGGCAGACAATAACCGCCGAGTTTGACTTTTTCAGCCACCCAGATTGAATATAATATACTGTGGGAATGGGGATGAATCAGAAGAGAATCGATGAAACATGAGGAGGAATTAGAAATTTTGAAAGAGCTAAAGCAGCTTCCATCGATGGCAAAATTACGTTTTACTTCCGAGCACTGGCTCAAGATGGTGAGAAAAAGTTTAAAAGGGGACACAAGCTAAAATAATAATACTGATAGCTGTCACTGATATGCTAATTGCATCATTCACTAACTGACTTCCAGCAAAAAATCTGTGTGTCCATGATATACTGACATGCCAAGCAACACGTAGCAAAGATCACCTACCTCACACCTTAATATGAGTTTTGGCGTGGATAAGGCTACCTGCCACAAACAGATTTAAGCGCCACCTTTTGTTACCACCTCAGCCGATCGATAGCTTCCCCTCATCCCGCTGCTCGACGTACTCTTGTAATGTATAAATGCAAATGCATTCAAGTGGCCCTCGTGCAATGATTAATTCACAATAAATCTCTTATCCACACCAGCTTATTCTGATATGTACTGGGCAATTACATCTGTTCCTTGTTTCACAGAATGTAGAAATTAGTAACGCATTTGCTTGTTTCAGTGTGCATTGTCTCTGTTAACTACAAGTCCTTCCTGTAGGAGGATTCATTAAGAATAAGACGGTAGAGTGGAGTGTGAGTTACTGTGAACAGTTCAGTGATAGGGTTGTTCTCATCACAATTGACAGCAAAGCGAAACAGACAAAAAAGTTCAGGTTAATTGCAGACGTCGGAGTGAAAAGATGGAGAACGGGTGATTCGGTACGTAAAGGGAGATTAAAATCTGATAGTCAGGGGGTACTGTAATGTGGTTGCAGTGGAAGGAACAGAAGAAAGTTTACGCGAGAATATGGGCTTAGTAGTAGGACTGAGATCGGAGAAAAACTAATTGAGTTCAGGAGTTATCAAACAAATTTCATCTAGTAATAGCGAATACTCCGTTCAAGAATCGCAAGACGAGGAGGTATTCTTGAAAAAGGCCTGGACATACGGGAAGATTCGAGTTAGATTACGTCGGGGTCACGCAGATATATCGAAATGGAATTATAAGGCGTACCAGGAACAGATATAGACTCAAATCACAATTTAGCAATGATGAAGAGTATGCTGTTTAAGAAACTAGTCAGAAAGAAACAATGCGCAAAGAAGTGGGGCTGAGGAAGTACTAGAGAATGAAGAGATACGCAAGAAGTTCTCTGAGGCTGTAAACAATGCAATAATTAATATCTCAGAAGGCTTTTCAGCTGAGGACGAATGGACATCACTAAAAAGTTCAATCACAAAGATTGGAAAAAGACATAGGTTAAAAGAAGATAAATGCAAAGAAACCATGGGTAACAGAAGAAATGCTTCAGCTTATCGATGAAAGAAAGAAGTGCAAAACGTGATCAAGTAAATTCAGGAATACAGAAATACAAGTCATCTAGGAATCAAATAAACAGGAAGCGCAGGGAAGCTAAGGCTAAATGGTTACAATGAAAATGTGATGACATCGAATAAGAAACGATTGTCGGAAGGATCGACTCAGCATGCAGAAAAGTAAAAGCAACGTTCAGTGAAATTAAAAGCACGTTTGGTAACATTCAGTACAATGGTATTTCCACTGTTGAATGCAGAGGAGCGAGCGGATAAATGGAAATAATACATAGGAGGTCTCCATGAGGGGGAAGACTTGTAGACTTGTTTGATGACGAAATATAATAAGAAAGAGGAGTCGATGTAGTAGAGATAGGGGATCCAGTATTAGAAATAGAATTTAAAAAAGCTTCGGCACACTTAATATCGGCCGGCCGCGGTGGCCGTGCGGTTCTAGGCGCTGCAGTCCGGAACCGCGCGACTGCTACGGTCGCAGGTTCGAATCCTGCCTCGGGCAGGATGTGTGTGATGTCCTTAGGTTAGTTAGGTTGAAGTAGTTCTAAGCTCTAGGGGACTGGTGACCTAAGATGTTAAGTCCCATAGTGCTCAGAGCCACTTAATATCGAATAAGGCAGAACGGATAGATAACAGGCCGACAGAATTTCTAAAATCATTGGGAGAAGTGGCAACAAAACGACAATTCATGACAGTGTGAAAAATTTGTAAGTCTGGTTATATAGCATCTAACTTTCGGAAAAAACATCATCTACAAAATACCCTAGACTGCAAGAGCCGACAACTGCTAGAATTATCCCAAAATCAGCTTGACAGCTCGTGTATCCAAGCTGATGACAATAGTATACAGAAGAATTAAAAATAAAATTGACGATCTGTAAGATGATCAAATGGTTCTGAGCACTATGGGACTTAACATCTATGGTCATCAGTCCCCTAGAACTTAGAGCTACTTAAACCTAACTAACCTAAGGACATCACACGACACCCAGTCATCACGAGGCAGAGAAAATCCCTGTCCCCGCCGGGAATCGAACCCGGGAACCCGGTAAGATGATTAGTTTGACTTTAGGAAAGGTAAAGATACTAGAGTGGCAATTCTGACGTTGTGGTATGTGATAGAGGAAAGACTGATGAAGAATGAAGATACTTACTTAGGATTTATCGATCTGCAAAAAGCGTTCAACAGAGTCAAATGGCGTAAGATGTTCGAAAACTTGAGAGAAATAGGAAGAGCTGTAGGGAAAGACGGATAGTATACAGTATGTACAACAGCAAAGAAGGAACGATAAGAATGGAAGAGCTAGAACGGAGTGCACGGAATAAAAATGGTGTAAGACAGGAATGTAATCTTTCTCTCCTACTGTTTATACTATTCGAGACTGGCATTAAAATTCAAGGGGAGAGGATGTCGATGATGAAATTAGCTGATAACATTCCTATCGTCAGTGAAAGTTAGGAAGAATTGCAGGATATGATGAGTTCAATGAAACAGTCCATTGAGTACAGTAAATCGAAGAAAGAGGAAATCAATGAGAACTAGCAGAAATGAGAACCACGAAGCAGAATTTAAGGAGCTCTGCTACATAGGCAGCAAAATTACCCATGACGGACAGAGCAAGAAAGACATAAAAAGCAGGCAAGTACTGGCAAAAGGGCAATCCTAACTAAGAGAAGTCCTTTAATATCAAACACAGGTTGTAATTTGAGGAAGAAATTTCTGAGAATGTACGTTTTCAGCACAGCATTGTATGTAAGGGAATCATGGACTGTGCGAAAACCGGAAGAAAAGACAAATTGGTTCAAATGGCTCTGAGCACTATGGGACTTAACATCTATGGTCATCAGTCCCCTAGAAATTAGAGCTACTTAAACCTAACTAACATAAGGACATCACACAACACCCAGTCATCACGAGGCAGAGAAAATCCCTGACCCCGCCGGGAATCGAACCCGGGAACCCGGGCGTGGGAAGCGAGAACGCTACCGCACGACCACGAGCTGTGGACGAAGAAAAGACAATCGAAGTATTTGAGATGTGGTGCTGCAGAAGAGTGATAAGGTAAGTAATGAGGAGAAGCGACGAGGAAAGGAATATGTTGCAAACATCACGAGATGAAAGGACAGGATGCTAGGAATGTGTCAAAACATCACGGAATAACTTCCATGGTACCAGAGGGGGCTGTAGAGTGCAAAACCTGTAGAGGAAGACGGAGTCTGGGATACATTCAGTGAACAATTGAGGACGTAGGTTCCAAGTGCTGCTCTTGGGTGAAGAGATTGGTAAAGGAGAACAATTTGGTCTGAACCATCAAATCAGAAGACAGATGACTCAAAATAAATATAAAAATGAAAATTATTAAAAGGACGGTAGGATGTCAAGGCGAAGCTTAGGGAGAAGCTAACCAGTCGATTCTGGATGGGAAAGTGAAACAAGTTGCTTCCTTGGATTAAAAAATTCTGGCTGAGGCGCTCGTATTCTCTTGACAAGGCGCCCAGATACTTTCATCCTTACTTCGGCTGTAGAAACCGTTGAGTGGCTTGACGGAATAGCGAAGAGGTGATTTTTCCGAGGTGGAGCGTTTGTTGAACAGCCCAAATACAGAATTCTCTAAGTGCTCTTCCCAGCCATCTGTCATCTGTAAAAGTCTGACGTATTGAAAGGTCAATATTTAGAGAGTAACCATCACCAAGCTTCGTGGACCAAGATTGACTTTCCGAAGAGATAATTAGAACTTTAAGTGCTTCTCGTATTAATGTGAACGTTGTTGACTTACCTTTAGCAGTAGGAGTACGTCACACAGAAACTGAACAACTGCTTATAGGGCACGAGAGTCACTACACGATTTGACACCGAATATGGGGCAAAACATCAAAGCAAACATTCTATAGTAATTCCTGACTAATCTTAACTTTTGAACACTTTCGTGTGACTTCGTTTCGCGAAAGCACTCGTGTATGTAGCCTTTTTAATAGTTACAAGAAGTGTGTCATACACACTTTGACGTCATTCGGGGCTCATATAGGTCGAGGACTCATTGTGACTGGGACTCTAGCCTCGTCGTTGAGAGAAAGGCAGCTTAAATCCACTACCGCCCATTATGAAGTAAATTTCACATGGTGTTCCTAAAGTAGTAAAGTAAACGGCCTGTTACAAGCTTTTCTGTTTCACTCCACTTCAGCGACCTGCTGCTCATTATACTACAGAGCTCATCACCTAGCCTCACAAAGCTGAGTGTGTCCATTGGCAGAGCTTTCCCCAACTGCAAAACCTGAGGCAGTTCTCAGTCTAAAGCTTCGGAGTCAATGGCCGTGATGAGACAGCCTCAAACAAGTGTGTGAATGTATTTCATTTTCCACTATTTCCACTCCTACCTTGTTTTATACCTAATTGGCTTAAACATCTGCATTGCGTTAGCTGTAACCTTACCTCTTCGTTTCGGTTGCTAATTTCGAGCCGGAAAATTTCAGACTACTTTTGGAGCAACGCGGAGATGAATCTCGATACTACAAGCCGTCACCCCCGGTTCCCGTGTCAGCTGCACAGCCCAGCCTCGTCAGAGAGACTGCAGAGCTGCGCGTCCAGCACACTGTTACCAACAACACGCAACACTAACGCTTGTTTATTGACTGCAGTTTCCAATTGAAACTTTCTGAGCGTTACTTACCGTGTATTCAACGGTATTACAAATGCACTAATGAGCAGTGGAATCGGCGGAAGCTAGCATGTTAGTTACTTAGAGGGGGAGAGAGACAGAGGTGACTTAATGCTTAATGACGAACGGTGCAGTCGGCTTGTTACTTGACTGGAAGATGGTCACATGTTTCGGCTGGAATCGCCGTGACGGCTTAACAACACTAGATGGACAAGAAACACAACGCCAGCGCAATAGAACGCGACTACGTCAAAATAACGTACTAGATCGACAAGACACCTAACAACAGCGCATTAGAACGCGACTACGTGAAAATAACGTGCCGTTTTCAACCACCGCCGATATTTCGGTAGGCGAACACCCCGTCATTTTCAAGGGACAAATGTAATGCGAGGATACCGTGCATTGAAATGGAAAATTAAACCTTCAGCAGGCGGGACTACGAAAGGTAATGCGGCATATGCTGAATGACACACACACACACACACACACACACACACACACACACACACACACCGTAAAGATATATCGTAGCTATGTCGAAATTATCGACAGTGAAATGCTGATTACCAGTTGGTGAACAAGTAGCATTAACTCTGAGAAATGCTGAAAAAATCGCAACAAAATTTTTGGTAGTGGTACAGGAGAATAATTATACTTTTCTTATTCAAGTTACAGATCTACAAAAATGATCATCTTCAGACCTGAGTACACACAATATGCTACTTACTTCGAGTCATCACAACCAAAAACACCAGTCACAATACTGTCACCCCAACACACGCTATCAGGAACGTTTTAACATATTTCCAAATCATGGTCTGATACCAATAGAACTATTTTATTTACATACGTCAATCTACTTCCTGCCATACTGTACAATCGTGCTGTCTTCTTTCACGGCGTTCTCTACGACGTTATTCCCATTTTGATGTTAATGAAGTCGATATTTTGCTTTCTACTCCTTTTTATTACCTTCATCTTTTCGTTTTTTACCGTGAAGCTACATTTTCTGGCAGTTACGTTACCTGTTCGTTTTGACAGATCCTCTTAAGACTTTCTTATATCCAGCAGCAAGGGTTATGTCTGAATTCTCGTTGTAAATTTAATTTTACATACCCAAATGAACTTGTGCTTTGGATAATTGTTGTTAACCATTTTCAGAGCCATAAAAAGGTCTCACACAAAATATGTTAAAGGACACGTTATAAATACAATTCTTAACAAATGAAATGAATGGTCCACATGTATTTTGCCTTTCGTCGAATGTCGTCATCAGTGAGGTCCGGTAACGACCTGCACCCTAAGTATTAAGTAGCTGTTCTTTCTTTTTTGTCAGGAGGTTTTCATACTTGATAGTATTCCTCACACGCTCAGATGAGCTACTATTGAGGTGACTAGTTACTGCCAAAGAAAATTTGTGGGGCTGAAACATGCTTGTTCTGTTCCTTCTCCATTTAAATTAGAAACCCACGAACTTGTTTGTCGTTGTTATTCCACAAGGTGTGAGCTTGTTTCTCCCCCATCCTCTCCTCCATGGATGCTTTTTGACGTCAAATTTGGCAAGTCTAGTACACCAGAGGCGCATGCCAGTTGAAATTTTCCATCTGCTGCGTTGCTCCATTCTCTTTGATCTGCACCGCCACTCAGCTGGTGTCAAAGGCTCGCTCGCTTCCGGCAGACTCATGAGCGTCGCAGTTGAACGAGAGTGGAAGGGGTAGGGGATAGGTACATCATAAGCGTAGCGATTCAACGCCTGTGGCACTTAGCAGCAATGTTTACACGCTCTTCATACTGTGTACTGGATGCCTTTTTTATTGCCTCGGCGACAAGAACACAGATTAAGCTTTCATGTGACGCGTTACGCTAGGAAAGAGGTCCTTCGTGCTATATGACAACGTTATAAGTATTTTCTAACTTAGCAGGTACGCAATTGTCAATAAAATTGCAAACCCCTAATGACACAAACACACATACACACACACACACACACACACACACACACACACACACACACACACAATACGTCGCACCATCTAAGACAGCCATCCCTAACACAATGATGTGCAGATCTTAAGGAGGAAAGTCGCTTTCGCATGGTGTGTCTCAGCCAAGTAAAATTGCTCAATGATTGTTGGACTACACATCGAAAGAACTGCTACCCTATAGTACAGAAGGTAACTGAAACAGATAGGCAATGAGAAGCACACTTTCATTCAAAGACAATAGTTACACTTAAGTCACTGCGATTCGCGTTTGACTCCAGGACGTTATAAAGGGTTCTTAATAGGGCATGCATTCACGATACACATTCTGCAACGTGTCCCCATGCTGGGCACTAGGTTGGTAATAATGTCACATGGTAAAACGTTCCGTTTCTGCACCAGCGCTGTGGACAACACCTGGACTTGGTGCAAGTGAACGTGTCGCAGTATGTCTCCCAAACACATCCCCAAGTGCTCGTAGGGATTTAAGACTGGTGAATGAGCAGAACAATACATTCGCTGAATATCCTCCCATTCCACTAGCGCCCCATCTGAGCTGTTCGATGCAGCCGTGGTTTGTCATGCATAAAAATGAAGTCAGAGCCGAATGCAAGCCTGAAAAGACGTACTTGAGGAAGGAGTACAGTGTCACGCCTGAGAAGACATACTTTTGGAAGGAGTACAATGTCATAATAACGTTGACGTGAGTGTACCGTTTTCAAAGATTTGGATGTCAGTATCCCTCTGAAACACTGTGTAAGGCCACACCATAACACCTGGACAACCAAAACCATCGTGTTCGACTATTTCAGTGAGTGCGTTAAGTTTTACCACCTCTCGACGTATGAAAGTCCAGTGTCACTGCTCAGACTGAATCTGCTCACGTCCGAGGAGAGCAGACGACGTCATTCCTCATTGGTCCAGTCTCTATGCTTCTGGCACCATCCCAAAATGGCGCTCCTGATGTGCCGATGTCAACGATGCAGGACGTACTGGTAGTCGGGCAAAGGGAACACCCCCACGCAGTCGCTGTGCCTCTGTCGAGCGTGAGATTCCGTGCCTTGTAGTCCTGATAAACGTGATTGCTATTTCTCTCCTGTTTGGCGTTCGTCCCTTTGCGTCGTCACATTTTATTTTTGGTCGTTTTTGGAATATTTATGGTCTGTTCGGTGTTTGTAAAGAATTTTTAACTAACGAAGCGACTCAGCCTTTTTAGAGGTAACTAGCTTTGACTCAACTGGTCGCAGCAATACAGAAGATAGCCTCATTGAAGATGAGGGCCAGAATATTATTTAGTACACCTTATACTGCAGCACGAAAGTGGTAAATTACACTCGTTTAATAATTTTTACCTCAAAAGCTACTTCTTCTTATACCTCATTATCAGACCAATGAGCAAATTGATTGACGCCTTTGCTCCATGGCGTTGATCAACCAAAAAAATATCATTCTTACGCAATATACTGCGCAGGCTTTTGACAACTGATCGTAACACGTTAATTTCATTTGAAGAAAAAAAGCAACGAGATAACGTGACAGGCGTGCGGTCATTCGCCGTCCAACAATTCGCCACTAACGTCTCTTATTTGGAGCCTGCAATAAAAATCTAAAAACGCAATGAATAATATTTGTAAAAGAACGGTTTGAATAGATGATAAAATTTAAATAACTCACAAACCAATATATCAGACATTAACAGCAATTATTCAACTCAATTAGCATTCACAGCGAAACATACATGGTGCTTCTGAAGCATCAGAAGAGAGAGAAAGACAGTAAACGTGCTGAAGGTAGCAGTAAACGGTTCTTCCTATTTTCTCTGTGATATCACATAATTACAACATCTTTTCTTTAGAAGATTCACACAAAGTAAACGCTAACGTTAACTTCAAAATTATTTCGATTTTATCTTTTCTATTCAGGGTGAAAGTTTCAAAAAGCATACAATCAAAATATTGGTTCTTCCTTACACTATACAAACTTCAATTGACTTCAAAAGAAATATTTCAGTACCCCTTTGAATGTCTTGATCGCAACTGTAGATTTGGCGGTTACGGGGAGTAGTCTTCATTTTACCACAACTTATTCATATTCAGTTTTACCAATGACTGTTTTCTTGTGAAGTAAAAAGAAATCCACTTGCCCACGAAAGGCAAAGGTTCCGAGTTCGAGTCTCAGTTTTAATCTGCCAGGACGCTGCGCTTCTCCTAGTTCTGGGTCTTGCATATATGATTCTAGTTTTCCATTAAGTTTAGCAATTGCGTTAGTGCCAAAAAGCTTGATAAATAGATCGTTTTATGAGCAATATAAAATCCAGTTATGACGTTTGAATGCGTGGCTCATTCAGGATTACATTTTAAAGTCGTTCCTCCTCCTCCCCCCCCTCTCTCCGTCACCCATCCGGACACAGCTGCCGGAAAAAAGGAGCCGAAGAAAGCAAAAAACCACAGCGAGGTGAAAAGATTTTCATGAAGTGTTACTTCCTTCTTGAAATATGTGAGGACAGTTCATAACAAATGGTAAGGTATAATATTTTCTCTTGAACATCGACCAAAAGGTTTTCCAAAGAATCAAAATCCAAGCCTTACATCTAAACATCCATTGGAAACCACACATGTTACACACGATGCTCTGAATTTTGCCTGTGCTCATGAGTGAGTTATTTAGCAAGTATAAAGGTATATCCTAGAGTAACTTACAAAAGTTTCTTGAAACCATTTGGTTCCTCCATGCTCTGCTCTCGCTAGTAGCACACCGCGTCTTGTACTCGTCCACCGCGGCGCACGGACTCACAGCAACAAGTTATGACGCCTGAAGATTGGCGTATAAGTGTCCGAAACCAGTCGTGTTCTAAATAAAAGAACCTTACAACTGTAGCAGCATTTTCAACCTCTGGTCTGTTGGTGGGACTTGGGTGTCGTCTGCTTGGTTGAAAGAGCAGGAACAGCCCCCGACCGAACGGCCAGCACAACTTGTCTTTATTTGTGTCTTAATCATAGCGCGCCCGCTGCAGCTCTCCTTTTAACATTTTCTTTTATTCTCAGCTCATGTAAACTGTTGAATCATTAACGGGCTAATCTGCCACTTCAGTCATTACTAGATTCATTCAGTTACATGTGGTCGGCCGCGGTGGCCGAGAGGTTCTAGGCGCTTCAGTCCGGAACCGTGTGACTGCTACGGTCGCAGGTTCGAATCCTGCCACGGGCATGGATGTGTGTGATACCCTTAGGTTAGAAAGGTTTAAGTAGTTCTAAGTTCTAGGGGACTGATGACCTCAGATGTTAAGTCCCGTAGTGTTCAGAGCCATTTTTGAAGTTACATTCGTTAATGAAAGTGTAGCTCGACCTACTGATTGGTTACTAATCTTACTCCTTATATGCATTGTAGTTTTTTGAACAGGCCAAACACTAGGAGATGTAAGATCTGTTAATTTCATGAAGGTTCTCAATCACTGCTTGTACTATTCAGGACGCAAAATTTAACATCTGTTTTGTCTGGGCATTTCTCCTGTGTGTCTTGCGTTTCCTCGCGATTCAGTGGCATAGTAATTTTCTTATATGGTGTTTATTTGCGGTTTACACTTTTATTTTGGATTATAAACCTTAAAGTTTCTTTAAAGACAGAATTTTGGCTCTTTTATTCTTCTGCTACAGTTTCTATTATTGTATTTGATCTGTTTGCTGTTAATCAATCTGGTACTGTTTTATGATTGTAAATCATTCAGTTTCGTACTAGTCAATACTATTTTTCCAATAGATGCCTAATAAGTATAAATTAGTATGCTGTAATGGAATATAGTTCACAACACGAATGATCCCTTTGGGCTGGCCCTTCCTACCACAGCCAGCCTGACGTGGGTATTGCATACCGGCCTGATACAAATGAAACTGCTCTTATACCCAGCGGTATGGTTTGCTGCATACTTTGGTTACCACTGTCCTCCGTTTGAAATCCAGAAAAGTCCCGACTTCTAACCACAGGTCGAATAAAAGAAAAAAAAATGGTGACCAAACAAAATCGTGTATGAGAAAGGAACATGCACCAAAATGGCATGAAGCGAAAAATTCTCCTCTACTATTAGAATACAACATGCCTTGAATAATTCGTGGTCCAGCTTTACAGGGTGTTACAAAATGGTACGGCAAAACTTTCAGGAAACAAACCTCACACACAAATAAAGAAAAGATGTTATGTGGACATGTGTCCGGAAACGCTTAATTTCCATGTTAGAGCTCATTTTGGTTTCGTCAGTATGTACCGTACTTCCTCGGTTCACCGCCAGTTGTCCCAATTGAAAGAAGGTAATATTGACTTCGGTTGAAAGCTCTTGTCTACGCAATCCCGGTACCAAATGTAGAGACTCTTCGTGCTCGTATTGTGGACGGCTGTGATACAATACGCCATTCTCCAGGGCTGCATCAGCGCATCAGGGATTCCATGCGACGGAGGGTGGATGCATGTATCCTCGCTAACGGAGGACATTTCAAACATCTCCTGTAAGAAAGCGTTTGAAGTCAGGCTGGTACGTTCTGTTGTGGTGTGTTTCCTTTCCATGATTAATGTGATTTGAAGACAAGTAATAAAATGAGCTCCAACATGGAAAGTAAGCGTTTCCGGACACATGTCCACATAACATATTTTCTTTCTTTGTGTGTGAGGGATGTTTCCTGAAAGTTTGGCCGTACCTTTTTGTAACACCCTGTATATCTAATAAAGTGTTATTCACTAATAAGGGATTAGATAAACCAGTCAAAATCCGAGGGATCATAATAAAATTTCAATTTTATATTAAGCAGAAACTCATGAAAAAGTAGTTCATATAGAACAAAAATTTTAAAAATTAGTTTTACTTTGCTCTCAGCAAAAATTACTACTAAAATGTACATTTTTTATTATTTACATATTTACAACGTGTAGACATGCAAGTTATAACCTATGGTCAAACCCTTATTTTCCTGTTTCGTATCCTCTATTTGACTTGCATATAATAGACGTTTTTTTTTACTTGTCACATGAATGACATAACTTTTTAATCACTCATCATTAATTACTTGACAATTACTTCACGCACGAATAGCCCTTTCCAATATACTTCTGTTATCTTTTACTCCCTATGATTTGTCAGTTGGGCATACCATTTCTCAGCACAATTATAGCAAATGTCTTCCCTTAAAAGCATGAGGATATTTAGTTACAAATGAGGCATTGTTATTTATTTACGAAGAGCTTGTTTGCAAAAAATAGCTGTTTCTTCTTTTACTAAACATGTTTCAGCAATGTGTAAACATATAGAAATTCACTTCATGTCAGTGCATATTACCCAGCTTAGTATAACTTAAACAGAGTAAATCATAATTATATTTACAAGGTGGATATAACTGTATTTCCCTCTTAACGGCTTCCCTTCGAGTCCACGGAACGGAATATGTGGTGTGACACTCCAGACTACAGTCTGGAGCCGAGCGACCACTACGGTCGCAGGTTCGAATCCTGCCTCGGGCATGGATGTGTGTGATGTCCTTAGGTTAGTTAGGTTTAATTAGTTCTAAGTTCTAGGTGACTGATGACCTCAGATGTTAAGTCGCATAGTGCTCAGAGCCAACCACAATAAATCTGATGGAGGCCACTTCCATTTCTTGCTCATACACCTTCATTGGACTAGATTTCTGGGTAAAGACATTGGCATAGTGAAACAAAAAGGTAGCTAATACCTTTCTCTGCTGTTCTGTTAAAGTATAGCCTTCTATACTCTACATACTGGTACCACTAACTGAGCCTCCCTATCCTGCTCCATTCTCGAATGGCGCGTGGGAAGAATGTTTTTCAAATGGCTCTGAGCACTATGGCACTTAACATCGGAGGTCATCAGTCCCCTAGAACATAGAACTACTTAAACCTAACTAACCTAAGGACATCACACACACCCATGCCCGGGGCAGGATTCGAACCTGCAACCGTAGCGGTCGCGTGGGTCCAGACTGAAGCGCCTAGAACCGCTCGGCCACTCCGGCCAGCCAAGAATGTTGTCCGTAATCCTCTATATTAGCTCTAAATCCTCAAATTTTCTCTTCTTGTTGATTAAGCGAAATACATGTGGGCGGAAGTAACAAGTTGTCTGACTCTTCCTGGAAACTGCTGTCTCAAAATTTCAATAGTGTCCCTCTCTGTAAAGCCCTAGGACCCTCTCGTAATAAATGCCAATGGAGTTTGTTAATGCCAATGGAGATTGTTAGCATCTTAGTATTACTCTTGCGCCGACTAAACAGTTCCGTGAAGAAAGCGCTGCTCTTCGTTGGATCTTCTGTTTCTCTCTCTCTCTCTCTCTCTCCTCTCCTCTCTATCAGTCCTACCCTATAAAAATCCAACATCGATGAACGATACTCAATAATCGGTGGAATAAGAACATTATAAGCTTTTCCTTCGTGGATGAGTTACATATCCTTAATATTCTTCCCGTGAAAGTCAGTCTGGCATCTGTGTTTCCTACTGGTTGTTTCATGAGATCATTCCGTTTAAGGTCGCTCTGGATAGTTAGTGCTAGATATTTGATGCGAGATACTGTTTCCAAAAGTTTCTCTTCAATAGCGTAGTTATACTGTAGCACCTTCATTTCCCTACGTATCTACATCTACATCTACGTGATTACTCTGTTATTCACAATAAAGTGTCTGGCAGAAGGTTCAGTGAACCACCTTCTCTACCGTTCCACTCTCAAACGACACTTGGAAAAAACGAGAACTTAAAATTTTCAGTACGAGCCCTGATTTCTCTTTTTTTATTGTGATGATCATTTCTCCCCATGTAGGTGTGTGCCAACAGAATGTTTTCGCAAATCGGAGGTGAAAACTGAAATTTCGTGAGAAGATCTCGCATCAACTAAAAACGCCTTTGTTTTAATGATTGCCACTCCAATTCACGTATCATGTCTGTGACATTATCTCTCCTATTTCGCGATAATACAAAACGAGCTGCTCTTATTTGTACTTTCTCGATGTCATCCGTCAGTCCCATCTGATGCCGATTCCGCACCCCACAGCAATACTCGAGAATAGGGGGGACAAGCGTGGTGTAAGCAGTCTCTTTATTAGACCTGTTGCACCTTCTACGTGTTCTGCCAATGAATCGCAGTCTTTCGTTTGCTCTACCCACAATATTATCTATGTGATCGTTCAAATTTAGGTTATTTGTAATTGTAATCCCCAAGCATTTGGTTGAATTTATAGCCTTCAGATTTGTGTGACTTATCGAAATTTAGCTGATTTCTTTTAGTACTCATGTGAATAACTTCACACTTTTCCTTATTCAGGATCAATTGCCACTTGCGCACCATACAGATATCTTATCTAAATTATTTTTCAAGTCTGATCACTTTACAAGACGGTAAATGACAGCATCATCTGCAAACAATCTAAGACGGCTACTCAGATTGTCTCCTATGTCGTTAATATAGATCGGGAATAACAGAGTTGTAAGTAGGCTGTTTTGGTTTTTTTATTGGTAACGCCACGTAGCGCTCTGTATGAAAATCACTGGCTGTGCTGTGTGCAGTCTGTGGCTGGTTGGCATTGTTGTAATACTCGCCATTGTAGTGTTGGGCAGTTGGCTGTTAACAGCGCGTAGCGTTGCGCAGTTGGGGGCGAACCGCCAGCAGTGGTGGATGTGGGGAGAGAGATGGCGGAGTTTTGAAATTTGTAAGACTGGATGTCATGAACTGCTATGTATATTATGATTTTTCAACACTATTAAGGTAAATACATCGTTTGTTGTCTATCAAAATCTTTCATTTGCTAACTATGCCTATCTTTAGTTAGTGCCTTCAGTAGTTTGAATCTTTTATTTAGCTGGCAGTAGTGGCGCTCGCTGTATTGCAGTAGTTCGAGTAACGAAGATTTTGGTGAGGTAAATTATTTGTGAAAGGTATAGGTTAATGTTAGTCAGGTCTATTCTTTTGTAGAGATTTTTGAAAGTCAGATTGCATTGCGCTAAAAAATATTGTATGTCAGTTTAAGCACAGTCATGTATAATTGTTGTAAGGGGAAGTTTCTTATGGCGACCCTTAGCCGAGGATACCTCACTGGAATCTTCTGATTTTTTCTTGTAGTTTGTGTAATTAGTGTAGCTTTTGTTTATTGCTAGCGCATAATTATAGAGAGAGAATTTCCTTTGTAGTTGTATATTTTCATTGTTGTACAGTAAAGCAGTTGTGGCATGCATGTAGATTTGCAGCAAGTATTTCGCAGCTGCTCTTGCAATTAACGAGATTATTTTCAGTGCTACGTTAATGTGTTCTCTTATTTTTGCCCTTCAAATTGTGCTTTTCTGTGTTGTCGTGTGAAATATTGTGACAATAATGGCGTGTGAGAAACGTAATACTAGGCTCCAAAGTAAACTGAGAAATGACAGTGAAGACGAAAGCAGTGTGTTAGCGCCACCGTGTAATGAATTAACTAATGTTCAAACTAGTGATTTGGTAATTGTGCATAGGGAAATGGAGCGGGCGGCAAATAATGGCGTAGACAGTGAAACAATTAGTGAACAGGGAAGCATTATCGATCGATCGGTCGGCAATAGCTCGCCTCAGGAATCCGAAATGACAGGACACAATCTCGCAAATACTGTAGATTCAGGTTTCGGGTCCTCACCGTTTTCTCAAATAAGTCAAGACGCATTTTCTGCTTGTCAAAATGTGAATGTTGCCGGTGCAAATTCACTGCGGAAAAGCACTGAGGAACATGTTCCAGACACCAGTGCATTGTTATTACAATTAATACAACAAATGGGACAAACACAGCAAAAGTTTCAAAAGTTAGACACAATGGAACAAAATCTTCGAAAGTTAGACACAGTGGAACATAATCAGAGACAAACACAGCAAAAGCTTCAAAAGTTAGACACAATGGAAGAACACCAGAGACAAACACAGCAAAAGCTTCAAAAGTTAGACACCACACTTGAACAAACGCGTGAAGATTTAACTACTGAGTTACATAACATTGAATCGAAATGTCAAAAAGTCTGTAATGAAGTAAAAACACAAATTTGAGAGCATTTTCAACCTATTTTTTCGCGGCATGAAAATGCATTACAGAATCACGAAGCAGCCTTAAAAGAACTGCAAACCATTGTTCATGAAAATCACGACACCTTGCAAGCTAAAATTGACTCAGTTGCATCTACCGATTCGGTTACGCAACTTGCAAAAACTTAGGAAAACTTAAAGGACACAGTAGATACTCTGAAACTTGGTTCAGAAAAACACACTGAGGAAATAAGTACACTAGCGGAGAAAGTAGCCGAACTTTCGGATCAGTTCAGTAACTTATCTACAAAGGTATCTGAATGACACAAGACCTGTAGCCATCACTGACACAGAAGAGTATGAACAAATTAAGAAATTCAAACAAAATCAGAATCAAATTAATACGCAACACAAAAGAGAAATCCGGGAAGTACAAGATCAGTTGGCACAAGTAATACAAAAATTACATATTTCAGAGGACACTCGCGCTCCAACACAGGAAGAGGGACTTAGAAATACGGAACAACCACAAAATAATAACACAGGACACTTCGGAAATTATGAAAGAAATTGGCAAGGCACACCGAATTTTGAGATGGAACTGTCGAAACGACGTAACAATGACCGACATGCGACTCACTGACATGATGATTTTGACTATAAGCTGTTCATTACTACACGTAAATTCAAAACATTTAAGAATTCTGGCAACGACATTCATCCACAAGCATGGCTCCATCAATTCTCTCATTGTTTTCCTCCCAACTGGTCGTTAGAACACAGATTAGAATTTATGTGTGGCTACTTAGAGAATGAACCAGCTGTAAGAATGCGATCGGTCATTCACCATTGTCACAGTGAAAGAGAATTTTATCATGCCTTCCTCTCAGCATATTGGTCTAAAGCTACACAAGACCAAGTAAAACATAGCATCATAATGATGAAGCATTTCGAACAATCTGAATTTTCCAGTCTTGTGAAATATTTTGAAGACATGTTGCACATGAATCAGTACCTGTCAAACCCATACAGCCCCTCAAAACTCATCCGCATTTGCTTAATCAAATTACCTGAACATTTACGACATATTATTTTGGCAGGACGTTGCAAAGACGACATTGAAGCTTTTCAGGGACTCTTACAAGAATTGGAAATTGACACTGACAATCGCGGAACGCGAAAACAGGAGCACAACAATTACAAGTCACATCCGTTACAATTCCGCGATGACAGAAATAATAACTGGACACGACAAGGCTATTCTTACAACGCAAATCGTGAACAAAACAGACACCACCCATATGACAACCGTTGGCACAGTGGTAAGAGTTACAGAGAAAGATCGCATTTCTGTAGTAATGAATATAACAGAGACAATCATAGAAACAGACAATATGGCAACCAAAACTATTATTATCATGGGAGACAGAATAACTTCAGACGCTACGGTCCACCATGCAGTGATAATTCAGGGAGAAATTCTCCACCACTTAACCGACAAGAAAGAACCTACAGGAACTACCGACATGACGACAGACGATATAATCGTAACGACAGACTTGAATTGCATCAGAACTGGCGAGATTCAAACAGAGCAGGGCACTCTCGACAAGGTGATTTTGTAGAAGTTAGGTCTCCTAATCCTAATAAATGCGCGCCAACAAAGAAACAGACAATGACTCGCACCGGCAGGCAGCCACGTGCGCTGGCTGGGCTTGAGAAAAATAACATAAACTAACCTTGAGAAAAATTCCAGTGTTCCTTACCGACGTAACCACATGATATTTGCGTTGAAACTGAAACTCTGCGTTCTAGGAAGAGTAAAAGATTGCACCACATTTCACATGTAAAACCGTTTATTTAGAGATAATCTGCTTTTTAACTTAGTCTTTGCCATAAAATTTTTCACTTCGCGTTTCTAGTATGCTTTGTCAGACTTAAGAAACTGTTAACATGCAACAATGTTTGAAGTTAAATATCCAGTCAAGAACCAAGAGAACTTATTCAAACAGAAATTACGAGTGCATTGTTATAGTGAACAGACGACACGGTGTTATTGTGTGTGTACATTCTTGCTTGTTAGTTGCACGATTACGTAACGTCTATAAGGCTCACATACTTAGAACATTAACCAGTACTGCTAATGAGATTTTAATGCAACATTTTGGTTTACTTGAAAATACATTCTGGATTTAAAGTACTTTCTGTGAGATACCAGATGACACAGTGGTTAGTTTATGTGACAGCTACACGATTTTATCATGACGCTACTGAGTGACAATTTACAATGTTGCTTTTGCGGTGTATCTGTTTTATATCTGCATAGTTTTTCTGAATTCTTCTGGAAAGTAAAACATGTTTTAGTAGTAACTTTTGTGGTATAGCTACAATGAGACAGCCTTTTTCGTAGCACGACAATACGTTACATTATAGTACTTTCTTCATCACGGTAAGGTACGTAACAACTACGATATCTATACGCAAAGCACTTCACTTTCGTTTATGATGAGGTAAGTACATTGACTTCAGCAGAACTTTGCTTACAGAGGACGATAACTATGACACTTCCACAGAATTATCTTACAGCAAGGCGCACATTTAGCGCTACAGGACACGCATTTGAGTGATTAATTTTGTACTTAAACCATTTATTTTTCAAGATTTTTGAATTACAAAGAAAGTTTTCCATGATACATTTCATTCCATTGCAGTAATCTGTAACGCCTGAGGGTATAATTACATTTATTCTCAGGGGGGTACACGCTTACTTTGTGTACCATGTGTTTGGCAAGCACAAGGAGCCCTAGCTAATATGGTATTTGCTTATACAACATTACACTTCGGTACCATATTTCTCTAACACAGAATTACACAGCTATCTGATCATTTAACTGTGAGAGACAAACATGTTTTTTTTTACTACGTCAGTGACACATGTTTACGCAATTACACAATTGGCTAACTTCACACTTATGAATTTGTATTTTGTCTGCACTGTGTGAACTGTTCATATTTTTTTGGAACCATTGTGATAGTATGAGAGCTTTGAATGACGTATTTGGTATGGGATCATGATTTTTAAAGTACGTTTGAGGTAGATGACACTGTTGAAATGAGCAGAGAATATTTTTTATGGTTTGAAATTGTTGGAGGAAGCTACGACATGTTTGAGATTTGACTGAGGTGTTATGATATTATTTTTACGATGACGATGTGTATTATGCTGTTGAGGTATGTTTATGATCAATAAGATGATGCTACTGTATATGAGGAATTTGATTATGCTATGTATTTATTATGATGAAATATTGAACAAGTGTCGACAAATACGTATATGAATAATGAGTAGTGTTTAGGGACTCTGATTTGTGGAAAAGGATATTGGAAACCAAGAATCGTACTTTAAGAGTTATGAAATGTGTGTAAATGCGCGAATGTATCACAATGCCGATGAAAACTTTTTGAACACTGTTATATTCACAGGATTTTGTTTCTACACATTTGCAACGCAAATTCTCGACCTGTGAAATTTTTTATATGAGACTGTCACTGTAATGCAAACTGGTGTCGTAAATATTTCAGTAAGAAAATTAAGTGACCACCTTCACGTAATGAGTCATGGGCACCCAGCTGCGTGACAGTCACCTGGAAAAAAGCCATTAGTGTGTGCCTTTCAGAGGCACAGGTGGAGAAAAAAAAAGAGGCCATTATCCTCGCTATTGACATTTCTTTATAGAAAACATTGCAAATACGACACACTCAAACTTGAAAACATATGGTTACTCGTACTTTGTGCTACTTACTGAAATGCTAATGAACTGATGGGAAATATTCTTACATATGCACACCTGATTATGACAAGTGTCTTTCTACGAGAATTGAGAGAGTTTCTACTAACTTATGAAATGCCACATTACTATTGAATGATATTTTTATGCTTTGGTTGGCGTAATTGCTTATTTCATTTGATATCTGTCTTCCAGCTGTGTTGCAGCATTGGTTTTATAAAATAAACTTAAATGCATTTGCTAATGTGAAAATTTTCTGTCAACAGATCTATTAAATAATTTTTTATGATCCACATTCTTCGAAAAAAGGAGCTCTTGGAATGCAAAGAACAATAAGAAGGGACTAATTACAGTAACTGCATATATAATGTTCTTTTCAAGTACTTGGTAATTTTTTGTACAATTAGTTTTTGTGGTGCACCACTTTAATTACATAGACATTAAAATGTGAATATACATTTTCCTTATCTGCATTGTTGTCTTTAGTGTACTATTTTTTCTGCTTGTGGGTTTGTCATGTTTAGATATAAGTTATTACATTTACTGCTGCTAGCTTTGCCAATTTGCGTTTTTTTGTCATTGCTGTTTGTGTTAATTTGTTGTGTGTTGCTGCATTGCCTCGTCCCTTAGTATATATATCTGAGCTCAGTAGATTTAAGTTAGCTTAAGATGGGATAGGCTATATGAGAGAACGAGTTGTGATGAATTGGAAGACATGCATTGAGAAGCTATAAGAAAATGGTTTGGCCAAAAAAAAAGTATTTTGAAAGAGGATATGAGCAAAAAAGTAGGGTTTAGGGACAACAGGTTTAGGTAGGATTTTCTTGGAAATAAATGATGAGGTAAGATAATGGAAAATAAATAATGAGGTAAGAAATATGTGAACATATAAATACAGAAAGCATGCTTGGATAGGATTTTTTTGGTGGAAACAAATGTTGAAATAAGACGAAAGATCTGTGGAATGAAGTTTTAGGTTGGAGTGCAGTACCAAATGTTACACTGAAAAGAAACCCTGCCCTTTCCTCTTGTGTTATTCTGCTATGTGTTTGTGTACTCTTGTATATTTGTGTTTTTCCTGTCTTTATGTGTTTAGCTGATATGAGTCATGTTGTAGAATTTTTCAAATACTATGTTATTTACTTTGTAAAGATATTTATACATTATTTATTCTGTTTTGTTTTAATGCTCATGTGTGAAGTTGATGTTTCAAAAATTATTCTGATCTTTTATGTATTTACTTATGTCATAATTTCTGTAACACTGATGTATATGTTTATTTCTATTCTTTTGTAAAGCCTCTATTACTACAAATGTTATCTGTATTGTTATGTTCTTTAATGATGTATTCTGTGTCTTTGTAATTGTATTCTTATGTTATAAAATTGTAATGGACACCATTTCATCAGATTAAGTAGCTTGTAAGTTACATTTCACTGCACACATTTCTGTTGGTCATAGTATATGGACAATATGTGAGAAGTAGGGACTGATAGTGCTTGCACGTGTGTTAATAATTCAGCAAGGGACTGGTTAACAGCATTGCTGGTTCTAAGGACAATTCCAGAAACTTTGTGAGTGCACAAGTGATGGTTTATGGACTTGCTATGTTCTCCGCAAGACTCTTTGATGGTGATTGTGCACCTGTACAGTCGCAACAGATGGCTGCTGGCCGTCTCTATATGGACTACAGTGGGTCTGCATCTTTGATGGCCCACCAATACCATTATTTCTACAAGGACTGCAGTGGGTCTGCACATCTGGTGGCCCACCAATACCATACTCTCTACCAGGACTACTGTGGGTCTGCTCTGTGATGACCTACCTACCAATATTCTTCAAAACTTCGACTGACTCTGCTGTGGGTTTGCTCTGTTGTGGCCCATTATCTGTCTGCATGTCAAGAGTCAGCACTGTCTTTCCGTTGGAAGGACAACACTACTTCTTCAAGATTGCATGGAAGTTCACTACTTCCGTGTGCATTCTCTTTTACTGCTCAGACTTTGAGAAATACACTGCAATTTTACTGTGATGAATGATCAGGACTGTCTTTATGGACGGTGAGAAAATTTTAGCTTTTGACCAACATTGTATCAGTGCATTTGATTTCTTTGTTATTGTAATTGTGAAAAAATTTTAACAAATATGTATTGGCCAGTGCCCAAAACAATTTGTAAATTTTTTTGTGGGGAGCATGGGGGCTATGTAAGTAGGCTGTTTTGGTTTTTTTATTGGTAACGCCACGTAGCACTCTGTATGAAAATCACTGGCTATGCTGTGTGCAGTCTGTGGCTGGTTGGCATTGTTGTAATACTCGCCATTGTAGTGTTGGGCAGTTGGCTGTTAACAGCGCGTAGCGTTGCGCAGTTGGAGGTGAACCGCCAGCAGTGGTGGATGTGGGGAGAGAAATGGCGGAGTTTTGAAATTTGTAAGACTGGATGTCATGAACTGCTATGTATATTATGATTTTTCAACACTATTAAGGTAAATACATCGTTTGTTCTCTATCAAAATCTTTCATTTGCTAACTATGCCTATCTTTAGTTAGTGCCTTCAGTAGTTTGAATCTTTTATTTAGCTGGCAGTAGTGGCGCTCACTGTATTGCAGTAGTTCGAGTAACGAAGATTTTGGTGAGGTAAGTGATTTGTGAAAGGTATAGGTTAATGTTAGTCAGGGCCATTCTTTTGTAGAGATTTTTGAAAGTCAGATTGCGTTGCGCTAAAAAATAGTGTGTCAGTTTAAGCACAGGCATGTATAATTGTTCTAAGGGGAAGTTTCAGAGGGCCTATAACACTTCCTTGGGGATCGCCGGATGTTACTTCTGTTTTACTCGGTGACTTTCAGTCTATTACTACCAACTGTGACCTCTCTGACAGGAAATCACGAATCCGGTCGCACAACAGAGGCGATACTCCGTAGGCACGCAGTTTGGTTAGAAGACGCTGGTGAATAACGATGTCAAAAGCCTTCTGGAAATCTAAAAATATGGAATCAATTTGACATCCCCTGTCGATAGCACTTATTACTTTATGAGTATAAAGAGCTAATTGTGTTTCACAAGAACGATATTTTCTGAAACCGTGCTATGTGTCAATAAATCGTTTTCTTCGAGGTATTCCATAATGTTCGAATACAGTGTATGTTCCAAAACCCTACTGCAAATCAATGTTAGTGATATAGGCCTGTAATTCAGCGGATTACTCCTACTTCCCTTTTTGGGTACTGGTGTAACTTGAGCAATTTTACAGTCTTTAGGTACGGATCTTTCTGTGAGCGAGTGCTTGTATATAATTGCTAAATATGGAGCTATTTCATCAGCATACTCTGAGAGGAACCTGACTGTTACACAATCTGGGCCTGAGGCATTGCCTTCATTTAGTGATTTAAGCTGCTTTGTTACACCGAGGATATCTACTTCTATGTTTCTCATCTTGGCAGTTGTTCTTGATTGGAATTCAGGAATATTTACATCTTCTTCTTTCGTGAAGGAGTTTCGGAAAACCGTGTATAATACTCTGCTTTAGTGGTACTGTCATCAGTGACTTCACCGTTGTTATCGCGTAGTGAAAGTATTGATCGCGTTTTGCCACTGATGTGCTTTATGTATGACCAGAATCTCTTTGGGTTTTCTGCCAGATTTCGAGACAGAATTTCGTTGTGGAAATTATTAAAAGCATCTCGCATTGAAGTACGTGCCATATTTCGAACTTCTGTAAAACTTTGCCAATCTTGGGGATTTTTAGTTCTTTTCAATTTGGCACAATATGTTACATTTCATTCCGTTCAGTGTCAACCGCCAATCCCTACACCAGTCATCAGTCCTGTGCAAGTCTTCCTGCAGTTCTCTGCAGTCTTCTGGCATGGCTAACCTTTTCCACTAAACGGTTCTGCGGGATGGTCCAGGAATCAGCCAGTGCATAATTCCTGTACGTAGAAATAGGTGCCATAAGTGATGTAGATGTGCATACACAACACCCTGGATCTTATTGTTCTTACTCCAGCACTTTGTCAGATTCTACCATGCCACTCCTGTGCCCATATAAAATTTAAGACTACATCTCTCTCCTCTATTTCAAGTAGCACTCGCCACCTGGAAGGTCGTTTTTCAGTTTCCCTCTTTGCATGGAGTCCATTCCTAACAAACGCTTCAAAGTAAAATTTTTCACGATGAGGATCGTACAGTTATCAGTTCGGTTCTCAAATTTTACATTAAACCGAGCCTGCGTATTTACAGTTTGGCCTCTGGCACCAGTAGTGTCAGATACCATCAGTTTTGGGCTAGCAGTGTGAGGATTCAGTCATTTCAGGCATTCTCTTACGAAATTACTTGTTATTACATTCGTATCTGCCCTTATATCAAGGATAATTGTGGTAGGTATTCCTCCCACCACAGCATTAATAGCTGCCTGTATTATTCTGTTGCATTTTCGCTATAGATTTCGAAATTATTGCGTAATTGTTGACGGATTTTAATGGCATTGTTACAAAGCGGTCCTGAAAGGATGCTACCATTCCATTCTGCAACTGTCGCCAGGGAGCTTGATGGTGTCGCTTTTAGTTTGTCGGATTGTTCATAGGTGGGCTCGTGTTTCAACCAATTCACTGATGCGAACTTCATGATTGTTCTGTGGAGTCCGGTGTAGTGGTGATGCACTATTGTGCCTCGGTCAATTTTCATGAGTCTTATTCAAGAGCGGATGTGGATTCCTTGATGACACTGCCTTTCCATAATTTTGTTGCCAGAGGTTACTGGGGTTTCCATTCGGGTCGGGATGGTCTCCTGGGTGATACCTATGACTGTTATTGCTCGACTGCCGATAATATTGCCGTCAGTTCTGTACGTTTGCATTCGTATTTGGATTTGGTATGTGGTGTCACATTATAGCCATGATGCACGCCGTTTAGTCCATTATTGTTCTCGTCTCCGTTTGACTTTAAAGGTGGCGGCCCACCATTTCTGGAACTACCCTCAAAATCTTCGTGAATCAAATCTACTCAACGCTGAATTGATCAAAAATGATCCCAGTCATGATCTGATACAGCATTTAACTTCTCTCGAATACCCATAAGTAACTTCGCCTTTTAAAATCCTCTGTACATATATGTGAGCTACAGGATCATCCCAATAGAAAGACTTGTTAATACACACATCAAATAAAGTTTTGCATCACCTCGGTTCCGAGAGTTCCGGAATCTGCACAGAAAACTGCAATAGAGATCAACTTAAACATCATTCCCGCCCTTTTTATTGCTCATGAAAACCACACATTGCATATTGTACCACCATACAGTGAAACCTTCAGAGGTGGTGATCCAGATTGCTGTGCACACCGGTACATCTAATACCCAGTAACGCGTCCTCTTGCATTGATGCATGTCTGTATTCGTCGTTGCATATTGTCCACAAGTTCAGCAAGGCACTGTTGGTCCAGATAGTCCCACTCCTCAACGGAAATTCGGCGTAGATCCCTCACAGTGGTTGGTGGGTCACGTCATCCATAAGCATAACTTTCCAATCTTGTAAAACAATAAAGTGGTAGCCAAGATCGCAGGAATTCTTTTTATTCCAGTATTACTGGTTTCGTCGAACTAAACCCGCCATCATCGGATCTAGTGAGGATAGAAAACACTATAAAAAAGGGCTTGGATTCCACTTATATAACATGTATACATATAAATTTAGTTACATACAGGTTACAACGTCAAGGCAAAAACAATGTTGATATTAGTAGTTACCTATAACACGCAGGCCTTACAAAATTGTCGTAAGAAGCACATAGGCGTTCAGGAGAGATGACATTATAAATGTTAAGTGTCTCCATCACATACAAGCGCAAGCTAGGTACTACCGCAACTCCGGCTCTGTTCTTACACTACAGGCCGCGTCGCGAGATGGCGCTAGCAGAAGAGGCGCCAATGAATGTCACAGCTCGCGTCATAACAGGCTCTGCGCGTGTGGTAACACTACGTCATTAGGGCATGTCCATAATTCTAGAGATTACTGTATCACGTAAACAAATACAAAACTTATGAAAGCTGCAGACCTACACAATTGTACATGTGCCTGGTGACATATACGACATATCGAAAAGCAAATGCAAATTTCATGACAACTGTGAAATTACAAAAATATACATCTGTCTGGTCCTATATTTAATAAGATACGAACATACATAGATATTTTTTGGGATCTGCAGGGTTATACATAGTACATCAGTCTGGTGATATATAAAATCTACCGAGAGTATATACAAATTTTAAGAACATTACAGGGTTACACAGTGCATATCCATCTGGTCATTTATAAAAATACCAATAAGACACACCTTGCGTATAAGCGCAGATTTTTCCGGTCTATCAAATGCACATCTGCCTCGTTATATATAAAACGTACCAAAAAGAAATGCAAATTTTCTGAGACAGCCGAGTTACACAAGTGCACATCTGTCTGGGCATACATAAAACCTACCAAAAGTCACACACAAATTTAAGAACACTGCAGGGTTACACAAATGCATATACGTCTGGTCTTATATTAAAAAACATACCGATAAAATACACATTGCGTATGAGCCTATGGGTTTTGGTCTTAAGAACCACTTAATATAAGAAGTACAAGTATGTGGCAGCCTCATGTAAACGAACCACAG
Organism: Schistocerca nitens; assembly: GCF_023898315.1. NCBI lineage: Eukaryota > Metazoa > Arthropoda > Insecta > Orthoptera > Acrididae > Schistocerca > Schistocerca nitens. The sequence continues at coordinate 285,740,873 of NC_064619.1, forward strand.
TGATCTAACAAAAAGAAAATCAAAACGTTGTGCCACCTTATGTCGACTGTATGCTTATGTAGTCGTAAAAGACGCTGTTCTGTGGTGTACGCGGCGATCGCCAGACCAAAACCAAGAAAACGTAAAACTGAGGGTGGGGGAGGAGGGGGGCGGGGGGCGGCGTGCCTATTGCCGTAAAATAGGACATTCTCCCCACATTCATAAAAGAGTTGACTGCGTTCCCATGGTTCACTGTTGCTTCAAAGGGCTCTATAGGACTTCGTCAAAAACACTAAAGAAATTATGGTCTGCAGATTCGAGTTGATCGTTAAGCAATAAGTTAGGGTATCGTTTTTTGTTGCTATAAATTTGAATATTTTCTAGAATGTCAAGCTTTTTTCCTTTAAGGGCCCTATGCAAAATTTCCATGTGTCGGCGTATATCTAACACACGCCCGCACATGGTCTCCAAATGCAGCCTTGTTATGTGCATTTTTGTGTTCTCCAAAACGTGTAAAAAACGACCTCCCTGTCTGCCAGACATAGAACTCTTCGCACTCACCTCATCGTAGTTAATAGACCCCTGTGCTTTTGTATTTATCTGCTTGGCTTTCTACAGTATGTGTAAGTTTCAACCGTAGGTTACAATTTGTTTTTGAACGCGAACAGCACGTTCGACTTACGTAACTGTCGTTCAATTTTATCTGATATCGGACCATTATAGGTCATAGGGACATATCTTTTCTTTTCGGATTGGTCTTACGAGATAACTTGTTTTTATTTTTATTTCTTTTTACATTCATATATATAACGTCGACTATAGATGGATCGTATCCATTATTATGTGCTACGTATTTCAGTGTTGCTTTTTCTTGCTTTATACTGTCTTGTTCTAGGGGGAGTTTTATAAGTCTATGAATCATCGAATAGAAGTACGGCTTTTTTTATATTTGGGAGGGTGACGTGATTGGGCGTTAATAATAAGGTCTGTAGAGGACGGTTTCCTAAAAATGCTGAACTTATGGTGGCCGTTCACTTTCGTAATCGTCAAATCTAAATAATTAATGCAGCAATTGCTTTCAAGTTCAAGAGTAAAAATAATATGATTATGCATCGCATTAAGGGCTGCAAGGTATATGTTAACGTCATTGAGGTCGACTGGGATCAGAGCAATAACATCGTCAATATTTCACTTGTAGTATATAGTTTTCCCTTTCAAATTTGAATTATTAGTGAAAAACTTATTGTCAAGGTGGTTAATAAAAATATCTGCCATTGTACCTGCAAGGCAATTGCCCATCGCAAGGCCATACGCTGACAATATATTTTGTTATTGAACTGGAAGTAGTTAAACGAGATAGACGTTTCCAATAGGCCAATGAATTCTATTATTTCTGCTTGACTTACTTTCTGATATTTTAAGAGATTATTTTTAATAATATCAACGCATTCTTGAGTAGGAATGTTAGTATAATGGATTTTTATGTCAAAAGATATCAATATCGATTTCTCCGGTATACTAACATTTTTTAAGAGTTCAGTTAATTCGGTGCTATTCTTTATATTGAAAACTGTTTCAAGGACATGTATTTCTTTAAGTTTTTTGTTTAAGAAATTTGTTTAATTTAGCGTTTGGGGCGTGCCTCCCGTCAACTTCGGTCTTACACATTTATCACTTTTATGTCTCTTAATTTGCGATCTTAAATTTGGTAAATTGAATGCCATCATTTTTAGACCATATTTTGTTTTACTGTCGAGGAGAAAGTCCGATTTATCAATTTTTTTCCTAACCTCGGTATTAAATTGATTAACGGGATTCTTTGCTACTTGCATAATATTGTTTTCTGCAAAGAATTGTTCAGTCTTAGTAACATAACCGGCTTCACTAATCACGATGGCAGCATTATTTTTATCCGCCTTTACCACTATGGTGCTATTCTCGGTTAATTTCTTATTAATAGAACCTAAAGCTTCAATTTCATTATTAGTGTAAGTTTGACAGTGTGAGCTATTCTTAAGTATTTTAGCTGTTCTTGTAGCGATTGCGATCACCTCATTCTTTTTCAAGCTCGATGCGTTAAAGGCTATTTTGGTCTCGACAATAATCTCATTTAATTTAATTTACATGGCATATTATACTGTAGACCTTCTCCATGATTCTAAGAACTGTAGTAGTGGGACAGCGGTCCCCTCTGTTTGCCTTAAAGTTTAGCACGTCTTTTTTTTTTAATTATTACTAGTAATTCTGTCTACGTGTCCTTGCGATCATGACAGTACAGTCTGCCCTGTCTGCTTCACAGACGAGTCTGCTCTTTGAAGTTTCGGGCACATGTAAATTCATATAATAGAAACTGCTCTTAAAGGGAATAAATAATTTTTTACAAAAAATTTCTACTATACGTTAACGGGATAACATTCCCCTTGATGCCTCACTACCGTGCGTGTAAATTGACTACCATTAGTTAATTGATTTGGTGTGCTGCAGGCTGGTCTGTCTGTGAGAGACTTACACAGGGTGAACATTAATAAAATATAAACTGTGGGAACGGATTCCTGACTCTAAATGGAGGAAGTTTCGTAGCCACGGTAGATGGTATTGACGAATGAAAGTTCCCACGACCACTCAAGTGTATTGCTTTGATGTATAAATTCCAACTCCACTTGGTGCCACACATCAGCGCTCTTTTCTGTTAACACATTTTTTAATTTTGTCTTGTGAAAACTTAATACAGTCATTTTCTTGCATACGTCCTCGAACTATACCATCCAATATCACTGAAATTTAGCTGTCACTTTTAAGAATGCCTTCAAAACCGGTTTCTCCCAGTAGAATATTTAATACCAGGTGTAAAATTTGGGTCCAGTCAGTCACTTTTTCCTCTAATATTGCTTCTCGTACATCTTTGTGCATAATATAATTTATGTTTTCTACGCCAAGTTCTTTCAGAGATCTCGTATTTCTTGTGCCCAAGGAGTCCTCGAGTCACTGTTGCTGTGATGAACCTGCTGTTGGCGTTCATAAGCGGGTCGGTTCCTTGTAATTCAATAATTCCTGTTACATGGCATGCCTGCACCTGATCATTCCTCTATGAGTAATCTATATTGCTATTATTAATGCAATTGTTTTAACTGTTCCTGTGTTGCCTGTCAGAATTATTACATCAAAAATGGTTCAAATGGCTCTGAGCACTATGGGACTTAACTTCTAAGGTCATCAGTCCCCTAGGACTTAGAACTACTTAAACCTAACTAACCTAAGGACATCACACACATCCATGCCCGAGGCAGGATTCGAACCTGCGACCATAACGGTCGAGCGGTTCCGGACTGTAGCGCCTAGAACCGCTCGGCCACTCCGGCCGGCCATTATTCCATCCTGCATGGCCCTGTTGATAAGGCCTGACATGGCCTTCGCCAGTGGGATGTGAATGATTATTTCTCGTCTTACAAAGTGTTTACCATGGTATGGTAAAATTAAATCCCTGATCAACTGTCTGGTTCGATCAATGGTCATCACGATGTACAAATTCAATTCCCTGCAGAAAATCCTTAAATGCAACCACATCATTAGTTTAGTAGCCAATCACAAAGTTTTGGTAATGCCTGGATAATCTTTGGAAATAAAATCTAATCATCTCTTCTGAATTGTACAGTACATCCAAGAACTGATCCTTTTTCTTTTCTTCATCCCTTTGAAGAATTTTAATATACTCCATGGTCAAAGTTATGTCCCAATATAATTCCATTCTTAACTCTATCTTGTTTCTATCTGGACCAGTAGTTGGCCTAAAGCGCTTCCTTCAGCTCGTAATACTTCGTTCATTTTGGTGCTATTGGCTGCATCTTCACAGTGGGTTCTCCCTCGAGTAATCTGCAAACGCATTCATTTTTAAGCCTCAGTATCCATTACGGTTGATTTATAGTATCGAAATGTTCGGTCCATGCCTTGAGGCAGAACATTCCCATTCTACTTGAACACATGGTGCATACACACTGACATGTATAACTTCTAATCCAATAGCTTGAGCCCTAATCCCTCCGCCTCCCCAAATAATTCCGATCTCCATGCTTCGCTGTTCTCTCACGACTCTGACCAAGTTGTCTCCACACTTCCTCAGCTGTCTTCATAATCGGTAGCTCTTCGACACCGACCTACATAGGGAGGAACGATCACCACGATAATATAAGGGAAATCAGAGCTCGTACGGAAAGATGTAGGTGTTCATTCTTTCCGCGCGCTATACGAGATTGTGAAGGTGGTTCGATGAACCCTCTCCCAGGCACTTAAATGTGATTTGCAGAGTGTCCATGTAGATGTACATGTAGATGGCAAAAAGTTGTTGATACATTCTGAGCTACCGCTTGCACCCAGAGCACCTGTTTCTAGATCTTTAGACTGTCATAATGTTTCTCTACTCTTCTCTCTAATTTCAGATAGCAACCATACTCCCTGTGTTTCGTCTATTGGAGCTTCTTTGAGCTTACGCCGTATTTCTTCTTTGATAATATTTCTGTTCTCTAGTCGCAAATTATCCATTGCTTTACACAAATACACCTCAATATGTTCTCCAGTCTACTCTACTCAGTCTTTCACTGTACTTATGCATCTTTCCACATCCCTTATATTAACATCCTGCTCCTTCTGGCTTTCCTCTACTGGTATTAATGTTTTGACTAATTATCGAAATTTGATCCAACTCCTCTAGTTTCTTAGACCTTTCTTCCTCACATTTTTCACTTTTTGTTATGGGTTTCCTTGCTCGTAATTTCCCCTTTTGCTCCATCAAAAGCCATGAATTCCCTCATGGTCGGTAAAAATTCGCACCAGGGAAAAAAAGACATGTAAATACCTCGCGCTCATTCTTGACAGCGCGGTCCACAAATCCCGCAAGTCACGGGCTATGCCCGATTACAGGGTGCTCAGCGCCCAATCAAATTTCGTTCTGCATACCGGACTGGATGTATCTCACCGTTCAGTTCTCCAGTATTGCCACGAAATTCTCTTAAATCAGGCATTACGCCATCTGATACGAAGCTGAACTTAAACATTCAATCACCCAACATGTTTCTTGGCGTAAATCAACTTCCAGATCAAAATTTTCAAGAGGTTATCCTACGACTGCACACAAACTTCTCAGTCACTGTTAAAATCATTACCCCACGAAGTATAACAAGACTAGCAAGCACCATAATCAAATCGACAGATGGTGACACCACCACAAATAAATTTCAAACACAAGTAAATAAATGGATTGAAAGTTATAAAGGAAGAGTGTGTGGATTACGTTCTTCGCACATGGTATCTTACATTATTTCACAAAAATGTGCAATCCCATTTTACACTTTCCTGTCTAAAGCACCTTGTCTGCTGTCATAGCGCCATGGTGAGAGTTAGTGCGAACTCTGAGATACTGCCACTCAGCTACTGTGGAAAGACATGGGTTGGTGATACGCACACATAAAGATGACGGTAGTACCAAGTACACAAGGTTTAAAAGGGCAGTGTATTGTGGCGGTCCATGATTCACGTGAAAAGATTTGCAGCGTGATAACACCATACGACGGGAATTAAAAGACTTTGAACGCAGAATCATAGTTGGAACTAGACATATTGGACATTCGATTTTGGGAATAGTAAGACAATCCAATATTTCGAGATCCACAGTGACAATAGTGTCCCGAGAATACCAAAATCGTGTTGATCCCGAAGAACAGAGGCTGCAAAAAAATAAACAACCTACGGCCGATTTCGCTTTTAAATTCAGATTATAAAATTATAGCTCGAGTAATTAACAAGCGCTTTACACCATGCACCGCTGACATCATAGGCCAACAGCAGACTTGTGCTTTTAGAAGGACGATTTTACAAACTGCGGCTTTGTATCGCGATGTCATTGCGCTAGCGCAGGCAAGTAACATAAAATGTGGACTGCTTTTCATAGACTTCCATAAGGTATTTGATCAAATTAATCATAAATACCTGATAGAGACAATGCGCCGAATGGACTTCCTGCCAAAAACCATCGACGTCATCAAGAACATGGCAATGGGTATTACTGCACAAATCTCCGTTAACTGTCAACTGACAAAAGAAATTGAAATAAAAAGAGGTGTTACCCAAGGAAGCCTCTTATCCATGCTCCTGTTCGTTATATCGCTGGAACCTTTCTTGAGACAGCTACAGCACAGGCTGACAGGCATTACCATTCAAGGAACAAAGACCGTGGTAGGTGCTCACGCGGACGATGTAGGCGTAATCATCAGAGACCAAACAGATGTGACACAACTAGAGATGATACTTGCAAAATACTGTTCCGCATCAGGTGCGAGGGTAAATGAAAATAAAAGTAAATTTCTAAATATAAAGCGGCTTGCTAACTTGCGCACTGAGTGGGCGAACCATGTTAATGAACACAAAGCTCTTGGAATGGCATTGACAACGTTCCTTTTAAAAATGATAGCAATAAATTGGCGGGAGGTGGCAAGAAAAATCAAGGGAGCTTTGATTGAAAACTGTCAATGTAGCATAGACCAGTTCCAGAGAATACTGTTTATCAACACGTATATTTTATCCAAGGCCTACTACATAGTACAGGTTCTCCCCATTCCATCAATGGTGGCGAAGACGATCATGTCCACCTTAGCGAAGTTCTTGTGGAAAGGGGAATTTTTTCGAATGCCGGTGAAGACAGCTGTTTTGGATCCAAGCAATGGAGGAATGGGTCTAACCGACATCAAGTCTAAAGCGATGGCATTTTATGTCAAACGAACATGGAGCATAATGTGTAATGATCCAGGGTGCATTACAGCAAAACTATACGATATTGTCAGGCCAGAAAGTGTAGAGTCGCCGATAAATATACAAAAAATAAGTTTTAAGCTGAAACGCATTAGGGAGTATTATCTAGAAATACGTTATCTCAGCAAAAAGCTTTTAAACTCCAAAAACGTTACAGCAAAGGCGATTTTAGCTGAAAGATGGAAACATGGAAGGAAAAATAACATAGAAACCAAATATGCTGGAATAGCATGGAATGTGGTCTGGAAAAACATCAGTAATGATGTTCTTTCGTCTGACGTGAGAACAGCGTGGTACAAGGTAGTCAATAACATCATCAGCACCAATGAGCGTCTCTTTGCCATCGGTTTAAGTGACGCAAACCTCTGCAGCAAATGCAACCTCGTTGATAGTGTGCCTCATCGTTACACTTGTGGACATCGGATTATCAACTGGAGGTGGACCAGGGAGAAAATTGCTCAAATAACAAGAACTTCAGCAAACAATGTACCGAAAACATTTTCTTCACACCAGAGGAAAGTTACTACCCTCAGGCAAAAAATAACGCAGTGATTTGGTTAATGGGCAAATATACAAGTTATGTTTTTAACAATATTGGGAGCGATGAACATATTGAATACAAGATGTATATGGAAAATGAATTCGAGAAAATACTTAAATATCAGAATCACAATAAGAAATATGGTAACATGCTCCGAATGGTCTTCAACCGAATGGATATAGGTTAGGAACTGGATTACTAGTAGAGAGGGAGTGGGTTGGGTCACGTTCCCGACCCTAACCTCACCTGCAAGTCACACATGAAAAATAAATCAGTAGTACAGCAGATACAAGAATATGGCGAGAGACATCTGGTGTCTGATATAAAGGAAGATCTTGAACTCCCTATAGATGCGTTCAGAAGGCTGGAACTGACAAAAATAACAAGGCAGTGAAATATTTTGCGATGTCGCTGTTCGGGACTTCTCTTCTGTCCATGTAATTTACCCTGGAAGGAACACACATCAAGGATTTACTGAATGATTAATTTGAGTCTGGGAAATGATTATGGGGAACCGGCTGCAGAAGAAGAAAATGTTCATGCTGATCTGCCACCAGTTGAAGGTGACACTGAAGGTGCTAAATTGTGCTACTGCTAAAGACTAACTTTTTTGAATGCTGTAATTTATGACTGCAATTATCTGTCACCTTATTTATGATATATGTCATTTCATTGTAGCCATTTTTGTTACTGTTTTTGGTGAATTACAAAAAAAAAGTGGTCAGCGCAACAGAACGTCAATCCTAAGGGCCCGGGATCGAATCCCGGCTGGGTCGGAGATTTTCTCCGCTCAGGGACTGGGTGTTGTGTGTCCTACTCATCATCATTTCATCCCCTTCGACGCTCAAGTTGCCGAAGTGGCGTCAAATCGAAAGACTTGCACCCGGCGAACGGTCTACCCGACGGGAGGCCCTAGTCACACGCCCATGGCTTTTGTCGGCTCAGTGTAGTTACCCGCATGCCCTCCCCATTGGAGCTGATACATTCACAAACAGGATAGCAATGCAAAAACTTATTTATAGCCATGGCAAAATATATTTGATTCAGCTCAACATTTCAAATCTTTGTCCAAGTTCTCACTAGAAAACGTCTTTCACACTAGGAAATTTGTTCGACACCAGAGGTCAACTAACACTTTATCCATTATCACAGTTCTTACAACATCTAATTAGAAACTGTCAAAACTGAAACAACTCTGGGCAGAATTCTCCCTTTTAGCTTTCTTCCTATCTCAGCAGATGAATGCATTGCAGCTTCATCCAATATTCACCCATATTTGAGCTATAATACCACTTATTCTCCTAAGTTTTTTAGACATGCTGAAGACCGTTCCGAGACAGCATACACAAAATATCCCTCCAAAGAATTCGCTTATGCTTTTTACATAATTTAGTGTCGTCTGAAGGCCTCCACTCACCACATTTTATGTGGATGATAACTGTAATAAAACTGCATATATCACCTGAGGAACGCGTCTAAATTAATGCAATTGAAAGATTTAAATAATCCCTTGAAACTCTCCCCGTCGTCCACCCCATACTTACAATACAATTTGCGTATCTCTTATTCGTAATTGTCCTGCCGAACTCCTCCATGAACAAAATTTGTGCGACCACTATTAGCTCACTCCTTGCGTTAAGTTGTGCCTCTATATTTTATTACATACGAGAACGTGCATCATAAATTCACCAAAGTCCTCCTGACACCAAACAGACATACCACCAAAATGCTTAAAACCTCACATGACAATTTCACTTATTTTATTTTGCTAAGACGACAGAACAAGCTGTGAGAATAATAATTTAATATACAAAGGTAGAATTCTTTTGAGTTAAAACTAATATAAATTTAAAAGAGCCTTAACAACCAATGTTAATGTGGTGAAGCAAGGTTATTTCTCTACGAAGGTGCTGATGAGAGACAGTGCTGCCGCTGTTACTATCGCACAACATATTAATGGTGAGTTCCTGTCTGCCGTATTGGATTATAACTGAGGTGGGCCGAAGACGAATGGGTTTAGTAGCTCACGTCTGTGTTCCAGTGCTCTAGAATTGATGTGTATGTGTTGTAACATTATCGTTTTTCTGGTTTAGAACTCTAAACCTTAACTACCTTTCACACAAAAGTTTCCTGAGTATCGTACCGCGTCTTAATATAAAATACTGTGCCAGAGAAATCAACGTATCTACCACGGTTACAGCGGCCTCGTTCAGGGTCTACAGACGTGCTTTTGCTGCGGGGAGACGCTTTTATGTTGTCATTGCCGCTCACTGAGCATGATGTTACTTTATTATGAGAGGTTTCTACAGTAGATGGAGTGAGGATTTACTGTTGCCTCTTGCTTATTGCACTGTAACCGTTGCCGCAACTTTAGTTTCGGTTTCTCCACTGTAGTTTTTTTTTTTTTTTTTTTTTTTTTTGTAGCGACCGATATAGAACATAAGAAACGGCTTCTGCTGCAAAGTTTTCAGGGCGAGGACTAGGCGTCCGTCTGTTGCTGTTTGAGGAATTTGGTATAAATCAAGCCAAGCAATGTAATTCAACTTCTGAGTGGACGCCTGATGGAATTAAGTTGAGGTTTTTCAGTCAGTTTTTAATTTTAAACTAGTCTGAATTATTGTGGGTAGCTCTAAAATAAATCTTTTGTATCATTGCTCAAAGACGCCTTTGAACTGTGTTGATATTGAATCTAGTAATTGGTCTCCTTAAAGTTACTAAGTTCAGTGTCTTTTAATGGAATCCTTAGCACCTTTAAGTTATTTTATTTTAAAGTGGATAGTCTTTCAGTTAATTTGGTGGCACTTTTAAATGCACTTTGGTATCACATTTTTTAATTGAATCCTTAGCGTCTTAAATTATTTTTGGGAGTGCATGGTCTTCCACTTAATTTTGGGTGGCGCTTCTAAATGCTTTTAATACGACATTGTTTGATTGGATTCACCACGATTCAAATTATTTTGGATGTTTCACTTCTTCTATTTATTTCGGGGCGCTTTTATTTTATATTTTGTGACCTTATACAATTGTAGTATTAGTGTTTTAGTTAAAGATTAAATGCGTCTAATATCTGTGAGTCCATCTTTATACAGATGGTTGTGGAACCTCGGCTATTCAAAATAGAATGTCGAATCGAAGCACTTTCCAGCCGTCTAAATTCCAGTTGTTATTTTAGTTGAGCAACCAGTTTCAAGACTACATACGTCACCTCCAAGCCCTTCTGACAGACGCGTGGGAAGATTCCCATCTCTGGTCCAGTCAAAATAAGACCCAGCATTCACTGGCTGCTATCTGCAGATTTCTACACGTCACAGCGATCCCTCCCATCACGTAGTGCCGAATTGGTTACTCAAATAAAATAACAATTGGGAAATTAGACGGCTGAAAGGTGTTTTGGTTCGGCATTCCAAATGTTTTTAGCTTATTAGTGTGTGTCTTGTGTAAACCGTACAGTGATGCAATCAGTAAGTCAATTTTTCTGCTGATTCTGGACTCACCTTTCCCTTTCAGAAGGCATCATAAGCCAAGTGAGCAACAGTTTTTAATGGAATCCTACGGAGCTAGTGGACAGCAGGACGAAGGTCTGGCGAGAGGAAAGAATTAGGTAGATCTACTTAAAGTGACAGTAAATTACATTGTCTCCCTACAAATGTGCACATTCACATTGTATTTCCGTTCACCCAAGCTCTTAAGCCGTTATTCTCCAGAGATTCGAAAACACAATAACCTGCAGTGAGTCGTGGATGCGATAGCGAGAATTTCTCGTTTTCTGTTTTAGGATAAGAAATATCAGGCTGCAGCTTACATTCGAAATTTGTATAACTGGATTTATTGGTACTCAAGAGAAGAAGAAGAAGAAGAAGAAGAAGAAGAAGAAGAAGCGTTTGGCTCACTCAAGTGAAAGACGTCACGTTGTCTGCGAGTCTGTTCCATCGGCGTGAAACATGTTGGATCAATTAACACGTACGATTTCTCTTGAGAAATGCGAAGAGGCCTGGCTAGAGGCGCTTCGGCCACGTGCTGGTGACAGCTGTGTAGCCATTCGGGGACATCCGCAGCCCACGCCGGCGCGGGAGAAACTGGTGCCCCCACTGGGGTGAGCGTCCGCCAGAAGCGACCGACTGCTGCCGGCGCCGTTTCCAGCACGGAGGCTTTCAGACAGTCGTTCTTCCCGCGAACCATACGCGACTGGAACAGAAAAGGGAGGTAATGACAGTGGCACGTAAAGTGCCCACCGCCACACACCGTTGGGTGGCTTGCGGAGTACAAATGTAGATGTAGATGTCGATGTAGATGTAGACGTAGATGTAAAGTACTGTAAAAATCATCGTCACAGTACGACTTCCCATTGTAAGTCCCTTTCAGGTGTCTTAGTGAAACTGCGACTTCTCCGCCATTGAAGCTCTGTAATACCAAGTTGTACTAGGAAGAGAAATACTAATGTCTGCTAATATTCTTAACAAATCTTTGTGTAACAATTAGATTATATTTTCGAATTAATAATTTCACATCTACTACTACCAAATCCTCTATACCGTCCTTTTTAACATTTTGTTTATCAGAACCAACAAACTTTTTAATATTTGATGAATCTTTTAGTAACAAATCTGTCGGACTAGTAGTAGTTATGTTTGGTGACTAATTTTGAACCAGTTCGTTCATTCTGAAGCGTGACCTACAGAGACTACATTGAAAGTCCCTGATCTTTAATAACAATCATCAAAATGGCAAACATGCCTTATAAAATGGCCAGAATGACTGTCGTAATCATCTTATTCTGACTTGCTAAGTAGGCTCACGTTGATTGTGACAGTCATCTATGATAATTTTATAAAGCATGTACTGACACCTTGACGTTTCTTGTAAACATGAGGCATTTTCATTGCTGCTGTAGTAGGTCAGACCTGAGAATGATCCAGTTTTTTCGAAACTAGTCGCCAAACGTTTGAACTAAACTGTGGCAGATTTGTTAATAAAAGCTTCATGAAAAACGTTTCTTCCTAGCAGTGAGATTCATTGGATATACGTAATATTACTTTCAGTATTACAGCTTACGAAAAGCGTGCACTCCCATTTCTGTTCATCTGTAACAAAAACACACGTATTGATACGATTTCTATTTGGTATGAGCTGTTTCTCTACAATTCCAACAACACGATAATATTCCATTTGATTTTTCTAATTCCTCTTCCAACTCCACTAGAGTTTTGCAAGTTATTTTCCACAAATAAGAAGTAGCAGAGGTAGCTGTGTTTCTAAGGTACAAATTGGTACATTTTAACCAACTTCTTGCAACAAGCTAAATAACTGTGCGTGACCGTGGTCTTAATCGATGACATAAATTTCCTCAGTTCAGTATTGCCAACAGTCTGTTATACACGCCAGAATATCTTCGCCCCAGAAACTCACAAGTGGGGCTTCGGTCCCCGACAACACCAGTGATACTCAAAGACGTAGCAGAAGGGCAAATGTATCTATGTCAAATAAGGGACCCTGGTGTATATGTGTACATAAAATTGTTCCTAGATTATTGTACCATGCACCCTTTACTGACCGTATTACTCGCCTTAAACTGTAGTAATCGGATATTACGTAGTGAAATTCTCGTTCTTCAGAAAAACTCGTCCAGGGAGTAGGATTAGGTTATATGTCCATAAATAAGTTCTTCCATCTGATTATAAACCACACTGTATTTAGTACCTAAGTTCTTGTGGTTGTTTGGAATTTACCAAAAAAGTGTAAGTTCTTGAGAATTTTCACTTCTTTCTTGAGATTTTTATAATTTTTGAGACAATATTTGTGAAGAGTTTAATGAGTTTATTTAAGAAAATGAGAGAGCCTATTCCAAGATGGGTTGTATCCGTAAAAAACCGTCCCTAAAGAATCGTGATACACGAGTAGCAACAGTTCTTTAAAGAAATATTTTCGTTGTGTAATTTCACTGTACTGCTGCCAGTCACGGATCCAATAGGGAAGCTGCGCCAAGGTTAAGTTATACAATTCCATATTTGCTTACTCTCTGATGTTCATTTTCTACGTTGTCGGTTCTGGTGATGTAGCTGCAAAGCTCCTGTCTGGAAACAGAGAGATTGTGCTGCCGAATTCTATCACGTCAAGGAAATTTTCAGTCTGTCTGTAATCTAAGCTTCATCTCTCAACCATGTGAAGGGTCCCAGGAATGAGAAGTAATCCAGAATCTATGTTCAACTGTGGGTACCCTTTCTGGTTGGTTGTCTGGGCTAGGGGAGAAAGATGCAGTTCACGCAAGGGGCGTCCAGTCAAAGAAATGCACCCGGCCATTAAGCCATTTTCTGTTATTATTATTACTTTCTGCAATGAAAATATGCATTCATGTAATCCATCATATACCGGTCTAGTCCGTACCATTTATCAGTAAGAAGTCACCACTAACAAAAAAAGAAAAGCAGTTTGAGTCAAAAGATGAGGAAAGCATAAAAGAAAACAAGGCAACCACTTTCATCTGGAAAGGGGGGTACCAATATTGGGTTTCATTTGTTGAACGTTTATGCTGTGCCACAGAGAGAAAGAGTCTCTCGAGACCTGTGTTTGTGTGAGAGAGAGACAGAGAGAAACGAAGCAAGGCGAGGCAAGGCGGCACCTGCCGTGTCCAGAGACCGTGAAGGCAAACACCGCCTCGAGTGCTCAAACAGGCGGATACACGGCGCGCCGTGCCACACACAAGCACACACGCCCGCCCAGTTAGTGCTGAGGTCCGTGCCACATCCAACTAGGTGGCTGACCAGCGGGAGCGGCAGGACAGCTGTAGGCATCGTGGTAGTGCACGACGAGCCCTGGAACCTTCTGAGGCGCTGTTGTTCATATTAAAGTGGCATCTTATGGTTTCATTGGCGATATAATGAAAGAAAGTGAACAAAGTACAGCAACACTATAACGGGTATTTCGTCTTAATTCTACTTGTAAACGTCAGAAACCGAATGCGATATTGTGTACTTAGCGAAAAAAGTAATCCCAATGCCCACTCACCCGACAGTGCAGCGGTAAATTCATGTAAATTCATGCATTATCATTAAAATGAGAAAAAATATTTGCCATTAATTTCTTCTTAAGAAAAAGTAATCCCAATGCACTCTCACCCGAGAGTGCAGGGGTAAATTCATGCATTATTATTAAAATGAGAAAAATTTTTGCCATTAATTTCTTCTTCTTTACTTAATTTCGCGGATAGCCTACTTGCAAAAATATCCTTGTTACTTAGCACTTTAGTTTCCTCATTTCTTGTTCCCTTAACTGCGATTCGAGTTGCTTTTTGAAGCCGGCCGGAGTGGCCGTGCGGTTCTAGGCGCTACAGTCTGGAACCGAGCGACCGCTATGGTCGCAGTTTCAAATCCTGCCTCGGGCATGGATGTGTGTGATGTCCTTAGGTTAGTTAGTTTTAATTAGTTCTAAGTTCTAGGCGACTGATGACCTCAGAAGTTAAGTCGCATAGTGGTCAGAGCCATTACACTGTCCAGTCACGCTAATGTGACCACCTTTCAAACTCCTCTATGCACCGCCGACCCGTGCGAGTTGTGCAGGAAGAGTGAACCAAACAGGTTCTGGAGGGTACCAACAGGGATCTGGAATCCTGTGGCCAGCTATGCTAGGTTTCTCGGTTGAGGATCCACGGTACGAGTAGTCAGAGCGAGGTCATCCCACGCTTTCTCGATAGGGTTTATATCAAGGGAGTGTTTTGGCCAGAGGTGCCCTTCGAACCACTCACGTACACTGAGAATTGTGGGACACATTGCACTGTCCAGCTGGTACACGCCAGCGTGCCGAGGAGAAGCGAACTGCTTCTCTGGCATGGACATGGTACACAAGGACTGTCGATAACCTGTGTTGATCCATGTGCCTTCCAAAATGACGACAGCACCCAGAGAATGCCATGAAAACATACTCCAGAACATGACGCTCCCTCCTCCGGCGTGGACCCCTCCGACGATTGTTGCAGGGTGTTTGCATTCAGACCGCCACTTGTCAAAGTAAAACGTGATTCATCTGCAAAAGAGATATTTCCCCTCCCACCGGACGTCTATCTGCGGTACTGGTGTGTAGGTTCCAGCCTTCGTCGCCTATGAGCAACACTAACCATGGGTGTATGAACCAGGCGCCTGCAGCGGAGGCCCATACGCAGTGACGTTCGCTGAACGGTCGTTGAGGATATACTGTTGGTAGCACCTAGGTTCGCCTGCAGTTGCTCAATAGTTGCACGTCTACTCGCCCGTACACAACTCCGCATCCGTCGTTCAGCCTTGTCATCTCTTGCCCGTGGTGTACACATTTGCCTCGGGGACGCTTTTGGATAGCGCCATTTTACCACGTACGACATACTTTAACCACGGAGGCATGCAAACAATTCAAAAACTTAGCTGTTTCGGAAATGCTTCATCCCTGGCCTGAAAGCCAACGATCATGCTCTTTATGACGTCTGATAATTCGCTCCTTTTCCACATTACGACAGCGATTGCATTGTGTTTCTGACTACTTTCCTTCCTTCTGTCTTTCTTGGCGATATTTTCTTCTTGGGAAAGGAATTATTTCTTTGGGAGAAACAAAAACAAGTGGTACTTTAGTGTTCCATTTGCAGATACCTGTGAAGTCTGGTCCGCAGAGCTTCAACTTCAGCTGAGGACTACGCACTGTGCAGTTTCACTCCACTTGCCACGCACAAACTTCCCCCACACTAAGCGACTGCAGCTTTTGACTGTATATGAAAATTCTTTGCTGGAAGTCGATGTATGATTGTGAATGGGCATTCGCAAGTAGTTTCTCCATATGCGGTTCAAGATTCTGATGTAAGTGATTAGGTGAGCGTGAAAGTGTATTGTTGTGTAAGAGCTAAGTTTGACACTTGATAGATGGGAAGTATTAAATCTCAAAAGGTTTGTACTGATCCAATCAACACATTTTTAAATATAGATTTCTTTAGTACTTGAGAGATAACAGTACTTCACTAGTATACACAGAATACATCTTATTATATTAGACTATAGAGAGATGAGCCAAAACGTTACGACCGTCTGTTTAATAGCGTGTTGTTCCACTTTTCAAACACAATACAACAGAGCTCCTGCTTGGCATGGATTCGACAGATCCTTGACAAGATTCCAGAAGTTTGGTGGCCACGCGGCGTAGTCGCGCGGTTAAACAAAGGTATTTTGAATGTGATATGTTTGGAATTATTCGTATAAAGGGATATCCAGGCTCAGGGTTAAAATCTTTAAACGACACTCCAATTTTCAGGCAAAACTGTCAATTAACACACTTCTTTGACTGTATGTGCCATTTGTTACCCACCGTAGAAATTTCTGGAGACGGCATTTTCTTGTTGGTTTCGATCTCTATATTTCACGATATTTTTCCCATTACTCTAGTGTAGAATATGGTATTTTCTCTTTTCAGCTGATACAGTTAGGTCCATAACGTACCTGAAATCTAGCAAATCTACAGTGTCGCATACCTGTGTTTTAGAGAGTCCACTGTGAGATGTAAAACTGAATGAAGTCTCAAGAAACCGCCACAAATCTTACCGTTTCAAGGAACGATACCAGAGCGCCGTACCGGTCCTTTTTCTGTACGTCGATAAGGGCGGGTACGTGGAAATGTCAGAGAAAAGCCATAGTACTTTGTAACTGTAGAGTTCCAGATTCATCTTCACAGCAGGGCAAACGTAGCAACCACCGCCACGCAAACCAACGGCATGATTTCCCACGTACAATGCTACAACCAAACAAATCAAAGTTACACGATTAAGAAAGCCACAGTCCTCGTCTCACTTTACAATCCTGTATCTGTGATTTAATAGAATAGTAGAAAGCATGTCTCGAAATCTACGAGGATTCTGCCTTAAATTAAAATTAAGTGTTGCAGAATGCAGGAGATGTTGCTTGGCCCCTCCCGCCACGCCTCTTGTGGATGCCCATGTTAACGACTATATATCGTAGTACACTAAGATATAAAATTAAACCTTCCTAAGCTGATTATATTCTGAGCTCACTATTTCCTGAGCTAACAATTATTCTGGCTGCATGACATCTTCTTCTTCTCTGTTATTTACATACAAATTGAGTTCGGCTCCTCGCGTCCAACTTTATGTGTAGGCTTATCTCAGGAACTGCTATAGGATTTTGAGCCATTTTTGACTAGTAGATACACTGATTCAGGAGGAACAGTTTCTAGACATATTTTATAAATATAGCGTACAAATTGCCTGAATTACGATTAATTATAGGTAAATTGTGAAAACGACACCATGGCCACCAAGAGAACAGCCACCACTATTCGAGAGGGCAGCGCTGTCTTGATACAGGAGATAGCGTAACCTAATTTTGCATCGGGTGCGGTAGTCTAGCCGGGAACCGAAAGGCTGTAGCATCGAATTCCAGCTGGGTCTTTTTTTTCACACTGCTTTTTAACCTAGAATCACCTCTAAATGAAATGATACGTAGCTCGGATTCCACGTTACACTGTAGCTCTCATTTCCCCGGTTGGATAACTGGTTATGGATACGCAGGTCGCGTGATTTCGTTCAGAACAATTGCATAGTGTAGAAAACGTGCGAATCTAAAACCTGTGGTTTTCAGTTATTTATGCATGAAGTAGAACCCAACATGGGCTGCAAGTTTGCTTCTTGCTATAATTAAAGTTATGCAGCAGCGCAACATCTAACCCAGCTTGCAGCTTTCTGCTTTCCTGAGTCAAACATAGATGCGGACACGATTCTCTGCGTAGTGAGGTGAAAGCTATTATTTGCTTCGATACTTTCTTCTTGAAATGGACGCAGAAATTTCTTGCTGTTGGGTACACAACATTACGGAATGCTTCTACAAATGTTTGATGACCGCATGTAGAAACATGACGACCATTTCAAACTGCCAATTTTTTCTTCTCTCACATTAGCGATCGCAATAATTACTCTTAAGTCAGTGCGAGTCCTTTGAACAACTTGGAGTCAGTTTAGCTTTGAATTATTCTAACAAATATGACCAATGAGGAAAAGATAACCACTTCATCATGTGATGTTATTCAGTTTGAAATAATCACATATTTTTAACAAATAGTTTCCTTTCAATCGTTTGAGAACAACAGCATAGCGAAAAAACATACCAGTTCAAAACATGTTGCGTTTTACTAGTTTATGCCTCAGGTAAAGCGTTTTCGACAAACTGCTTCAGCAATTTTCCTTCCTTTGCATACAGTACGTTCATACAGCAGCACTGCAGATGACTCAACTTTCGTTGAATCAAACCTCTATGTGGGCACGGTTCTTTGCGTGGGACATACTTAACGTTGAAGTTAAAATCTTCTGGATTATTAGGCTGCGTCATGTTTCTTCTAAAATGTTAGACGTTTCGATCCCTCTGCTGGGATCTTCCTCAGGATATTTTGGTGTCCACTACTGCTAGATCACTGTCAGAGACGAGTGTAGCGTCCACTTATGAAGGGGCAGTTTTCTGGCGTTCGTGCTGGAGAAGTGATAGTATTGGTTAAAATTCATATGGCTACCATTGGTGAGCCATAGTCATTAGCTAAATTTCCCGCTCTGGTGCATAAGAAGGGGCGTTGCTACCTCATCTCTTGTGGATACCATTAGTGGTCCATCTTCATTGGATAGAAGGCACTATTCCACACCTATTCTGCAGAAGGGTTATTGGTTTAAATGCTTCCTACCGCTATTGGTTGGTCGTCATCAGTGGCTATATTCGAAACGGACAGAGCAAGAGAGGGGGAGTGTTTACCCAAAATATTATTGTCCGCCGAAGTGACTTGCAACGGGTTGTTTAAGCCGCTCACTTCCTTGATGGCGGGGAGCAAATGTTTGTTTCTTTAGCCAGTACACGTACATTGTTAAAATCGATGTCAGAGCAACAGCTCTCGTGAAGTTCGCTACTGCCGATTTTGCACTTTGTTTTAGCCGCATGTGCCGTTCTTGTTCCTCAATGCGTTCTACATCTACATCTACATCCATACTCCGCAAGCCACCTGACGGTGCGTGGCGGAGGGTACCCTGAATACCTCTATGGGTTCTCCCTTCTATTCCAGTCTCGTAGGATTGTCGGTATGCTTCTGTGTGGGCTCTAATCTCTCTGATTTTATCCTCATGGTCTCTTCGCGAGATATACGTAGGAGGGAGCAATATACTGCTTGACTCTTCGGTGAAGGTATGTTCTCGAAACTTTAACAAAAGCCCGTACCGAGCTACTGAGCGTCTCTCCTGCAGAGTCTTCCACTGGAGTTTATCTATCATCTCCGTAACGCTTTCGCGATTACTAAATGATCCTGTAACGAAGCGCGCTGCTCTCCGTTGGATCTTCTCTATCTCTTCTATCAATCCTATCTGGTACGGATCCCACACTATTGAGCAGTATTCAAGCAGTGGGCGAACAAGCGTACTGTAACCTACTTCCTTTGTTTTCGGATTGCATTTCCTTAGGATTCTTCCAATGAATCTCAGTCTGGCAACTGCTTTAGCGACGATTAATTTTATATAGTCATTCCATTTTAAATCACTCCTAATGCGTACTCCCAGATAATTTATGGAATTAACTGCTTCCAGTTGCTGACCTGCTAATTTGTAGCTAAATGATAAGGGATCTATCTTTCTATGTATTCGCAGCACATTACACTTGTCTACATTGAGATTCAATTGCCATTCCCTGCACCATGCGTCAATTCGCTGCAGATCCTCCTGCATTTCAGTACAATTTTCCATTGTTACAATCTCTCGATACACCACAGCATCATCTGCAAAAAGCCTCAGTGAACTTCCGATGTCATTCACCAGGTCATTTATGTATATTGTGAACAGCAACGATCCCATGACACTCCCCTGTGGCACACCTGAAATCACTTTTACTTCGGAACTCTCCATTGAGAATGACATGCTGTGTTCTGTTATCTAGGAACTCTTCAATCCAATCACACAATTGGTCTGATAGTCCATATGCTCTTCCTTTGTTCATTAAACGACTGTGGGGAACTGTATCGAACGCCTTGCGGAAGTCAAGAAACACGGCATCTACCTGTGAACCCGTGTCTATGGCCCTCTGAGTCTCGTGGACGAATAGCGCGAGCTGGGTTTCACACGACCGTCTTTTTCGAAACCCATGCCGATTCCTACAGATTTCTTGTCTCCAGAAAAGTCATTATACTCGAACATAATACGTGTTCCAAAATTCTACAACTGATCAACGTTAGAGATATAGGTCTATAGTTCTGCACATCTGTTCGACGTCCCTTCTTGAAAACGGGGATGACCTGTGCCCTTTTCCAATCCTTTGGAACGCTACGCTCTTCTAGAGACCTACGGTACACCGCTGTAAGAAGGGGGGCAAGTTCCTTCGCGTACTCTGTGTAAAATCGAACTGGTATCCCATCAAGTCCAGCGGCCTTTCCTCTTTTGAGCGATTTTAATTGTTTCTCTATCCCTCTGTCGTTTATCTCGATATCTAACATTTTGTCGTCTGCGCGACAGTCTAGAGAAGGGACTACAGTGCAGTCTTCCTCTGTGAAACAGCTTTGGAAAAAGACATTTAGTATTTCGGCCTTTAATCTGTCATCCTCTGTTTCAGTACCATTTTGGTCACAGAGTGTCTGGACATTTTGTTTTGATCCACCTACCGCTTTGACATAAGACCAAAATTTCTTAGGATTTTCTGCCAAGTCAGTACATAGAACTTTATTTTCGAATTCATTGAACGCCTCTCGCATAGCCCTCCTCACACTACATTTCGCTTCGCGTAATTTTTGTTTGTCTGCAAGTTCTGTTCTCTAACAGTTCTTCCCGTTTCGCCTATATACACTTACTTAACGTTATTCGCCGAATTTTATTCGTGGCCTGCAAACAAAATACGCAACGTCAATCAAGTCGTCTGACCGCAGAGACTTAATGCTACCCGTGCGAAACCAGGCTGTGTCGCTGGTTTTATATGAAAATAAGATTCTTATGCCAAAAAAAAAAAAAAAACAGGCCAGTGGCAGCCGCTATTTCCTGCTCGACAGAGTAGCCTCTTGTTGGGATAGGATATTAAAAGTGAGATCTGAGCGTTCCGTATTCTTAGATGCTTCGCACGCTTTTACCACTCTACACTACACTGTAATGTTTCTCTGAAAATCTTGTAAAAATGATATTTAAATTTAATTTAAGGCGTATTTCAAATTAGAAAATTGTATATACGAGTATACGAGTGTGTATTGGGACTTGTCGAGCCATAGAATTGTAAAACAGCCGGGAATAGTCTTTCTCTTGGAAACAGAACAAAAGGGCTCCGCGAGACCTTCACCGAGTCTCTTCCGTTGTCAGTATCGTGAAGAAGCAGAAGCGAGCTGGAGACAAGTAGCGCTCGCCACCGGTTGCGAGACGCATTGGATTAATTGCGAACCGGACAGTGTTCCCTTAAATTTACTCATCTATGGACAGCAACGATCCTGTTGTCTGGTGCAAGTTCCTGGCAGAATTACTGTATGTTGCCTGAGCAGAGTCAGAGCGGTGTACATAGCCCGATGTTTCTTTTCATTTCTTCTGCTTATTTATATTTTTTAATTTATTCGCTTTCAACACATGTCCATACACAATCTTTACACTGGAAGTTCTTTACCGCTGTTTGTTTTGATAGGTGAGAGTGTGCATGAGAGTGTGCACTAAATGGTTCAAATGATTCAAGTGGCTCTGAGCACTATGGGACTTAACATCTGAGGTCATCAGTCTCCTAGAACTTAGAACTACTTAAACCTAACTAACCTAAGGACATCACACTCATTCATGCCCGAGGTAGGATTCGAACCTGCGACACTAGCAGTCACGCAGTTCCAGACTGAAGCGCCTAGAACCGCTCGGCCACCACGACCCGCTAGAGAGTGTACACTAGCTTAAGTCGTATCCGATGTCTCATTGAAAGTAATGAACATATCCGACGCCACTGTAACGTAGAGGCAGACAGTTTGTAAGGAACACTCCTTTTGAAACTATCCCTAAATGTTCGTACAAGATGATGAACTAGATTTATACCCTGATAAGTACTCCCAGACACTGAAACTGACCTATTAATTACGGTATCTGACTTCCACGATTGAGGTCGGTGATGACAACACTTCCAAAACGCAACAAAGGAGGATTACTCGGAAGTAACACAGTTCAGTATTGCAATAAAACGTGAACTGAAAATCTTATTCGATACTGCTACAAATCGTACCTTAGAGGTTCGATTTGTGCAGAACAAATATTTTTCCCATCACGGGTTTCTCCCTGTTGCCTTCACTGCTAACAACGTAGAGACAGAGAGCTCGAGTGGTGAAAGCAATAATACATGACCACCTCTTCCCCGCTGTTGTATAACTTGAAGAACTGCAACAGTGCCACCTAAGCTGTATTACTGAAATTTCTGACAGTACATAAAAGCAAGCATCCTTAGCATAGAAAATGAGAAAATGATTTTTAAGTGAACGGCGCACGTTAATCATGACACAAAGATCAAATACTAAATAACTGAGTTAAGGTACACGTAGTAGAAATTTTGAACAAAACTAAGGCATAATACGATGAATTTTCGAGGTTCAAGTGTGTGGAAAACCCCAATACTGTACACGAAGAGATATTACATCCTTGTTAGCCGTTATGGCTACGAACAGACATCGCGTCATGCCGTATAACTTCGATTCCGAAAGTCACGCCATGAAATTACGTAAAAATAGCTTTAGAAACCCCTTAGAAATATATTTACAAGTGAGAGAAGTTGTTTGAAAGTAAGCTCAACTTACAGATGGTTAACTCTAAGCGGGTACCTATCACCGCGATTTATAAAGCAATTGAAAGCGATGAGTCCACATGCATGAAATCACAAGAAGACGACAATACGTTGAACGTCCACGCCTCACCACAGGCGTGGAAGTCGGAAGCTAGCGCGTCCTGCAAAGCAGGGTAAGCGGCTACGGTGACAAAACTGACTACGGAGGACAGTTCTGGTACAGGCACAAGTGTTTTGGAGCACACCGTTCAGCACACATTGTTGAACTTTCGGCTGCAGAACAGACGACCAGTACATGTTTCCATGACGACCCAAGGACAGCGTCAATTACAATTCAGTGGGCACAGCCTCGTCGAAACTGATCATTGGGTCAATGAAAACGTGTCGACTGGTCGTTGAATCTTGTTACACCAGGGCGATGGCAGTGTTCAGGCACATCAGCATCCAGGCAAATGGCTGCACAAATGGATCGCAAGCGGATGCAGGCCAGTGGAGGCAATATTATACACACATCAATGAATGTTTTGCATCACCCCAGTTCCCAGAACTACTGAAGTTAGACGTTGACTATGGATATTGTATCACAGACACAGTCCATTTGACTGTTCAGAGATGTCACTAACCCCCTCCCGCCCCTCCCCCCCTCCCAAAAAAAAAGATGTAAGCAATCATGCATGAGCTGCGCCTATTGGAAGGACAGTCGCAGTCATTCCACCAGGAAGGAGGTAAACGGCTCGTGTTGTCTGTAGTTCAACATACCTAGACCGTCAACACCACCGTTCGATCGCGGCCGCATTGTTACTTTGTGCCAGGAAGGGCTCTCAACAAGGGAAATGTCGAGGCGTCTCGGAGTCAACCAAATCGATGTTCTTCGGACATGGAGGACATACAGAGAGACAGGAACTGTTGATGACATGCCTCGCTAAGGCCGCTACTGCAGTGGATGACTCCTACCTACGGATTATGGCTCGGAGTAAGACAGCAACGCCATCATGTTGAATAACGCTTTTCGTGCAGCCACAGGACGTAGTGTTACGATGCAAACTGTGCGCAGTACGCTGCATGATGCGCAACTTCACTCCCGACGTCCATGCCGAGGTCCATATTTGCAACCACGACACCATGCAGTGCGGTACAGATGGGCCCAACAACATGCCGAATGGACCGCTCAGGGTTGGCATCTCGTTCTCTTCACCGATGAGTGTCCCGTATGCCTTCAACCAGACAATCGTCGGAGACGTGTCTGGAGGTAACCCGGTCAGGCTGAAAGCGTTAGACAGACTGTCCAGCGAGTGCAGTAAGGTGGAGGTTCCCTGCTGCTTTCGGGTGGCATTATGTGGTGCCGACGTACGCCGCTGACACTCATGGAAGGCGCCGCAACGGCTGTACGATGCGTGAGTGCCATCCTCCGGCCGATAGTGCAACCATATCGGCAGCATACCGTCTAATCAATCGTCTTCATAGACGACAATTCGCGCCCCCATCGTGCACATCTTGTGAACGACTTCATTCAGGATAACGACATCGCTCGACTAGAGTGGCCAGCATGTTCTCCAGACATTAACTCTATCTAACATGCCTGGGATAGATTAAAAAGGGCTGTTTGTTGACGGCGTGATCCACCAACTATTCTGATGGATCTACGCCGAATCGGCGTTGAGGGATGGGACAATCTGGATCAACAGTGCCTTGATGAACTTGTGGGCAGTATGCCACGACGAATACAGGCATGCATCAATGCAAAAGGACGTGCTACTGGGTATTGGAGGTACCGGTGTGTACAGCGATCTGGACCACCGCCTCTGACGTCTTGCTGTATGGTAGATTGCAATGTGTGGTTTTCATGAGCAATAAAAATGGCGGGAATGATGTTTATGTTGACCTATATTCCAATTTGTACAGGTTTTTGAACTCTCGGATTCAAAAAGTTTTTTAGTGTGTGTATATACCTGGGCTTCCTGGGCACCTGTGATAGTAGTCGAAGGCACCGTGACAACTATGGACTATGTGTACATTATTGCACGCCATCTGCATCCCCTCACGCTTGCTGTTTTCCACAAAGACGATAGGATCTTGTATTAGATTAACGTCAGTATCATTCGATGGGACATAATATCTTGGACGCTACCGGTGGCCCCTATGCACCCACAAACTAATGAACCATAACTTTCGGACTTGGTAGCCCCGTGAGATATGGCTGGGAATGATGAATCCGTGCCACGCAGAGTCGTTGCTACATTGTGTTCCAAAGATAGACCAACACGCTGTTAAACAGGCCGTCATAATGTTTAGTCTCATCTTTGTATACAGAGAGTCCCCCCTAAGGGCCGTCAGGTGCACATTCCCTGGTGTTTTGTCAGGTAATTGTCATACTTGTAGTGACTATCTGGAGTCTCCCCAACTGCTCATTTCATCTTACACGAAGACCAGTGTTGACGGAAAGCGTTAGTTTGTTGCCCGTCACCATAGTGAATAGTTTCTGAACGGTAGAAATTTAAGGTTGTGACTGATAATGCATCACTGAAATGGATGCTTGTACTGAGATCTCCATCTAGTCCTCTAACATGTCAGGCCTTCAAGATTAGAGAGTTAGATTACGAGAACATCAACAAGCCAGGTGGAAAATACATGAATGCGGACACACGAGTCCCAAAGCAACCATTCTGGGAAAGAGTGCGTTAGAATGGCAACAAGCACAAGCAGAAGATATAGATTACCAGGTTTTTAAGTCACAGACACACTTCATCCTGCGTAAAGATTAGCTGTGCAGAGTCACTAAATGTTAACCATATGTCAGGTTCCCCGCAGCTTTTCAAAAGGAGGTATCACAACAGGCTCGTGATTGTTTTCAGGTAATGATGTCCGACGAGCAACAGATACTACAGTGTAGTTTTGGTGGAGAAATATGAAGCGCGACGTGGACCAATATATGTGAGACTGTGTAGCGTGTACCATGCGCACAAAGAGCAGGTATTTCGCATCACAAATCCCTTTGCGGATCTTACCATAGTCATCGAAGCCGTTTCAAGTCCTTGTGCCCGACATTAGCGAAACCATGCCACAAAACGCCTGTGGTAATAGGAATGTGCTTACGAGCATCGACTATTTTTCACGGTTTCTAGTACTGATTGTAATTGCAGACCAACAGGCTAGTACTGCGGTACAGACTTTATTTAACACTATATGAAAATTGAAGGGAGATCACTGCTATCATTTGCAGCGGGATATTAAGCGGAACCGACTACGCCGGGATCGCCTGCTGACTAAGCACGTGCGATAACGCTGTGTCCCGCACGGTGCAGTAGTTACGGCACCTGCCTAGTAAGCAGGAGATCCTGGGTTCGAATCCAGGTCCGGTACACATTTTCGCTCGTCGTCGCTGATTCCGCTAAATGTCCCACTGCAGTTGATACCAATGATTCCTCTTCAATTTACGTAGAGTGTTTCACAGCTGCTGGATCTGCGTCTGTTTGTTCTTTCGAAGGAACAGACACTGCGCTTTCGAAACTTTATTTAACAGTTGTATACTGGAGTTTCGAGTGCCTCATACCTTAGTCATGGATCAGGAACGAACTTCGTTTCAGAACGTGTGAAACAGCTATGGCATGTGTTACGTATTCGGAAGTTATAAACATTCCCGGTCCACCCTCAATAAAACGGTAGGACAGAGCGCGTTCATAAGTCCATTTCAAAAATGCTTAACTTCTGGGTGAAAACTAGACACGAGTCGGACGCCTATCATACGCGTATGGTTTATGCCTACGGCCTAGTAGCTCATACGGGAACAGGCCTGTCTCCATTCCAGGGGGTGTAGGGTTTAGTCGGTATTGGCCAAGGGAACAGTCGATGGAAGTAAAACCACTGTATTTAACCAGTATAGGCATTACACTAAGAACTGTATTATAATAACGTTCTGAAGACTGCTCTTTAAATACAAGCTCATGTTGGTGGTGGATAAGGAAGAAACCCGTGTGGGACAGCTCATGGTTAAAGCTGGGTGTTGTCACCGGCATGGTATGGAGTTTTCTGGGTTAATTTTTTGGGAAGCCTAGTCCTTAGAGTCGATATGAATCTTCAAAGAGGGGATGTGTGGTGCGTACTTCGGCCCATGATTTGTAAATTGTTAAGGTTTTGTTCTAGCCAAAGCCAGTCAAGGGAGGCCAAGTTTTTGATGTGCTAATCAAGTAAGCACAGTGGGCAGTACTATTGACATATGTCAAAGCACACTGGCCGGACCGGATTTGTGATGTCACGGCCAAAGCGCATGGAAGAGCTAATGCCGCAACACTCTATGACCTAGAGTGAAGTAACATTTTCTAACTCGTAGCACCTGCATGTTACCTAGAAACTCACACGTTGAACATTTAACTGGGCTTAGAAGCCTATGCTCGATGTAGAGCGACCTAGGAAAAGCTGACAGGATGAGTAAAGTGACAACCACAATCCTCTTCGCTCCCCCCCCCCCCCCCCCGCCCCCCAGCAGGACTACATCAGCAGCGTAGCTGTAAGGCTAGAAATAACTGTGCTTAGGGGTCTACAACTTGAACTGGAGAGAATGACAAGCTTTTGAGTAACAGAGAACCACGTCTAACCCTTGCTGATGATCTATTGACTGCCTACCCGAAGATTAACTCGTCCGGCACGGGGCTCGCCATGCTAGTGGCGAGGCAGCTGCAGAACTTAGGAAACGCCACCAGCGCAGAGAGCGGATGTGTGGCCAACTGCTGCCTGAGGAACTTCGGCCAACGGCCAGCTAGTTGTCAACGATCCGGCTATGGAAGGCACGCTCTTGCGACCTCACAGCCACCTGGATGTCATCGGCCGTCGTCCAGGGTCAACCCTTGGCGGGCGACCAGGGCATTACTGCTGAGCGTCGACCATGTGGTTCAAATGCCTCTGAGCACTATGGGACTTAACATCTGAGGACATCAGTCCCCTAGAAGTTATAAATCCTTAAACCTAACGAACCTAAGGACTTCACACACATCCATGCCTGAGGCGGAATTCGAACCTGCGACCGTAGCGGTCGCGCGGTTCCAGATTGAAGCGCCTAGAACCGCTCGGCCACACTGGGCGGCGTCGAACATGTAGTTTCGGCTATTGCACTCAAGTGCAAGACGTGGGAACTGCGAGAGTGCATAGCCGGGAAACGTCTGGAGATTCTAAATGGTCCGCAATTGTTCTTCGTCCGCTGGCAACCCACATTGCTCTGTTGCAGCTACTAGTCATGACTCAGAGTAGTGGCATCATAGGCCCCGTCGGATTCCGCAACAGGCTGCGTTCGCAGGCAAGCAGTGCGGCCACGAGGACAGGCGGCGTGCTGTACAAGACAACTTTAAATAAACACCTGTCAGCATGACCACTATTACACCCTGGCGAAAATCCATCCTCTCCAGTATTTCTCTCATCCAGCCTGACGTGTAGCGGCCCTGAATAGGCCGGGTTGTCACAATGCTGTAGTTTCCATTTGCTTCTGAATCCTCATGGCTTTGACCATTGCTGATTTTTTTGCATCCTGGGACAGTTTCCCGCCACAAGAGCAAGAGAGTGCTGTGAACCCCTGTCCGCCCTCCGCCCACTGGAACAAGGCCGTTGGCAGAACGAGGAATGTTGGGCAGTAATGGTTGACACTTTTTTCCGAATTTAAGCAGTAGCTCGGTTCGAAGCGACGGTAAAGGAGCACTTTGATTACTAGTAAAAGACATTAGCTCTAGACCACGGGTGACTTATAGGCGCAATTCATTACTTCCTACATATTATTTGATGTGTTTACAAGTATATATTTCGTTACGCAGTTTAATGTATACATTTTGGAATTTTTGACGCCAATTTTCTCATTCTTTCTGTTCTTAGAAATGTAGAGAATTGAATAAACGACCATTCATACGAAAATCCTCTATGAATTTTGCTTTAGTTATTAATAAAATCTGTTTTCATAGCTTCTTCATGTATTTTGTTAATGCATTTAGGTTTTGTAAAAATGGGTGGAGAGCACAACAGACATCACTCCCAGCGCTAGCAATTTGGCGCTGCTGTGTTAACGAAAACGACCACTCGTGGCAAGCGAGAATGAGTATGCACATGAAACGTAAGGAGCTCTACAGTAGACTTACTTGCCGGTAGTCAAACTCATTGTACTTGGCACAATCTGTTATGGAAATGGCGTCATTGGCCAGGAGTCCCCTTACGGGACAGGTCTGGCGGCCTTGGTGCCGGTCTTATTATATTCGACGCCACATTGGGCTACCTGCGCGCCGGATGGGAATAATAAAGACAACACAACACCCAGCCCTTGAGCGGAGAAAATCCTTGGCCCAGCCGGGAATATAACCCAGGCCCTCTAGGATGGCAATCCGTCACGCTGATCACTCAGCTGTCGGGGAGAACACAATTTGTTGGACTGACAGTTGATAACAAGACTTTCAGGATATTCTAAGATGCAAAGTATGGTAATAAATCGTTCCAGCAGGGAATGGGGGAGTAGTGTAATGAGTAGAAACGCACATTATCAACTTAACATGTAACATGTAGGTCGTTAGTGTCCCACTGGATCCAAATACATTTTCGTACTGACATTCGTGTTTTCCACTAGATTCTAATAATTCCTGATTCTTTTAACAGAAGAATATTCTATAATATTCCATATTACGTAAAAGTAAGTGCGCTCTTTATCAGGACTGAGTTTGTTCGATTGGCTTTCTCTACAATACAGCTTGCACTTCTTGCAGTAAGGTATTTTGTACTTTCTTGTTTCAGGTTTTGTGTTTTACATGTTGTGAAGATTCTGTTACTGAATAGGGACAGTGATCAAGTAAGAATGAGCTCAGGGATTTCTGGAAAGTGATGATGATGAAACCATTTTTATCTTATGGATAGAACTATTGTAAATTGGTAGCGCACTATTTGTAATGGAATTTTTACAAGCTTATGTCCTTATTGACTGAATATGGTACTATCCTTTTTGCCTTATAGCATGTTCACGGATATTGAAGTATTTATTTGTATACACTACGTGCAGAAAACCATGACTAACACATGAACAAGAAGGGAAATGTGCGTTTTAATAGAGCTTACGTAGGATTTTTACGCCCGTCCATTTCGTAAAATGTGTGATTTGCAAGCCAGTTACAGTCGACAGCTGCCGCTGGATTTTCTGCGATCACGTATGGCGTACTGAGGCACACGTACAGTAAGCACAAATCGCATAGTTTCTGAGCGTTGAGCAGCACTTGCAACTCTGCACGCTCAATATTTACAGTAAGTTTCCTTTAATTTACGTCTATGGTCACAAACTTTTTGTTAACAGATTACCGGTTTCGGTCTTTAATGACCATCATCAGATCTGCAGAAAAAATGGGAAAAACATAAATACAATCGCAAACTGTATACAGCTTAAGAAGAATACATAGACCATAATGAAAAGTAGTACTGACAAAATTTACATTTGTGCGCTTTAAATATGAAGAGGCATACCTGTTTCATAAAAACAAAGTCCTAATGTACTGCAACCATAGTGGCATCGTCAAATGTTAAATGCGGAATCAGCACCAGCATCGTCAAATACATATAAATAACATCACATGCACGAGTCATGTTGTGAGTAGTACTACTGTTTAAAACAAGCTGCCGTATAGTAGCCACAAGATGTTTGTGTTGTAAGTTCACCAAATGTCGCTAATGTCGACATACACTAGTTTTCAATAATTAATTGAAACAGCGAAAATAACGGGGGATACAATAGTTGAAGTCTGTAATAAGCTTATAACGTATAAAAGGCATTACAGTAATAAAAATCAATAAAAAGAAGATCACGACAAAAGTAATATTGTTAAAAACAGGAAAAGTTAAAAAACAATGGTTGACATGTTCTCTAGTGCCAATATTCTATATAATAACGCAAATATTAAACACCGTCGACAGTGTACCGTGTAATATTAAACAATCATAAAACAAACCACTAAAGGGGCCACAAATGAAAGAAAACGTAGTGCTGCACATAACCAGCGCCCTCTGTTATCGCTAACGCCAGAATTCCGCACAGGCGGGAAGTGGTTGGAGGAACGTGACCTGCATCGGGCCCCTCGTCCCCTAGGTACTTCGTTGCAAGAAAAGAATGATAAAATTCCGCAACAGTGGGTGATCCACCTTATCTGATTAACGTAGTCTATGAAATGAATAGAGTCATGCTTAAAATGTATGAAAACGAAGTAAATATGTGATGCACTCAATACTAAGTAAACTTATCATCACATTGTATATAACAGAGGCGTGCAGTTGTTAGAGTAAAACATTGTCAAATAAAAGAAAGTAGGCATTAGGCACAAAGTCATTTTGCCAGTAAAGCAGTTTAGTTGGTTCTCTATTTTTTACTTTGTAAATGTCAAGCTCCTTTAACAAATTGAGAGCATGGCCTTTTCCCACTCTGTGAAGAATACGCATACGTGTCTCAATGCTCCCTATGGAATGACCAGTTTCAAATAAATGCTGGACCAAAGCCATTTTGTTTCGTGGCTGT
Source organism: Schistocerca nitens (assembly GCF_023898315.1). NCBI lineage: Eukaryota > Metazoa > Arthropoda > Insecta > Orthoptera > Acrididae > Schistocerca > Schistocerca nitens. Next base: position 285,772,467 of record NC_064619.1, read on the forward strand.
GAGTGTTCTTGAAACCTTAACTTAAAGGAGCGGCCAGTTTGACCGATATAATATTTGTCACAGTTACTGCAGTCAATCCTGTATACTCCAGAGCCATCAAATTTATCATAGTTCCTTTTCAGTTTACGTTTTATTCGTAGTTTTGGGTGTTATTATCCTGAAAGCCACACCTGACATCAGCCTTTTTAAAACATTTTTCTATTTGCAGGGACATTTTGCCGTTAAATTACATAGGAATGGTTTTCATTCTATCTTTGCCGGTTCTCTTTTGTGTGTGTGTGTGTGTGTGTGTGCCTGCTGTTTGTTAAACGTTTACGTTTGAAAGCACGGTCCGTGTACCGATTGTGGTCGCGGCTGATGGTTCAAATGGCTCTGAGCACTATGGGACTTAACATCTGAGGTAATCAGTCCCCTAGAACTTAGAACTACTTAAGCCTAACTAACCTAAGGATATCACACACATCCATGCCCGAGGCAGGACTCGAACCTGCGACCGTAGCGGTCACGCGGTTCCAGACTGTAGCGCCTAGAACCGCTGGCCACACCGGCTGGTCGCGGCTGAGACTGCGCGCGCCGCCACAGAAGTTCCATAGCCGCAGGATGAATGGCGGGATCGATCCTCTGGAAAGAACCCTGCCAATATCATTCCCTACGTCTGTGCTGTCAAGGCTTGTGCTTCACCACTAATGACGTATCTAATGAAGTGGGACGCCCTGCGCCCTCCTTTCGATGTCATTTACTATAAGCCACCATTTTCTGTGATTCGATACACCATCCTCAGGCCTTAACTGACGCCCCAGTTGTATACACGATACCATCTTTGGCCAACATCTATGAACTGGTTTCCGTAGACTGTAACAACGACGTTACGTCCATCAGTTGATGGCTGGAGATAAAAACGTTCTGACAGTCTACGAAAACCAGGTTATCGATAATAAATGAAAAGAGCTATTTTGCTTTTGTTCTACAGTATTACTTTTATTTTGTTAACCGGTTTTCTGCTTACAAGGCCCTCTTCAGACATTTTCTCACTATTGTTACGATATTTAGTTCTTTCATTTTATTGAAATTGTTTACGTAATCTATAAAGACTGTAGTTACAACTGTTTAGTCTTTCTTTTAACTGGTATTTGTATTAATTTCCTTTTCCAAATGGTACAAATGGCTCTGAGCACTATGGGACTTAACATCTGAGGTCATTAGTCCCCTACAACTTAGAACTACTTAATCCTAACTAACTAAGGCCATCACACACATCCATGCCCGAGGCAGGATTCGAACCTGCGACCGTAACAGTCGCGCGGTTCCGGACTGAAGCGCCTAGAACCACTCTGCCACCGCGGCTGGCTTTCCTTGTTTAATACCTCTTGAAGTTGTTTAATCAAGTACCGTTTTTGTTTTACTCAGTCCATTCATTTAATGCAAACTGTTTTATAGATACAGTTTTGAATATAGTGTTAATATTTTCGCTGTTTGCTTCTTTTGTATTTAATTTGTCAAAAATCGGCCTCAGTTGCGAAATGTTACTGGTCTCTACCCAGGTTTCAGCTAATCTAACCTTCTTCAGAAGCATAAAATAAACGAATACATGCCAGAATAAAGCAAACATAAAAAGCTCAAGTACCGTGGTACCTCTTCAAGTTACGTTACTTAGCTGAGGAACAGACCCGGCCCCACTTCGTGGAAAGCGACCGGTTAGCCGCGGACGCTACGTTGGAACTCCACGAAGTGGGGCCGGGTCTGTTCCTCAGCTAAGTAACGTAGCTTGACGAGATACCACGGTACTTGAGCTTTTTATGTTTGACCGTGCCTTATTCTGGCATGTATTAGTTTATTTTATGCTTCTGTAAAAAGCTAGATTACTGTAGCTGAAACCTTGGTAAAGACCAGTAACATTTGGCAACTGAGGCGGATTCTTGACATTAATTTATCATAGTTGCTGACAGGGCTGCAACATGTTAAAAATTCTCTCTTATATTTGTCTGTTGTTCAACGTTTTACTGTTTAAACTGCAGTACCACCACACTCTCAAAGATAGCGTTTACTGTATGTTCCCTAACACTTCTCCATTTTCCTCCATTTATTCATTTCTGTTTATCTTATGGGTTTTGCTTAAGTTCCTCACATACTCCATAGTTACACTGATGATTATTTCTTTTAATTGGCTTACGTATCATTCTCCATCTCTTATACCTCCTGAAATAGCCTTATGAAGTACTAATTTTATTTTATTTCATTGGTTTTGTTTCGAATATAAACTGTTCTGTAGGCTTGCTGTTCCAGTTTTGCGTTAAAGTTTTTTCTGTACACTCACTTTATACTTATTTACTTTCAAATTTTTACTTTTTATAGTACACTACTATCACACTGTCAAAGATTTTATTTTCTGTACGTTTCTGCTTCAGTCCAGATATGGTACCTCTTTTCCAATGTCGTTTACAAACACTGTAACTTATTTGGCAACAATGGTCGGTAAATGTCTGAAGATAGGCTTGTAAGTCGAACACCGTGTAACACAATAAATGTAATACTGTAGAACAAACGCAAACTAGCACTTTTCATTTACTACAATGTCGTTCTACGAAGAGCCGACGAAGATTCAGTTATCAGTTCATAGGTGTTGACAACTGATGGGATCGTATATACGGTAAGAGTTAACCCCCTTAGTGTCAGTTAAAGCCAGAAGATGGTGTATTGAATCACTAACACTTGTAGCTGTATAACAAATAACATCGAAAGGACGGCTGCAGGCGTTCCTTTTCATTACGTAAGTGAACGGCCAAAGCCCCTCAGACCTTCAATCAGAACGATGGCCATCTAGAAGCTAATGACGTTGTCGTTCACGGGACATTAAACCCTAATATTCCTTCCGCAAATCACGCATATAGTCCTGCACGTGCGACACAAATCAACAGTGCCGCTGGCCCACGCTCCGAGCGACCCAGAAAGCAGACGTAAATACGCCTGCCAGGGACTGCCGCTCTATGCGGCGAGGCGGGTGGGTGCTCGCCCGCTCGCTGTTTGCACATCACCAATATTGGTCCAGCCAGCCAGGCGCGGCATGCCGCGGAGGGCTGTGTTTGCCCTCTGTGGTCGCACAGCACATGCGTCACCACACAACACCCTGCCGCCGGCAGCGTTGCACGGCTATCCTCGCCATGGGTGTCATTCACCAAACCGTACAATTCTTTTTTCATGAAAAGAATAGTTGCTGCTCACCATATCAGAGACTGTGGTCATGTGTGTGTCTGTGTGAGGCTGTGTGTGTGTGTGTGTGTGTGTGTGTGTGTGTGTGTGTGTGTGTGTGTGTGTGTGTGTGTGTGTGTGTGTGTCTGTGTGTGTGTGTGTGTGTGTTTGTGCGTCTGTCGTCTATCGTTGACAACGACCTTGTTGGCCGAAAGCTTACTTACAAGGGAACCTCCCCATCGTACCCCACTCAGATTTAGTTATGAGTTGGCATAATGGATAGGTCTTGAAAACCTGAACACAGATCAATCGAGAATACAGAAAGAAGTTGTGTGGAACTATGATAAAAATAAGCAAAATATACAAATTGAGTAGTCCATAAGCAAGATAGGCAACATCAAGGAATATCTCGACTCAGCAGCGCTGTGGTCCCGCGGTTAGCGTGAGCAGCTGCGGAATTAGAGGTCCTTGGTTCAAGTCTTCCCTCGAGTGAGAAGTTGAATTTTTTATTTTCAGACAATTATTATCTGTCCGTCCGTCCGTCCGATGCGAGGTAACTGTGCCGTAGTATGGGGACGCTACACCTAAACAAACATCGAAACAAAACATATGTTTTGACAGAGCACAGGGAAAATTGTGCGCCTGTGAAACTTGTAACACTCCAATTTTATGTATCCCGCTCGATCGGGATCTGAATAGCAGCCCAAATAATAATTAATTAATGTGACCGTGTACCTAATGGGGCTGGCAATCGGATTTGACTGCTACGGAGTTGTTACATTCCATTTTGTCCTTCTCATATGCTGTAATAATGAAATGTCTGGTGAGAAGAAGAACGCCAACACAGCTTCACTGCCGGCCGAAGTGGCCGTGCGGTTAAAAGGCGCTGCAGTCTGGAACCGCAAGACCGCTACGGTCGCAGGTTCGAATCCTGCCTCGGGCATGGATGTTTGTGATGTCCTTAGGTTAGTTAGGTTTAACTAGTTCTAAGTTCTAGGGGACTAATGACCTCAGCAGTTGAGTCCCATAGTGCTCAGAGCCATTTGAACCATTTTTGAACAGCTTCACTAATCAAGACCTATATTCGTCTCAAAAACACAAGAAAAGGAGACAGCCACTGCCTTCGTCAAAAATGTTTAATTATGGCTAATCTCAGCACAGGCCTCTTCGTTAATTATTGTCACACGCAAATTCAATCACTGCAATCCAAATGATGCCGGCGCGGTAGATGCGAAACCAAATAAATATCGTCACAAAAATATCACTGATCACTCTCGTAATTAAACTTCTTCACTTTCCCGTATTATTCTAACACAAAGGGGTTAAACCGCGGCGATGGCCACTCCCTTTGTCGGTAAACCTTGTATCACAGCAACCGGCCTCCGCACGGCTCGCCCGCAACCTGGGAACTGACTTCAACTCACACTCGCTCTCGCAACCCGACACTATCGATTGTTTGCCCTGTCGACCTGTGCCGAGTGCAAACTTATAGTAAGGGCCTACGGACCCCTTACAAACTGTTGCATTCATTTGATGCAGTTTATGTGACAAACTCTTACGTTTTCATCACTTTTTTGGGAGTGATTATCACATCCACAAGAAAACCTAATCGGGCAAGGTAGAAGAATCTCTTTACCCATTTGCCAAGTGTACGTGTTAGGTGTGTCGACTACATAATCCTGTCATGTGACGCACATGCTGTCACCAGTGTCGTATAGAATATATCAGACGTGTTTTCCTGTGGAGGAATCGGTTGACATGTGACCTTGCGATCAAATGTTTTCGGTTCCCATTGGAGAGGCACGTCCTTTCGTTTACTAATCGCACGGTTTTGCGGTGCGGTCGCAAAACGCAGACACTAAACTTATTACAGTGAACAGAGACGTCAATGAACGAACGGACAGATCATAACTTTGCGAAAATAAAGAAAGAAAACTATTCATTCGAGGGAAGACTTGAACCAAGGATCTCTCGTTCCGCAGCTGCTCACGCTAACCACGGAACCACGGCGCTCCTTAACTCACATTATTCTTGGTGTTGCCTATCTTGCTTATGGACTACTCAGTTTGTATATTTTGCTTTCTTTTTTCATGGTTCCACGCAACTTCTTCTTGTTTTCTCGATTGATCTGTGTTCAGTTTTTCAAGGCCTATCCTCTGTGCCAACTTATAACTAAATCTGAGGGGGTTGCGATGGTTCCCTTGTTAATAACAATCTTTTGTTGTGCCTATCTGCGACTCATCATCTCCGCTATGTATTGAGTAGCTACCATCCTTTTCGTAATACTGTTACATTCCATTCTGGATATTCCACTGCTTGATTTTACATTTCTTTTTATTATTTAAAAGTCTTCAGCCTTGCGTTTGGATGATTGTACTCCTGTGTATCTTCCTGACAAGGGTTATTTTTCCAATCGTATGTAACTACTACATCTAACATCTGCTAAATTTGTTAGCACACAGCTTTTTTTACAGCTCACGCGAAATAATGCGGTCCCTGTACGAAAATACATTCTCTCACTGAGCGCTGGACGAGTGCATGCGGCCGCCTCAGTTGACAGTCACCTACTGACTGCACACTTCGAGCATTTTCGTTGATGTCTACTACACAGCACGACATCGCAGTATTTGCGCACCATAGGTGCACGGGTATTTCCATACAATGGGGCAACCGTGCTTATAAGTGCTCGAGAGTGGAACGGCAGGGAAATAGCTTGAAGGTAGTTCGGTGAAGCCTCTGCCAGGCACTTGATTGTGACTGCAGAGTAATCATGTAGACGTAGATGTAGATTTTCCATTCGATTTTTGTGGAAGAGGAAAATTGTGCACGGGAGGGTTGCAGGGACCTCTAGATATTCCAGTCACACAATAAGGAGAATATAAAACGAACCGGAGAACTTAGCTACAAGTACGTCCCAAGACTTCACTACTTCGGAAAGCTGTAGAAGGAAAAGATAAATTTTATTTTTAGATTATATTGCCGAACGGTTTTCCAGGGACGGACATGCAATTTCCACGTGAGACATCTTTTTCATATTACAGTATCGTAGTAAGCGACGTTGTCCACGACGCTATGTTTTTACTGCTTTTTTTCTTTTATGATCTAACATGTAAAAAGTGTTATGCAGTAACGGACTACTAGCTCAGATCGTTTTTCGCATATCTTTTGGGAAATTTTGTTAACAGTTGGAAGCTATGGTGTGATGGTAGTATCGCTGTTGTTCAAGGCGAAGAGCACACGCTAGAGAGCTATAAAACACCGCCCTTGGTCATAAAGACCAATAACGGTTCCAAGCTGTGTCAGCCGTCGCTTTTAATGTATAGAGAAGTCAAACCGGCAAGGACGTCGCATTGTTCCTACAGTGATCTTCGACGAAGAAACCAATACTGTAACTTCCTGCGTTGACGCCGTTTGGCCTCTGACTCTTTAAGTTTCTCGCATCGCGGATAGCTAACCCTATCAGGCAGCCGCGAACAAATCTCTGCTGTACACAGGCACATTGTGGCTTAATTTGGAAATGGCCGTTGTATTTAACTCTGTTCATAAGGTGACTATTGTGACCAAGCGATTTCAAGAAAAGAAAGACAGGCGTTCAAAAGTAATATATCACTTTTTTCACGGCCAATTGCGATTGAAAAAGAATAATACCGAATTTGCTGCGGAACATAGTGCGATATTCCTACTTGAGCTCCTACAGTTTCATGAAGTTCCGACAGGTGGCAGCGCTATACGTAGCCTTCAAAATGGCGTCCGTAACGGAGTTGCGAATTAAGCAGAGAGCTATCAATAAGTTTCTTTTCGCGGAAAACCAGAGCATAGTAGATATTCATAGGACCTTACAGAATATCTACGGAGACCTGGCTGTGAACAAAAGCACGGTGAGTCGCTGGGCGAGGTGTCTGTCATCATTCCAACGAGATCGCGCAAACTCCTCCCGATCTGCTGCGTGCCGACTGTTAGCACACACCTATGATTCCTGCCAATTTCCAACGTGCGGACACTCTCATTTGAGGTGATGACGGATCAGAAACACCTCGCTGCTCAACTGAAGTCCTCTCTTGGCAGTGCTGACAGTTTCGTCCACCAGTTGCGATACTCGAAAAGTGTGTGCACTCTGCGTTCCTCGCCGCTAACAGAAGACAATAAAGGAGGAGCCACATGTGCGGAATTGCTTGCGTGTTACGAGCCGGATTGTTACGATTCTTTGTCGAACAGCTTCATAGACGATGAAACATAGTTTCATCACTTGTAACCACCCTATAGCCGGACCTCGTACATTCCAACTTCCACTTGTTTGGTCCAATGAAGGATGCACTCCGCGGTAAGAAGTACGTTTTCTTTGGATGACGGCGAGGTTATTGATGCAGCAAGACCTTGTCAACGACGTCGATTAGTAGAGTACCATGGGGCATACAGTCCGTCCCACTAGGTGTCGTAAGGCCGTTGCAGTCATCGGAGATTATGTCGAAAAATAGAGCTTGGTAGTCAGAAGAGTGGGGAACAATATGGTGTATTGGAATCCTTAATAAAACCAAGCTTCCTTCAGAACAAAAACGCCCTTCGTAGCATGACTACTGAGGAACATTACTGGGCATACGAGCATCTCTTACATAATGTTCATCAAACAGATACAGAATAATTGTAGACCGTTTCGAAAGATGAAAAAAAATCATACATTCAGCTCAGTGCCACATAGTAACGAGAAATATTCTAGGATGACTAGCAACTAATGGAACAAGTAACGAAGGAAATAAGCCACAGTAATGTCAAAAGGATAGAAACCAATATGATCAAGTGTATACAAGGCGTTTCAGATGCTCTATAACTTACAAAAAAAAAGATAATAAATGTGTACTTATATAATAAAGCGTAAGGAACGTTACACTTTCTGGGGAGCTATGAATATAGCTGATTTAGCTATTTTTCATTTTTGATGCAACGAGTTGTAATTTTTTAAATGTAACATTTTTTCTGTTCTGTAACTGCGCACTGTGTGTTTACATCAAATTTTTATCAACTGTGGTGGAGGAAATGGAAACATTCAAAGTTTCAGAGGAGGATATAACGTGTTGTTCATAAAATTGTTGGTATCACGGAACGACAAGCTTCGTCAACGCGGAGGTTAATGCCATATTCTGTTGGATTGCAGAATATCCTTACAATGGCTTATACAGCGCCTGTCGGAATGCACAAAGAGGCAAAGTTCGGTCTGCCACAGATACTGACGTGGAACAAACATTAAATACACATCCTCGAAGTATGTTGCGGATGCTCGTCGAATGCCGCCACGAAATGGCTCTGAGCACTACGGGACTTAACATCTTAGGTCATCAGTCCCCTAGAACTTAGAACTACTTAAACCTAACTAACCTAAGGACACCACACACATTCATGCCCGAGGCAGGATTCGAACCTGCGACCTTATCAGTCCCGCGGTCCCGGACTGTAGCGCCTAGAACCGCACGGCTACCGCGGCCGGCAGTCGCCACGATATCAATGAAGTAGCCGTAGCTTGTACAGTGAGATGTCCTGGCCTAAGTTCCTAAGTGCCGAACAATGACTTCGAAGAACGAGTAATCTGAGAAGGTGCGGCGGTAATAGACGATGTCCAGCAAGAAGTGAGAATGCAGATGCTTTTGTTTTATTCTCAATACCTACGAACCGTATGTCACCATACGAGATGTTGCTGCGGTCACTGGTATCAGCCTTACGTATGTACGATAATATTACTCGGTCACAAGTTTCGTCAGGATAACATATCAAAGACACAGGAGCTGCATGGGAACGATTTCAGTCGGAGAGTTAGACTCTGCGAATGGGTCATGAATAACTTCATCCTGGATGTATTAAAATGTGTTTTGTTCTCTGAATAAAAAAAATGGCTCTGAGCACTATGGGACTTAACATCTGAGGTCATCAGTCCCCTAGAACTTAGAACTACTGAAACCTAACTAACCTAAAGACATCACACACATCCATGCCCGAGGCAGGATTCGAACCTGCGAACGTAGCGGTCGCGCGATTTCAGACTGAAGCGCCTAGAACCTTTCGGCCACACTGGCCGGCTTCTCTGAATCCACATTCACTAATTATGCTGCTGTGAACCATGAAAATGTGCATTACTGGTTCACAGAAAATCCCCAAAGAGATGAAATCGTCCGTCCACACTTCGTTGCAGGTACTCTGACAGGTGAAAGTTATTGAGCTGTTACGTCCTCTCCTTGGAACTGTCATTCGATAAATTAGAGATAGTATGTAGATGAAACACAATGGTCATCATGCCAGCTGAACAATAGATTTCCTGGAAAATGGTTAGGATGCCATAGATCTTAGGAAAGGCCCGCTCAGCCGCCCTATTTAGCAGCAGTAAATTTCATTTCGTTGGGCTATCTAAAAATCACGCCAATGTCACCGAACCCACGATCACTGATGACTTCAAATGCCGAATGGAGAAAGCTTGTCGCTCCATGACACAAGCAACTTAGTACACAGCATGTCGCATTCATGTCTAAAACTTCGAGTGTTTCAAGTTCCCTGACTAAACTTGGTTCTAAATTGATTATCACACAGTTTGGTAAACAAATCACCTAAATGATACAAAATCAGCGGTATGCTTATAAAATTACAACACGCTGCAATAAGTCTCCTGAATGTAACTAAATAAACTATGTTCACAATTCCACACAAAGTCTAACTTAATATTTGGTAACTTAGAAAGAAAAAACACCTTATCTGAAATCCAGTTTATATAGGTAGTTCATATTAACTACGAAAACGTAACATTTCCTCTGTAACCAACTGAACTGCAGTTAGTGTTAGGGCCATGTGAAGTGGCTGTACCATGAAGATTTCAGTGGTTATGATATTGATAACAGTTATGTGCAATTACATTGATGTATGTTACCGCGATACCGATCGAGGATGTCACTTTTCCGTTAGTTTCATATTGAGTGATACTTGGGCGAAATCTGCTTTGAGACTAATAAGACTACCATTATTTACATTGTCGATCACACTCACATGTTCACATGTACTAAAAACGGGAACTCATCAGTTGACGAGACTGTGGTATGATAATATTGGGACACATTTAACGTGATATTTACGAATGTGAATATCAGGGACAAGCATGTCAGAATTTTCATAAGTGAAATGGGACATGGAGCTGTGTGATGCAACATCGACTCCTGCATCAGAAACATGATAATATTGACACCGCATTGCATTATAGCGTTCTGTATTTAGGGGCTTTAATGATTTATCTTGCCTTCTATGAAAATATGGTGAACAAAGTGTCGCCTAATTAAAGATATTTCAGGAGGTAATCTATTTTAATAATATGGGTTATAATTAAATTTAAGGAAACGATATGTCGGTTATTAAAAGTGGTATCACACTTTAGTTGGAAGAGTATGAATGGGAGCATACAACTTTCCTGGGTTTGTCCACAAATGGTTACATGTGCCTCCACATATAAGGTAAAATTTTAAATTGTGCTGGTTCATGAATATTGATACAAACCTTTCAAGTATGTTAACGCTAGTCATAGTTCGTCCTTAGTATACTTTACAGAAGGAGCCAGCAGTGCTTGCTTCTGCCTGTTACATCTGCATCTACATCGACACTCTGCAAATCACATTTAAGTGCCTGGCAGAGGGTTCATCGAACCACTTTCACAATTATCTGTTATTCCAGTCTCGTATAGCGCGCGGGAAGAATGAACACCTATATCTTTCCGTACGAGCTCTAATTTCCCTTATTTTATCTTGGTGATCGTACACCCCTATGTAATTCGGTGTGAACAAAATATTTTCGCGTTCGGAGGAGAAAGTTGGTGATTGGAATTTCGTGAGAAGATACCGTCGCAACGAAAAACGACTTTCTTTCAATGATGTCCATCCCAAATCCTGTATCATTTCTGTGACACTGTCTCCCATATTTCGTGCTAATACAAAACGTGCTGCCTTTCTTTGAACTTTTTCGATGAACTCCGTCAGTCCTATCTGGTAAGGATCCCACACCGCGCAACAGTATTCTAAAAGAGAACGGACAAGCGTAGTGTAGGTAGTCTCCTTAGTAGGTCCTGCCAATGAAACGCAGTCTTTGGTTAGCCTTCCCCACAACATTTTCTATGTGTTCCTTCTAATTAAAGTTGTTCATAATTGTAATACCTAGGTATTTAGTTGAATTTGCGGCTTTTAGATTAGACTGATTGATCGTGTAACTGAAATTTAACGCGTTCCTTTTAGCGCTCATCTGGATGACCTCACACTTTTCGTTATTTAAAGTCAACTGCCACTTTCGGCACCATTCCGATATTTCTTCTAAATCGTTTCGCAGTTTGTTTTGATCTTCTGATGACTTTATTAGTCGATAAACGACGGCGTCATCTGCAAACAACCGAAGACGGCTACTGAGATTGTCTCCCAAATCGTTTATATAGATAAGGAACAGCAAAGGACCTATAGTACTACCTAGGGGAGTGCCAGAAATCACTTCTGTTTTACTCGATGACTTTCCGTCAATTACAACGAAGTGTGACCTCTCTGACAGAAAATCACAAATCCAGTCACATAACTGAGACGATATTCCATAAGCACGCAATTTCACTACAAGCCGCTTGTGTGGCACAGTATCAAAAGCCTTCCGGAAATCCAGAAATACGGAATCCGTCTGAAATCCCTTGTCAATTGCACTCAGCAATTCATGTGAATAATGAACTAGTTGCGTTTCACAAGAACGATGTTTTCTAAACCCATGTTGGCTGTGTGTTAACTTATGGATTGACTTATTGCACACGCTGAAGTTTCTCCTTCATGATGGGACTGATGACGCAATGTGTGTGATGGGTGAATGTATGAATGAATACATCATATTCCTTTATGAAGAAATACACCAGTTTATTAATGCAGCGAAATGTAAGGAACAGAAAAAGTAACAGAATAAAAAATACACTGACGATGGCGATTACCATTGTAGCTAATGTGAAGATAGTGAAGCGAGGGCCTGAATCAATGTGATGCAACGAATACCACGCCCCAACCAACACCGTATTAATTTTTTCTACAGACAAAACTTAGTCAGGCGGAGAGCTTGTTTGCTCAGTATGATGCAAGCGTATTTGAGGTGTTATTTGATAATGGCGTGATAGCTTATTTTTCTGTTTTACTTTCATTATTGTTACTTTATTTCTAATACCATTATTATTATTATTTTAGGAAATGGACAAGGGTCATAAAAGTATTATAACCGTCGTGCTAAGTACAGGAAAATCTATTTTCACACAGCCTTTTGTATGCAACCAACTAACAGTGTGTGTGTGTGTGTGTGTGTGTGTGTGTGTGTGTGTGTGTGTGTGTGTGTGTGTGTGTGTGTGTGCGCGCATGTAGGTTAATATATGTTTGTGATTTTGGTCAGCCTATACAAGTGCTGGTGTTTGTAACTTTGTAAAACCTGCGCGCGAAAGTCACCTCACAGTACATGCACCTTGCGATAACGGGAATGTTTTCGTTTGCCTAAACGCTTATTCTTCAGCATAACGCTAAAATCCCTTGTATTAACGTCAAAAGTAACGTTCTTAAAGCACGGAAAAGTGATACGACCAGCCCCCCTTATACTAATGGAATTTTCCCCTTTGTGACATGATTGGAAATATGACGACTACTGCGGTAGAACGTAGTTGATATAAAATTGAATGCAACAACAAAAGAAGTTTATTAACTACGCAGTCGAGAAATATGAGAAGCAGGGGAAATATTTCCATTGAGCTGAATAACAATTACGAATAAAAGCAGTCGGGCTAACAAAAGAGGCGGGTATTTTCTCATGTAACAGGAGAGCGGCAGCGCTTGAATAGAACTCAGTTTCTGCGCGCTCAGATTAAAACCGGGAGCCCCCACTACAGCTGGCAGAATGTTAACAAGGCCTCAAGGTGCTGCAGCCTGAAATTAGGTGCTCGGCGACTTTGCGTTTACAAAGTCTTAGGCAGCACAGTCATTCTGATTGGGCTTTAAATACAGAAGTTTCGAATAAATCGAGCTTTGTACGCTTTTCTCTTTCATTCTTGCCTGAAATGATGCCAGCATACATATAAACGTTAAATTTATTTACTGCTTAAGGAAATGTAATTTAATTTTTCTTGTTGAAGTAGTGGCCCGTTGATAGGGAATTTTGTTTTAGATTGTAGTGACGCGAAGATACTATTTATGAGGGTGTGCTGAAGACTCTTAAGTCTCTTTACATAAAATAAAAGTTATTAAAATTGTACATCTTTACATTCTTCATATCTACATATTTGCAGCCCTATGCCAATAGAGAGCTCTGAGTTATAGAACGTAACATGGCAGTGTGAAAAACAGCGTGCTGTACGTGATCGAGTTCATCCACACATGGAACGCAATTGCCTTCAGCATGACAGTGCGAGACCACACGCGGGTTTTGTGATTCTGTAACAATCATCCTCCACACAGCTACGACCTGGCCCCATCCACTATTCACCTGTTCCCAAAACTTAAAGAACACCTTCGAGGACCTGCGGTGCTAGCAGAGGTGAGATGGTGGCTCCATTAAGTCAAACATTCTACAGTAACGGTACTAACAAAGCAAATCTATCAATGGGAAGAATTTGTTCGTCTTCAGAGTGAGAAATAAATATGCAGACATAAAGAATATAGATGTATAATGTCAACAACGCTTGCTTTATATAAAAAAGCATTAACAGTTTTCACATAAAAATTAGGAGGCATTACTTTTCAGAACGCCCTCGTAATCGCAGTAAGTTCTAGCCGCAGTTAACGTGCGGCATACATGCTTCATGTTGTGCTCAGCCCACAACATCTGGCCTCATTCATTCTGTGCATACCCATGTAATTGATAGCCGTCTGTTTATAACTACTTAAGACATGTACTGACATACATGTGCGTAGGACTGCATGTAGCAGATATCCCAGAGACTGTTGACAGGACATAACATTGCTTAAGGTGTGACCCTGAGAATAGGCATTAGGTCCGATATCGGTCCCGCAGGATAAAATTTCAAGAATAAATCCTATGCAACTGATGTCGACTTTTAGTCATAAAAAATAATGTTCCTGAGATCACACATAAGCAAGCTATTCCGTTAGCAGCTCACTTCATCAGTCGATCTGTTTAGATTCTATACACCACAAACAAAGTTACTTATCTGAGGTATCTGCTAGAAAAAAAAAAATACAAACACTTGAAATATGTACCACTCTTATAACCCCTGACAATGATATCTACAGAGTGCTCAGAAACGGGGATAAAAAGCACTCCGTCTTCCGGCCACAAGTGGCCCATCGGGACCATCCGACCGCCGTGTCATCCTCAGCTGAGGATGCGGATAGGAAGGGCGTGTCGTCTGCACACCGCTCTCCCGGTCGTTATGATGGTTTTCTTTGACCGGAGCCGCCACTATTCGGTCGAATAGCCCCTCAGTTGGCATCACGAGGCTGACTACACCACGAAAAATGGCAACAGCACATGGCGACCCGGATGGTCACCCATCCAAGCGCCGACCACCCCCGACAGCGCTTAACTTCGGTGACCTGACGGGAACCGGTGTATCCACTGCGGCAAGGCCGTTGCCTAGAAACCGGGAAGGTGGGGCTATATTGCAGTCATTTTAATTAGATTCTCCAGTCGTTGTAATTAGATTCTTCACTTAATTTTAATATATTTATTTATCTTTTAACAGCTTTTTATTAGTTCGCTTTCTTGTTTCTTTATCCGTTAGATTCAAATTTTGCAGTTAATTTTAAATTACCTTCCCAATGTGCCAGAGACCTGAAACGTTCAACATAGCTCATAACTGGATGACAATGTAATATTAACTCGCTTTCTTGTCTGGTCAATTGTGGAGGGTACCTTGTGCAGCACTCTCGCTTTCCCCCTTTCCTGTTCCAGACGCGAGCGGTTCGCGGGAAGAACACCAGTTGGTAAGCCTCCATGCGTTCTCCCTAATTTTTACGTTTACTATCTTCTCGGGAGATACACGCAGGAGGCAGCAATGTATTGGTTGACTCAGGTGAAGAGAAACTAAAATAAATTTGAAATTTACCACGTTTATCTTTTGAAATCTTATCTTCAATTGAAAAATTATCCACATAATCAGGACTAAAAAGCAGAATATAATGATACAAATAAAATTTTAATTTTTAATATAATATGTTTTTGAATCGGACTGGAAAGTGTAAAACAATTTCTCCTGGCCCCGTAGAGATTCCTAACACCGTACAGATAGTCTTGAAAATTTTTTGTTGTAAAGTTTTTGTGAAAATACATCTAACTGTAAGTTAAAACCGAAAAATTTGAGGCGCTTACACTACATAAATGATGCGTAGATAGTTCCTCTCATTACCGTTGTCTATTGCCTGCACCCCACGTTTCTCTTTATAATTCTCACAATTATTTTCACAGCTATTAAAAATTTACAATCACAAATTCTCAGAGCTACCTCTATAGGGTTTCGAATCTGTATGGAGCTATGAGGAATTATGTTGTAACTTTAAGTGCGATATAAAAATGTGATACCTTAAAAATTATTATTTATTTAAGTATCACTTGTATGTGGTTGTAATTTCCAGTGTGTCGGAGGTCAAAGAATATGACAGGTAGTAACACATATTTCGTGTTAAAAAGATCGACATGTCAGAATACTGCTAACTGTAGTCTGGCACTAGAAAAAATGTGGTACATCAAATTCGCCTACAATATGCCGACATGCAAAGCAGTTGTTGGAAAGTGTGAATATCATTTATGATTATGATCGTTAGTAACTGCATAAAATTTGCGCTAATTGTTGGTATATAAAAAATACTGAAGTGTTTCAGTAAGAAAAAGCCTAGGTATTTTGTAGATCATATGGTTGTTACAGTACATAGCGTGAAAAGACATGGACGATTCGAATGTATAATAGGTATATTTCATCCAAGGTTTTGCAGGTTGGTAGTAAGACAAGTGATCGTCTTGTTCCTGATTGGCTTATATCTGTATATTTTTCTGTCGAAAGAGGTTCTGCAGTACTATTTTTGTAGTGATGTTCTGTAGTTTATTTAACAATTGCTTTCAAGATTAATAGGAAAGTAATTTTTTTACACTATTCAAAGTTCACAGACACATATTTCGCAAAATGTCGGCAGTTCGCCACATTTGGAGACCCATATTAACTACTTATAATAATTACTTCTCTCACGTCAGTTAAACATTGCATAAGATAGCGGAATTTTCCCTGTGTAACATATCCAGCCTAGAATTAAATTTTCACTCTGCAGCGGAGTGTGCGCTGATACGAAACTTCCTGGCAGATTAAAACTGTGTGCCGGACCGAGACTCGAACTCGAAACCTTTGCCTTTCGCGGGCAAGTGCTCTACCAACTGAGTTACCCAAGCACGACTGACATCCCCTCCTCACAGCTTTAATTCCGCCAGTACTTCGTCTCCTACCTTCCAAACTTCACAGAAGCTCTCCTGCCAACCTTGCAGAACCAGCACTCCTGGAAGAAAGGATATTGCGGAGACATGGCTTAGCCACAGCCTGGGGGATGTTTCTAGAATGAAATTTTCACTCCTCAACGGAGTGTGCGCTGATATGAAACTTCCTGGCAGATTAAAACTGTGTGCCGGACCGAGACTCGAACTCGGGACCTATGCCTTTCGCGGGCAAGTGCTATATCAACTGAGCTACCTAAGCACGACTCACGCCCCCTCACTTGCCCGCGAAAGGCAAAGGTCCCAAGTTCGAGTCTCGGTCCGGCACACAGTTTTAATCTGCCAGGAAGTTTCATATCCAGCCTTCTTTATATTTTCGGAATGAGCCACTGAAAACAATATGTGCTGTCGTGATACCCTTATGCTTGTATAACCAAAAAATGTGAAGCACCCAGAGGGGGATGAAGAAACACAAAGAAACTAC
Organism: Schistocerca nitens; assembly: GCF_023898315.1. Lineage (NCBI taxonomy): Eukaryota > Metazoa > Arthropoda > Insecta > Orthoptera > Acrididae > Schistocerca > Schistocerca nitens. The sequence goes on from NC_064619.1 coordinate 285,789,586, forward strand.
ACGGGTTGGGAAGGTATGTGATGTTATTTCAGTGATTACAAAATCGAGTCATCTTTACAAGTTACTGGGCTGTATGAGTTTACTCTTCAGTAAGTTTCTGCATCCAGTGTCACTTGGATGGACACACTGATTCGTTTGGGAAGGTGTCACAAAACTGTTGTATCTTCTCCTGAGGCAAACTGGCCCACAGTTGTAGTAACAGGTCCCTGATATCCTGGATTGTGCCACTGAGATGAAGATGGCGTCCGATCTGGCCCAAACGTGTTTTCTCTGGGTTAGACCTGTGGACCTTTCTGTCACAGGAGTATCGCAACATCTCGCAGAGAGTTCATAGAGACGCATGGCATGTGTGGACGAACTTTGTCTTGTTGAAAAATGGCAGCGCGATACTGTCGCATGAGAGATAACACGTGAGGGGGACAGTTGGGACTGCATTACTTGTTGTCCTATGGCAGAGATAGACGTGAGGGGATTACAATGTACCTGGTGCCCCTTGTAATGGCCAGACATAGTCGACCAGAATCTCAACGACTAGTACGGCTGCCCCCATGGTCCCATATATAGACCACTGTGGTCCCCGAATGCCCCTCAAATCTGGATATTACACGATTCATTCAAGCGACCAAACCGACACCCACAATGAGTTCAAATGGCTCTGAGCACTATGGGACTTAACATATAAAGCCATCAGTCCCCAAGAACGTAGAACTACTTAAGTGTAACTAACCTAAGGACATCACACACATCCATACCCGAGGCAGGATTCGAACCTGCGACCGTAGCTGTAGCTTGGTTCCAGACTGAAGCGCCTAGAATCGGCCGGCCAACAAGGAGTGCCCTTTCATATTCTGCTAGGTGATGATAACGCTGTGTTATACGAGTACGCTGCACCTCCGAGTCCTTCGTCGTGATTACTCAACATCTGACGATATTCACGCCCCTTACATACTCTTTTCAGTTTTCGTGACGGCAGTAAAGACGAATAGTACCTGTGCACTCTTGTGGCTCTTCTGTCTGTTACAGAGTACTGCAACTCTAATCATTTACATACCCGTCTACGGTATGCACTTGTACGAGATTACAAGAGGAATACAAAAAGTAGTTTAAGTATTATTACGGCAAACTAGGTAACTTTTATTGAATACTGCACCACAGCTCAAAGTGAGTCACACGATACTACTTTTCAACGTAGTTATCAAGCCTACGTAGATAACGGTAGGAAAGTTCTACCAATCGTTCAGTTCCTCGACGACAGTGGAAGACCGCTCTGTGGTCAAGGAGCCAATCGAAAACCGCTCACCGTTGGAAATCCTCTTTCCCCCAAGTGTCCTTTCAGTTGCCGTAATATGCAACTTGTATCGTACAAGATCTGGACTTTCCAATTGACATCACCCATGTCTGGGTAGCGTTGTCTATTTGTGGGCACCACTTCACTACTGTTAAACGAGAAATTTCGTTTGGTCCATGCTACCCCAGAATTTCACGGTGAGCCTGTGTGCTGTTTAGACATTTGTCGCTATGAATCATGTCTTTCCCAGTTGCGCACCACTTCAACCACACACGGTGATGCACCAGTTATTCGTAGAACAGCAGAAATGTGTATGCAGGTAACTTTGAACATGTATTATGTTCTGAAAGTGCGCTACTCTGGTTGTAGAATGATCTTAACGTGACACAACATGTCTAACTTACTTCCTGAAGTTCCTATGCACACTGTAATCTCACCATGTATTCCGCGTGCTTCGCTCTTTTTTTTTTTTTTTTTTTTTTTTTTTTTGACAGGGATTGTATCGCACCTGCTGGGTAAAATAAACCTCATGGTTCCTTCAGTATTTTGTTACATAAAGAAGTTACGTATGTTAAGCAGAAATAGAAACACATCATTTACCAAAAACCGGGTTTTGATGACTTAACCTGTCACTGCTTTAAAGGGTGTCAAGCTTATGTTAGTCTGTGTGTCTGTCGATCCAATTACGGACTTATAATTTTTATGGGACAATGTATATTTCATACCGTTTTCCTACTCTAGAAAAGTCAATGATCTGCTTCTGTTTGCAGGGCAGTCTGGCAGACAGAGGTTCAACAGTGATTCGTCAACAGATGCCAAAATATTCTACGGCGTTCCTCAGTAATGTGTGGTAAGAGTATCCACGACAACCATGTTGTCAATTGTAAATATTTCTGTAGCTAATAAGAGATAGGAGCAAAGACTTGCATTTGAGTGTCCACCAAAACCAAAGGGGTATGTATGTCCTGTATTGGTGAATACATCAACAACACTGAGCCAGTCAACACAGTCAACTATTTAGTGCTTATATTCGTAATGACAAGATGACTATACATAACATAAATGAAAGTCCCCCGTCACAATTTTCTATCTGTGTGTGGTGGCTTATCTGAGGAACTATTGTAAATATTTTCAAACAGTTTCCTCTAATAGTGTTTCACGATTAAGGTTTGTGTGTATCACTACATAGTATAAACAAGTTATCTGGCTGTAGAACTGTAGTGCTAACCACCCTAAGCCAGAATGGGTCCGTAATATACTATGAAGTAAAGTTTTCATCGCTTCATACACAATTTTGTGTTGGACCTATGCGGAAAGAAAAACTACAAGGATGTGAAATGTGTTAGAATGTACATTAACAATGTACATGTACATTGGCTTCTTTGAAGAATTAGACAGCGAGATCTTTAGTGTGACGTTACGTGTGCTGCACTGCTGTTGAAATTGCTCGTTAGTATTTTATAAAATTTTAGACTTCGTTTACTTATTTTAAAGTTTATTTGTGTTAATATTTGCCGTAAAAGTAACTTCTTATTGGATTTTCATTAATCTCAGTCGTTCTGCCTGTGTTATTGACTCTACTGGTGTATTATTCGTGAGTGTGCTTGCGTCGTTCCTCTAAGCCACGCGCCTCAGTAGTTTGTTTACATTTTGCGGCTGTAGCGGTTATAAAGCTAAGTACTGACAAACTTATTTGTGCTCTGTAATACAGTTATTAAATTTAATAGCTTTCAGCCGCGTTGCGTGCCGTTTGTAGCGAACTAACGACTAATAAACTTTTGTAATCGCTCGCTTGCTGTGTGTTTCAAAGTTTTATGTGCGTCGAAGTCGTTTAGTAAATTTCGTGTTTTAGTTTTCAACTAACGTTTATCATTGTTTCTAGTGAAAAATTTCAGTAAAAGTTTCATTCAGTGTTTTAACTTCGCTTAGTGTTCCAGTGGCCGTTTGACTTTTTTGATTTTATCTAATAATTTTGTGAAATTTTGTTGGTATTTGTATTAGCTGCGGTGTAGTAGTATTAATACGAGTAGTTGTTTTCCTAATAGGCAGAGAATTTCAAGACCATTATTGTTAGTTCTTAAATAGTTCTGCTGGTATAGCTGAACTTTGGTAACGTAGATGTATAGTTTTTTTCAGTAACTGTAAAATAAAACCATGAGTGAGAAGTGAGGGTTCTGTCGTAGGTTTGTGAGCAGTGGCTTACGGTGTGGGATTTGTTCAAGGTATTTTCATGGGGGGAGGGGGGGGGGGGAATGCAGTGAGGAAGCCAGTGCTCATTTTATTGAGATCCTCTACTGGGAATGCAGAGTCTGTAGTAGAAATAAGTTGACAGAGGAGCAGGAGCGTAAGATCTGTGCCTTTCGGGTGCAGTTACAATGCGCAGAGGAGGAAGTAGATAGGTTGAGGAGGGTGAAGGGTGGTGGGGAATGGGAACTGGTAGTTGGCAAGAAGGCAGCTAGGAAGAGGATGTATTCAGACAGTTTTACTTTGCGTTCATGCAATAGATACGACCAACTGTCCAAGTTGAGTGGAGAGGAGCCTCGTGTAGCTGTAGATGTCGGGAACATGCAGCAGCCCTCAGCAATTGGGAGGCCTAGGTTAGTTGCAAAGTGTAGCAGAATGAAGAAGGTTCTGCTGCTAGGTAGTTCTCACTGTAGAGGTGTGAGCCAGCAGTTGCAGGAAGTGTTGGGGAGTGAGTACCAGGTCACCAGCATTGTGAAGCCTAGTGCAGGGTTGGCTCAGGTGACTGACAGCATAGGGGAGTTAAGTAAGAATTTTACAAAGGTGTATCAGGTAGTGATAGTGGGTGGAGCAGGGAATGGTCTCGATAGGGATGGGGCATATGATGTAGGTAGTGACCTGGTAAATATAGCTGCTCAAACCTGTGGTACTAATGTGCACTTCATGCAACTGTTTCAGTGTCATGATCGACCTCACATTAATGTGGCTGTTAGGCGCGTTAACGGGGGGCTGGGGAGGGCGCTGATGGCGGAGGGCATGGATCACATCTCAGTGGTGCCAGTTCGGTCTATCAGTAGATGGTGTTTGACTAGGCATGGTCTGCACCTCAATAGGTATGGGAAGGGGAGGCTGGCTAAGCTTATAGGTGACAGTGTACTGGGTGCTGGTGGTATCACTCATGGAAAAATTCCTGTAGTAGTTGGTATTAGAGGTGCACCTTTTTTAGATTGAAGTCAGCTGATATGTATACCTGCTTAAAGGAACTCCATCTAACTAAGGACTCACCTTCCAAGGATGTAATGTTTCCAACTAATGAAGGAATTAGCATATTCCATCAAAATATGAGGTATTAGAGATAAAGTTAGTGAACTACTTATAGATGTTGACTATGAAATTATTGGTATATCAGAGCCCCACTTAAATAATCCAACAATTCAGAGGCTTCCTTTACCAGGCTACATATTAGCTGGCTGTTTCTCAACGAGTTCCTTGCGGGGTGGGGGAGTACCTCTGTACATAAAAAACAGTATTACATTTGAGCCCATAGACGTATCATGACACTGCACTGAGCAGATATTTGAATGTTGTGCAGCAGTAGTTGAAGTAAGTGAAACTAAACTAATTTTTGTTGTTCATAGGTCCCCTAACTCCAAGCATTTCTGCTCAAGCTAGGGAGGGTACTTGATTCACTTTGTAGGAAGTACCAGAAACTAGTTATATGCGGTGACTTCAATATAAATTTTGTATATGATGGTGCAAGAAAAGGGATGTTGGTAGATCCAACTAGGGATGTTGGTAGATCCAACTAGGGTGCGGGGGAACAGTAGCACAGCCATAGACAATATTTTTATTCATTCTTCATTACTAGATGGGCATTCTGTTAGAAAAAGCGTGAATGGCCTTTCAGACCATGAAGCATAAATTTTAACACTAAAAGGCTTTTGTACTCAAAACAATGTCATATTTCTGTACAAACTATGTATGAAAGTTAAACCAACAACCATAGAGAGTTCTTTTAAACCTTGTGAAGGAATAAGTGGCAGGATGTTTAGCGTCCGATCCCACCCGTCGGTTTTGACCCGTGACGTATGGCTGTTACGGTGTGTGACGTCAAGACGGCGCGGAATTTAGTTTGTGAGAGTGGCGTGTTTGTAGGTGTCGTTTTGATGTGATGGGTGGCTCACTCTGGTGGTGTCTTGGGTGATGTTTCTGGTTTAGTTTGCGTGTGTGGCGTGTTGTTGCGGTCGCTGGTTATACGGTTCATTTGCGTGATAGCATTGCAGGTGTATGGTATCAGGGCTCTGCTTTTAGCGGAATATTTTTCAGTGAGTTAACGATTTAATTTTCATTTCGACGTTACTGTAGATTTTTCCTGTTCGTCGTGTGTAAATTTTGGTAAATTGCTTTTTCATGTCTTTGGTAGGTATGGATATGACTGACAAGGTCAACAGTTTTCGGTTGTCGGCGATGATGGGGGTCAGTGCATTGTCTCTAATAACATTTCAACTATTCGGATTTTTGGATGAAGGCGTGAAGTGTTCAGTATGTCGTGAAGAAATAAGGCTTACTAAATTTCCGCCGTCTCGGACAAGGGACAACTGTATGTGGAGATATATGGATAACAGGTCAAGGGAAGTGTTCAATTCCAATGTGTGGTTGTGGGTGTTCCAGTATCGGGAGTTGCTGTTGAGCTATTTAGGCCAAGGAAAGTGTTCGATTCCGATTTGTGGGATCGGGAGCTGCTGTTGAGCTATATAGGTCAAGGGAAGTGTCAGATTCCAGGGGATATTGTGTTTAGTGGAATTTGGGGAGTTTTGTGTTGTCTGTTTTTTTTTCGTCGTTTTGTGTGGTTTGGTTTGGTGGTGTGTGTGTCTAAATTTGTTTATATTTACTTTGCCCCACCCAAAAACCCCCAATTTCCCATGCTTGTCCCGTTAGTTTCATTAGGTTTTTTGTGGAACGTGTGTGTGTTTGTTTTTGTGTGTGTGTTTGTTTTTGTGTGTGTGTTTGTGTGTGTGTGTGTTTGTGTGAGTGTGTGTGTTTGTGTGAGTGTGTGTGTTTGTGTGAGTGTGTGTGTTTGTGTGAGTGTGTGTGTTTGTGTGTGTGTGTGTTTTTGTGTGTGTGTGTGTGTGTGTGTGTTTTTGTGTGTGTGTTTTTGTGTGTGTGTGTGTTTTTGTTTGTGTGTGTGTGTGTGTGTGTGTGTGTGTGTGTGTGTGTGTGTGTGTGTGTGTGTTTTTGTGTGTGTGTTTTTTTGTGTGTGTGTGTGTGTGTTTTTGTGTGAGTGTGTGTGTTTTTGTGTGTGTGTGTGTGTTTTTGTGTGTGTGTGTGCGTGTTTGTGTGTGTGTGTGTGTGTGTGTGTGTGTGTGTGTGTGTGTGTGTGTGTGTGCGTTTTTGTGTGTGTGTGTGTGTGTGTGTGTGCGTTTTTGTGTGTGTGTGTGTGCGTTTTTGTGTGTGTGTGTGTGTTTTTCGTGTGTGTGTGTGCGTTTTTCTTGTGTGTGTGTGTGCGTTTTTCTTGTGTGTGTGTGTGTGTGCGTTTTTCTTGTGTGTGTGTGCGTTTTTCGTGTGTGTGTGTGCGTTTTTCGTGTGTGTGTGTGCGTTTTTCGTGTGTGTGTGTGTTTTTGTTTGTATGTGTGTGTTGTTTGGTTTTTCAAGGTATTTTCGTGTTTTTCGTCATGCTTACGTAATGGCGTCATAGGTGGCATATTGAAGTCCAAGTGTATGGTCGTTTCCGCCGTATTTGTGATGGCATGGGTCAAAGCAGACGGGTAGAACCGGACGCTTCTGTATTTCCGTGCCGATAACATAAATGATAAATACAATGCCTTCCTTAGCACATTTCTCATGCTCTTTAAGAGTTGCTTTCTATTAGAACATTGTGAATGGGGTACTAGCAGTAATGGGCAGCCCGGGTGGCTGACTTGTGGGATAAGTATATAATGTAGAACAAAGCGGTAATTATATCAAAATAATAGTAGTCACAATCAAGCTACAGTAGCCCATTACAAACAGTATTGCAAGGTGTTTAAAAATGTTATCAGGGAGGCAATGAGTATGTGGTATGTGAATAGAATAGCTTATTCACTGGATAAAATTAAAACCATATAGTAAGTTGTGAAGGAAGTGTCTGGTCAGCAGCACAAGGTCGACGATATAAAGTCGGTTCGCAGTAAAAATATTATTGTTGCTGATAAATCAGATATGTGTACAGTATTTAACAATCATTTTCTGAGCATTGCTGGTGAATTAAATAAAAATTTAGTTTCTACAGAAAATCATATAACTTCCTTGGCAAATGCCTTATGTGACTTACGTGACTCATCGACGAAGGAAGTAGCTTACAAAACGCTTGTTCGTCCGATTCTTGAGTATTGCTCATCAGTATGGGACCCTTACCAGGTTGGATTAATAGAAGAGATAGACATGATCCAGCGAAAAGCAGCGCGATTCGTCATGGGGACATTTAGTCAGCGCGAGAGCGTTACGGAGATGCTGAACAAGCTCCAGTGGCGGACCCTTCAAGAAAGGCGTTACGCAATACGGAGAGGTTTATTATCGAAATTACGAGAGAGCACATTCCGGGAAGAGATGGGCAACATTTTACTACCGCCCACATATATCTCGCGTAATGATCACAACGAAAAGATCCGAGAAATTAGAGCAAATACGGAGACTTACAAGCAGTCGTTCTTCCCACGCACAATTCGTGAATGGAACAGGGAAGGGGGGATCAGATAGTGGTACAATAAGTACCCTCCGCCACACACCGTAAGGTGGCTCGCGGAGTGTAGATGTAGACATTGATGTCTGAAATACTCCTCTGTGATAAAGACAAGAGGGAGATTGAATCAATAATTAAATAACTGAAGACTAAGGACTCCCATGGTTACGATGGAGTGTCTAGCAGAATATTAAAGTACTGCGCTGCATATATTAGCCCTGTATTTAGCCATATTTGTGATTGTTCCTTTGTGAATGGTCAGTTTCCTGAGCGATTAAACTAATTAGTAGTAAAGCCATTTTATAAAAAGGGAGAAAGGTATAATGTAGACAATTTTGGACCTGTTTCTATGCAAAAGTGTTTTCAGAAGTATTTGCAAAAGTTATTGAAAACGGTATGTATGCAAGGATAATTAATAATTTTATATCACACGATTTGCTATCAAATGTACAGTTCTGCTTTAGAAGTCGTTTAACAACTGAAAATGCTATATTCTCTTTCCCCTGTGAAGTACTGGATGGTTTAAACACAAGGTTTCGAACGCTTGGCATATTTTTTAACCAAGGCATTTGATTGTGTTGATCACAAAATATTGCTCCAGGAGTTGGACCATTACGGAATACGGGGAGTAGCTCACAATTTGTTCACCTCTTACTTTAGCCCCAGGCAGCAAAAGGTCATTATTCACAATGTTGATAACGGCTTTGATGTGGGGTCTCAGTGGGTTACTGTCAAGTGAGAGGGGGGGGGGGAGGGGGGGGCGGGCGGGTTGCCGCAGGGATTAGTGTTGGGGCCACTCCTATTTCTTATTTATATAAATGATATGCCCTTTAGCATTACAGGTAACTGTAAAATATTTGTTTGCTAATGACTCTAGCTTGGTAGTAAAGGATGTTGTGTGCAACATTGGGTCAGTTTCAAATAGTGCACTACGTGATCTCAGTTCATGGCTAGTAGAAAATAACCTAACACTAACTCACAGGAAGACTCAGTTTCCAACACACAATTCAACAAAACCTGACGTTTTAATTTCACAATATGGGCATATGATTAGTGAAATTGAACAATTCAAAATTCTGGGTGCTCGGATAGATAGTAAGCAGTCGTGGAAAGCCCATGTTCTGGATCTTGTTCAAAGACTTAATACTGCCATTTTTACTATTCGAACGGTATCAGAAGTGAGTGATCGTTCGACACGAAAATTAGTCTACTTTTCTTATTTTTATTCGCTATTGTCGTATTGTGTTATATTTTGGGGTAACTCATCTCATTCTAAAAGGATATTATTGGCTCAGAAACAGGGGCGTCGGCAATAAGTGGTGTTAGTTCACGAACCTCTTGTCGACCTCTGTTCACGAGTCTGGGTATTTTGACATAGGCCTCTCAATACGTGTATTCCTTATTGTCGTTTCTTGTTACCAATATTAGTTTATCCCCAAGAATAAGCAGCTTTCACTTGGTTAATACTCGGCAGAAGTCAGACCTACATTTGGATCGGACTTCCTTAACTCTTGTGCAAGAAGGTGAGCAGTATACGGCTGCATCCATTTTCAATAAGCTGCCACTCGAATTCAAAAATTTTAGCAGTCATCCACACGCTTTCAAATCGAAACTGAAGAGTTTCCTCATGGATCACTCCTTCTATTCTGTCGAGGAGATCCTTGAAAAATTAAGCTAATTTTTATTGTAGTGCTGATAGCGTTTACTGAAACTTATGGACCGACATTTTTAATGTTCATGAACATTTATTTTTATCTGTTATTACGTTTATGTTGTAATTTCATGTACTGACACGTTCGACGACCTTGGAAATTTGCTCCTCAATTTGATCCTACGGAACTTGACGAGTAAATAAAAAAATAAACAAAATACAATACAAGCTTACAAACTTAATCATTACACTTTGTTACCAATAATCACTATAACTGTTAATGCTGTTCGCGTTTAGACCAACTAAACTTGACATAATAAATATGAAAAAATCAGTTACGTCAAATAAAGTTTGTTCCTCCTAAATTACATTAGTAGCTGTGGTTTACTCTTAGTGGTAACTTGATACTTATTTGACGGGATTTGTATTTTCGAAAGATAATAGTTACCTACCAACTTCTGTATAAAAACTGAGGCCTGTAATACTATTAAACAACTATTTTCGAAAACAGTGTTGTACACTAGGGATAAAGAGTTTGGTTGCGCTGTTTCAAACAGACTGGCCTTGTATTCGAGGGATGGATGTTCCAGTCTAACCCCCCCACACCACAATATGGATTTAGCTTTTCTATTATTTCCCAAAGTACTTCATGCAAATGCCAGGATGATCCGTACCACAAGGACATGTCCGACAGCTAACTGTATCCTTGTCAAATGAGACCTGTAATCACATAAAAACCTGTACACGAGACAGTTTTTCATCGTAAAATGCTTTACCAGGATAAGTACCCTTATAAAACTGACCCACAGATGTGTAAAACAATTAGGCTACTGCTGTTATAATGAACACTGACACTTGTGATAAGCTAAGACATTTTAGTCCTTTGTATTAGATTATCAGACAATTCTGTAGCGCAATTTTCTAATCCCGTCTGTTAATTTTATGTTAAATTGGTAAAAATTCCCAACTTCTTCCCCCCGCATCATCCTCTTGAGCAATAATCTCGCAATACCAGAATTGATACCAGATGCGAAATGTTACCTATTCTACACGTAGTGCATTAGGAAGACTACATGATTAAATTTGTAGGTGATTTGGGGTCGTAGATGGTGTGAAATTTAGTACACAGCGCTACCACTACTAGAAATGATAAAGTGTCTTACTCGCCAGGGCCTCGAACTCAACCGCGTTGGAACGACAGGCACGGATGCATCATTCCACGCTGTCCCAACACTACTCCAGTGTTCATCCAATCGTAGTGGCTGGCGGGTGTTGGTGTGCATCCCATGACCAGATGTGTTCAGTGGGGGTGAGGTCTGCAGACTGTCCTTGGCAACAGTCCAACAAGTTCTGTTTAGTGGTAGCTCGGAATAACACAAGAAACATGCGGTCTTGCGTAAAAACTATAGAAAGACTTCGAAGATAGGCCTTAAAACTCAGAAATGCAACATCTTATCACGAAGTTAAGAGCTAAGCGAACAACAGGTGATGTTCTTGTGTAACCCAGCACCCCATATCATCGCACCAGATTCTGAGCATATATGACAATGATGAATGCAGTCGGACAGATTCCTTGGAACTTCCTAACAGGGATACGTCTACAGAGTGAATCAACTCATTCATTCACCGCAGATATTGCGAAAATGAAAAGTGCTGTTGATGCGCGGTTTTCACATAAAGGATTGATATTCAGGGGCTCCTATTATCAACCAATAAACAGATTCTAATAATAATAATTACAAAGTGTATTTTTGTGGAAATACACACTTTCTCCATGGAACAATGCCTATTGACATTAGCAAACTAACAGTAGGGTAAATTAGAATGTCAGTGGTGCTTGTTACAAGATTCTAGTGCGAGTGGTTTAGGAGATATCGTGTTTTGAAAAGTTTCCACACCGACACTTGGTCGTGCCACTCAACCTGCTTAATTGTTAGATACGATGATATGTTACCTTACAGTGTACTTTCGTGTTTCTTGAGTGCACTGCGAATTGCTAGTCAGTGTGTGACATTCGAAGTAGTGTGTTGTGAGTGAACGATGGGATATACTGATGCAGAAAAAGTCAGCTTACTCATGGTGTGTGGAGCGTGTGGGGAGAATACAGTTCCTTCTTGTATGGTGTATGCGGCGAGATATCCCAATAGACGTCAACCATCTCGCAAATATTTATCGACCTCTTCCGTCTTCAAAAAGTTTTTTGAAACTGGTAGTTTAACAGCTAGACAACGTAACAGAAGGAATCAGGTAATGACAGAAGAAGGGGATATTAATGTTCTTGCTGCTGTTACTGTCGATCCGGACGAGAGAGCTTGACTTAGGCAAGTGCTTTACGCATTCTCCACCGTCGTAGGTTCCATTCCCATTAAAGCTCTCTCCATTCAGGGCTGCATAGAAACTAATATGAGAATCGTGTTAGCTTCTGAACTTGGGCAGAAATTAAGACAGGATACGCCAGGTGTATTATGTATATTGGTGATGAAGGCACGTTTATCAGTTACGGCCTAAACCACCGAAACATGTACTACTGGTCTGTTTACAATCCCTGTTGGCTTTGCCAGGTAGAACGTCAGCATCCATGGCGTGTAAACGTGTAGCCTGTGATAGTGAACCATCAGCTTACAGGCCCATTTCCCACAAAGCACTGACCGCATCCAAATTTCGCAGCCTACCAACAGACCATCTTCCACAAATGCTAGGAAATATGCCTCCCCAGACTAGGAGGCACCTGCAGTACGAATGTGATGGTTGTCCAGCCTCCGGCCGTGGGGGGAGGGGGGGGGCGAGCGGTTCTAGGCGCTACAGTCTGGGACCGCGCGACCGCTACGGTTCGAATCCTGCCTCGGGCATTGATGTGTGGGTTGTCCTTAGGTGAGTTAGGTTTAAGTAGTTCTAAATTCTAGGGGACTGATGATCTCATGACCTCAGAAGTTAAGTCCCATAGTGCTCAGAGCCATTTGAACCATTTTTCGTTGTCCAGCCCATAGTGTCTTCACGAGTTGTTTCCAGACCTTTGGTATGGACACAGTGGACCTGTACCTTGGCGAACTTGTTTGCCGGATTTGACGCCTGTAGATTTTTTCTGAGGGGAAAGCTGAAATAAGCTGTCTACAAGGACATACCAAATACACCCGATGATATGCGACGATGTATTACTGTAGCCTGCTCGGACATGTCCGCTGAAATGCCAGCACGTGTGCTGCACTCGTTACATAACAGAATGGAAGAATGTGTGCAGAGCCTGTTTCCAGTGTTATCGTTGAGAGCATCACAGTTTGTGCACCTACCCCTACGACGACGACGACGACGACGACGACGAGGGAAGCAAAGAAAATGGTGTTCCAGATGTAGTCGCACAGTTGCTGTGGATATCTGTCATGTTGCAAATAAGCTATTTACGTTAATCGTATAAGGTGAACTCGTATAAGGTGACTGTGCGATCAAATATGACCGAACGATTAACACATCCGTCCCCCAAGCGCTAGTCACGTAGTGCCATTGACATTTTGTATGGCGTTGAATATTGTCCTTCTGAGCTCATCGATTCCATTCTTTGCAGGAGAGTCGTAGGATTCCTAACAGTACAAGCATCAGATTCGTGGTAAGATAAAATACGGTCTTCACAGTCCACTATTCTGCCACTGTAGGATTCTGACACTTGTTGGTAGACGTTTCGTCTTCCATGAATGGTAACACGTCCTTACCATTGTCAAAAAAACAAAACAGAACAAAAAGAGAATACAAATACAAGTTCTGAAACCGAAAGACACCTCACGTTTCCTTATATGCAGGAAGTGGAAGGTTTTACTCGTAGTTTGTTCGGTTGCTGTGTTATGATTCTCTTTTGCATATCTAAGTACACTTCGTATCAGTTTGACATATGTTGCATGATGCCTTCATGATGATGCAAGTTTAACGGCCACCAGTGTTGATAAGAGCTTGCTGAAGACTTTGCACCAAAGTAAAAAAACTTACTCTAATCCTAGACAAGAAGGCTAAGTGTAAATGAAAAAGATTGTTATGCCTTTTACTGCGATTGTGCCAATCTCAATTAAACTGAAACTGATTTTTATGTAAGTAAGAAATACAATTAAGATGCAAAAGTACTAGAAAGTTAGAAAAAGAATCCTTTGACCTTTAATGGGATCTCTGCGAGATGTACTACTATCTACTTTATTCAGTTACCTACTGTTTGCTTCTGCTCAAACAATCTTTACTTTCTGTGCATTAGCCCAAAACAACTACATAAGACAACAGAGGAAGGAAATGCACAAAATAAGCTATGACGCAATTAGTTGCAAGAAAATTTTACCACAAAATTCAGAACAACACAGGATTTCGTAAATTAATCCTGGCCAGGAGTCGCCAGTAACTTACGCGGGGTGTCGGTTAAGGTCTTTGGTACAGTCCTATGATGCTAAAGACCGATCTCTGGTGACCAAAAGACAAAGGAAGCAACCATTATGTTCAGACACATTAATTAGATGATATAATAATGTTACACAAAGGAAACGTCTTACTGAATGACAGTTACTAGGGATGGTCCAATCAGACATGCAATATAGGTACGACACCACGCATACAGACATATTAATGAAAGGAAGTATCCTCTAACAGAAACAAGCGATCACTATGAAAATCATATTTACTATAGTAAAGTAAAGCAATGGAGTTACCTACTGAGATAAGCAACTAGACATTAAATAGTTGGACAAGGGACACTATAAAGGGGAACTACAACGCAAAGTTATAAGTTCAAAATTAATCATTTGTTCAAATTATCCACCTCAATTATTGTTGGTGTACTGACTAGCATAACAGTAACACCCATTGCTCCATGCAAAAACTAATCCTTCTCCAGATCACTAACAGTATTCAGATTTGTAAAGTTAGACAATGACCTGTTCAAAAACGATCAGTCATCGGTAGATTTGCCAGAAATCGCAAGTGTGTCCATGTCTCACAAGAAATGATTTGGGTTGAAGCGAATGGCATTGAAATGTTCATTCCACTACACACCCACAATGAGAAAGAAGACTTGGTTAGTAACAATACTTTGCATGGCTATGAATAGGATTCAGGTATATAACAATAGTTGTTCGTTGACAAATGTGTAACATCTACATATATAGCAAGAGCTAGTGGCTTCTCAATGTTCATGGAACACTCCTTCTATAGATCTTTCACACAGGGCTACTGATGATTCTCATCGACCAAAAGCATGCCTTACAAATTACATTGTCTCTGTGGGTTTGATGAACTCTGTAACATCGTTTCATCCTCTGTGGAAGAGATGGTTAGCAACTACAATAAGTACATCAGATGCCCAGCCATTTCTTGCAGCAATGGGTCAGCGCTCATGTAAAGTGATTGGTGTTCGTGGTGGAGAAATATCTCATTCAGAGGTGCGTCTCCACTTGTGATCACCACGTGCTTTTGGTAAGGGAAGCTCCCTCTGCCTAGCAGCAGGAGCTGAGATGGTGTGCGTTGTAACGGGATAAGAGGCAACCAGTGGGGCGTCAAGTCCTGCCTTCGCTACTGAGTCACAGCCGTGTAGCTTCTGCCGGGGTCAGCAGTGTCTTTCACAGGCCCGCGCTTCGAGTTTCCGTGCGATCATGCGTCTCGTGCCGAACGTACAAACTCTGGAACAGTTACATCATAGCATTAGACGTACAGTAATGAAGTTCCACATAAAACCAATACATATGGCACTCATATTTACATAAGGTAAGAAAACTTTAATCAAGATAGGGTAGTTCTGATTTGGAGCAATGCAGTATTAATTATGGCTCTGTGGCCTCAGTAATGTTCTACAATAACTGCTGTGGCTCTTAGGTCTCTAAAATTCTAATCAAGTACTGGGACTCTTAGGCCTTCAAATGATCATGGCTCAGGCTCCATAAAAAAAAACACACGTTAATAAATGTAGCCATCTTGCCTCCTAATAATGGCAGAAACATCTGATAAATAAAATAATTTTACATTAACGTCATCGTCGAAATTATCTTTCTGGTAGATATCATGCAGTTTTATTGTTATAAGTATACTTCTAAAGCTATTGGTGCTCCCTACAACGAAGCACTGTGATGATATCAAAAGATATTATACTCCTTGGGCTACATGATGAGTCATCATCTCTCTCCTCCTCTGATGTTCTCTTAATCATACTTCGCTTAAAATATTATGTTTGTAGTTTATGTTTGCTTGGACTGTCATGAAACATACAATAATCATGAATACGATATGCCACTGATGGCTTCAAAAACAATAATTTTTTTCTAATAGCCCTCATAATAATGCAAAAAACCTGTTATAACTACTGTTTGTCAAACTTGTATCATGGTTCGTATTATTGCTGTAAAATCTTTTAATTATCATGACATGGACTTCCACTCGATGATAGTCGCCTACCATGTTAAAAAAAGAAAAAAGGAAAGAAAACCAGATAAATCATACATTTTCAGTTGCTTGGACACATTTAGCTCCAAACGATTTGGCATGTTACGAAACTAATCTTCCTAAAGAGTCGCTCAGTGCATCTCGCTACTGGCTTTAAACATCGGCAATAACACACAAGACCACCTTATTGAGAAAATAATTGCAAGGTCTCATCCAACTGATTTATTACAGTAATTCTGTCAATATTGTCTCAGCAGCTTAGATCTTGTCATCTTTGAAAATCGGGTTTCTCATCCGTTCATCCGTGCCGTACTTGCACGATATTTCGATTGTGTAACTCGCAGTGTTCATCAGGTACTCCGTGAGACAGAACGTACCACCATTGCATTGCGGGATTCATTTGTAATCCACCTCGGCCAGCCTGCTTTTATAATAAATGTAAAATGTGCCTTGATCCTTCAGGACTGAAAGATATGTTGAATTTGTTTTCTAATCTGCTTTGGTCTGCTTTGTTGGATACACTGGATTACGACTTAAAGAACAACATTGTAAACGTTAATAGTACTGAAAAAATACTCGTTTAAAGCGTCACAGTAAAACTTTTACTTACCTAAAGAAAAAAAAAAAAGTCTGAGAGAAACTGAAATTGCTGTTTAAGGTTTCTGTGTTCCACTAGATCAACAACCACACCAAACGACAGTCTTTTGTTTTATGCTACAATGGTGGTGGTTTTTGCAATTCTATGTCTTTCATTGCAGTTTCCGGATGAAGCGTGAGACAGTGACAGTTCGCTTGTTTCGGAGATATATAATAAAGTTCCTCAAAGCTATATTTCAAATTTTGGCTAAATTAATTTACTTTATTGATGGTGATTCATTCCAATACGCAAAACGGAAAACTTTACACATTTAAGAAGTAATCTAGAAGATTTTGGAATTGTCTTGGACGTCATAATTCACTGCAATCCGAGATAAGGTTCATGAGTTACACGGCAGACAAATTATCGCGTTCGGAAAATAACGCAAACTTTACCGAATTTAACTCTAAATCTAGTAGACATTTAAGAAATAACTTTATGATAGTGTTTTCTTTTACAGTAATTGATACATGGGAAAAATATTAGTTATTTTAAAAAATACGAGATCATTTTTATAGTTTTCCGTCTGATTTGAAATGGAATAGCCCGCATATGTCTATACACCAATGATTTATATACGTCAGCTGTCCTGTTGCACTTCCACTGCATGAAATGGCATCCCATCACGTGAAAACAAATTATATTCTGCATTTAATAAATGTCCACATACCAATTCGTCAGTGTTTAAGAACTCTCCTATGGTACTTCCAGTGTTCAAAACATATGTGTGAAATCTTATGGGACTTAACTGCTAAGGTCATCAGTCCCTAAGCTTACACACTACTTAACTTAAATTATCCTAAGGGCAAACACACGCACCCATGCCCGAGGGCGGACTCGAACCTCCGCCAGGACCAGCCGCACAGTCCATGACTGCAGCGCCTCAGACCGCCCGGCTAATCCCGCGCGGCGTGCTTCCAGTGGACCAAATACTTTCTACCTACTTAATTTCTAAACTTACACAAACTTCATCTTATTAATGTACAAAGAAAGTTTCTCAGGTTGGCATTTCGTCTAACAGAAAAGTCGAACACTCGGTTGTCGGCAAATCTCGTCTTGTCACACTACAGCTCCGCGATGAGATTCGCAAGATTCTCAATATAAGAATTTCATTTTATATCTAATTTTCTTCCAGCTGTACCCTACTGCATCCCTGTGTCCGGTTTCGACAAATGAAACGAGTACGCATGGATAAACACTTCTCAGTAATCCTAATACGCCATCCTTCTCGCACACTGAAACTCTACTGCTCTTCGTTGTTCACTTTTTTTTAATTTTTTTGACCTCCAAAACTGGTGCTAACCGTTGCCTAGTGGCTAGAGGTCTCACGCCTCTTACTGGTACCTTATCCAAGTTAACAACAGGCACGCCTCATCTTTTTAGCTAACTCTTTCTCCATCATTATAATCTCGATACTCTCTTGATATAATCAAATAATTGAAATCCACAGCAGGTAGGATAGCATTTACTTCAATAACTATTTCTCTATAACTATTCTCCTCCTCCGTTCTTAGCCAACAGAACTTGTTACATCCGATTCATCATTAATTAACCTACATTGAACGGCATCTCCTTGCTCCTTACTGTCCTGTCTTGTCTGCTCATCCGGTACAGAAATAATCTTTTGTCGACGTCTGTAATCTCCTCAGCTCAGCATGTTCCATTACTTGTCTTTGTTAACTCAACTTGAAGTACATCCTCTTGCTATTGTTTAACCAGCACTGTATGTTCATGTGGTACAGAAACGATCTCCTCTGCTCAATTTCAGTATCTATTTAATTTGGATTCCGATTTCTTGAAGTTATTCAAATTAGCTTCCTGTTCATTCGCTATATCTGATTTCGTTTCTAGCATTACTGATTGTCTACGAATATCCCTGACTCCTTCAGTCTGTTTACTTTCTCTAATTCCTGTTATTGCACTAGACTTGGTCTCTACCCTTGACGTTCCAGTCGTCTAAGACAAGTCTCCCTAAATTTCAGATCTGTTAGGCGTATCATACGGTACGGGTAAACTGTTCTTCTGTAATCGTATATTTCTCCTCGGAAGGTTTCAAGCTTCTATGTTACTATTTCAGAGCGCTTGGCCAGGCACACCCAAATGTATTACACACACATCAAGAAACGTTTTGCATCATCTCGGTTCCGAGAGTTCCGGAACCTGTACAGAAAATTGGAATATAGACCAACATAAACATCATTTCCGCCCTTTTTATTGCTCATGAGAACCACACAGTTAAACCGCCACACAGCGAGACCTTCAGAGGTGGTAGTCCAGATTTCCGTACACACTGGCTCCTCCAATACCCAGTAGCACGTACCCTTCCATTGATGCATGCCTGTATTCGTCGTGGCATACTATCCACAAGTTAATCAAGGCACTGTTGGTCCAGATTGTGCCACTCCTCAAAGACTGCCGATATTGTTGCACTGTCGATCAGAGGATGGCATTCACGTATCGCACAGCCGTTACGGCACCTTCCATGACCACCAGCGGCGTACGTCGGCCCCACGTAATGCCACCTCAAAACAGCAGGGAACCACCACCTTGCTGCACTCGCTGGACAGTGTGTCTAAGGCGTTCAGCCTGACCAGGTTGCCTCCAAACACGTCTACGATGATTGTATGGTTAAAGGCATATGCGACACTCATCAGTGAAGAGCACGTGATGCCAACTCTGAGCGGTCCATTCGACATGTTGTTGGGCACATCTGTACCGCGCTGCATGGTGTCGTGGTTACAAAATGGACCTTACCATGAATGTCGGGAATGAAGTTGCGCATCATGCTGCCTATTGCACACGGTTTGAGTCGTAACACGACGTCATGTGGCTGCACGAAAAGCATTATTAAACATGGTGGCGTTGCTGTCAGGGTTCCTCCGAGCCATTATCCGTAGGTAACAATCATCCACTGCAGTAGTAGCCCTTGGGCGGCCTGAGCGAGGCATGTCGTCTACAGTTCCTGTCTCTCTATATCTCCTCTAAGTCCGAACAACATCACTTTGGTTCACTCCGAGAGCCCTTCTTTCATCTTAGTCCTATTCATCTCCACACGATAAAGTGGTAATAATATGGACAGAAAACTTCAAAACTTAATGATAGCTTCCCTACAAAAACACTAATGGAATTCATTGAAAAGTATGTATTCTACTCTGGGAATAACCTGAAATCTTTCTACAATTGTCATAATGCACACCAAAACTGTACTGTGCGAAAATATCTTAACTAAACCTTAATCAACACCCAGTTCGAAAGCAACATGACTAAATACAAACCTTGCACATCTCCTACCAATGGCGTTTCACTATGGCGTATTAGAATATTTCACTGAACTTCCAAATCACAAATACAACAAAATCTCCCTTCTAATCAAATTCCTAACATACATCTCTCGGAACTTAATAAAGTCCTATCCGAACACAAACACACAATAATATTTCCCCCAAAACTTCAAAGACTAAAACTCATGACCACATGGACTTTTCCTTACCAACCTTACCTTTACCGCAGTATAAAGTAGTAAATGAGCCTGCAACTTACGTTTACAAAATGAGATTTTCACTCTGCAGCCGAGTGTGCGCTTATATGAGACTTCCTGGCAGATTAAATCTGTGAGACGGACCGAGACTCGAACTTGGGACCTTTGCCTTTCGCGGGCAAGTGCACTACCATATGAGCCATCCAAGCACGACTCAATTCTGCAACTACCTCGTCTCCTAACTTCCACACTTCACAAAAGCTCTTCTGCGAACCTTGCAGATGTAGCACTCCGGTAAGAAAGGATATTGCGGAGACATGGCACAGACACAGCCTGGGGGATGTTTCCAGAATGGTAGAGTAATTCCCCGTGAAAGGCAAAGGTGCCGAGTTCGAGTCTCGGTCCGGCACGCAGTTTTAATTAGTCAGGAAGTTTCGTATCAGAGCACACTCCGCTATACAGTGAATATCTCATTCTGGAAACATCCCCCAGCCTGTGGCTAAGCCATGTCTCCGGAATAGCCTTTCTTTCAGGAGTGCTAGTTCTGCAAGGTTCGCAGAAGGGCTTCTTTGAAGTCTGGAAGGTAGGAGAGAGGTACTGGCAGAATTGAAGCTGTGAGGACGGATCGTGCGTCGTGCTTGGGTAGCTGAGATGGTAGAGCACTTGCCCGCGAAAGCAAAGGTGCCAGAGTTCGAGTGTCGGTCCTGCACACGGTTTTATCTGCCAGGAAGTTTCAACTTACGTATATTTTAAATGCTTGGTGTTAATTTTTTTATAAAGTGTTCCTCCTTTTTTCCGATTAAAACATATTTTAAACAAATTTTGACTACGAAAATAAGAAGGTCGGCGGGTATCATAAATTAATTCTGGTCAGGAGCCGCCAAGATCTTGTGTGACATGTCGGTTATGCTGTTTTACATACCTCTACGGTGGACTACAATCTCTGGTTACTTACAGATAACGAAAGCACTTCATATTATCATGCCAATTAATTAAAGGCTATGATAATGCTACACGATGGAAGCGTCTTACTTAATAGTAATTGTGGTGGCTCAACCAAACATGACAGTATGGGCAACACGACACAGACGTTGATATTAATCAGAGGATCAATCATCTAATCTATAACACAATCAAGTGGTCAGCATAACAACCAGATCTATTATAGTAAAGTAAAACACACGAGGACCCAATGAGATAAGCAGTTGAACATTATATACTTTGACAGGCAGGTCTAATGGTGAACCGTAACCTTGTCATAGGGTGGTGGGCACGACAAATGCAAAATCATGTGGATAATTCACGAATACGACCAATGACTGTAAGCATATTTAGTAAATCACAGGAAAGAAATAGAAAATGTGATCGAACATCATAGAGGTAGCCAAAGTACGTATTGAAAGCAAACTAGCTGGCTGCGAAGTATTGAAACGGCTCTTGAAGGAAGTGAATTTATATCGCTTCCCTAAGAAACTGCAGGTTGCAACAATGGAGCATCTTACCATTCTGTTAACGTAATGCGGAAGACAGTGGCGGTAGTGGTTGTAGAGTGTTCAACTCTTTTTCTGTCCTCAACACTAGAGTAAAAACATTCTTCTCTGTGACAGCTAGGATATCTCATCAGTCATCTGGCAACCTGTGTCATTACTCTTCCATATCTTAGCATGAAGTCATTGTTTTCCAAAAGCCTAAAGTGAAGTCCTGTGTCTGGACGCTCTGTAACTTGACTGCTCTTCATCAGAGTAGGAACTCGATGGCCAGTGGCGGCGGACATTGCGACTTCTGTCCAGCCAAACCCAAGTAGAGATGTTAAACAATCTCCTACTTTGCGGATTTTTGCTATTTCCAGCATATAGTGCTCTGAGGTGAGTAGGAAGGCAGATAGTATCTCCCACTGCATGGCACATAGGCACCGTGTGCTCCGTGGAAAATAACATTAAGAACCAACAACAACGCTGGGTTCTAAAACTGACCCTGAACTTTATTCCTTGGACGTCCGTGAAGTAACGCGGATTCACTCAGTAGACTCTAGGAAGCGACATCTGGCTGCAGATCTTTCAGCTTCCTAAAAGGAATCAATAGAAAGTGGCCATCCAGTGACGTGCCTGGCGAGTATGCCTTGAGGGAATTGAATGCCTGCCTCTTTACCTGAGGCTGTGGCTTTGTCTCAGATTCTGAACTCTCCTAAGACAGCCAACTCCTCTTCAGAGGATTCCTATCTTTTCGTAGCCTGCTCACAGGCTTACAATTGTGCAGTCCTCCCACCATACTAAAAATTGAAGTGAACAGAAAGGAATAAAAGGAACAGTCACTAGTGGTATTGAATCTTTGTTGCAGTTATTATGCAGTGTCAGTCGTCGATTAATTGATCAAGGTAACTGAGCATGAAATAGTTTGAAATATCTTATTGTAAAAATAGTAAGCAGCCAATGAGTTGCAAATTGGAAGGTTTATTAAAACTTTTTTACTAAATGTACAACGTTTCTTAAATCGTCTTCTTCAAAGGACATAAAGACAACTGGATCGCATGTTGTGGTAGGGATATGTTAAATATACCTGTAAGGCGTCATTCAAATATAAGATTCTAACTCCATAATAAATTAAAACACGCATACCATGGCTGTTGTCAAATGCTGTTTCCTCCACATTGTACAGCTAGTGCATTCATTTTTTCTTTGAGGAAGCTCATAGCAAGAAAATGACAGTATACAAATTAACAAATTCTATCACAGATCATGACGCTCACTTAGGGGAAAACATAGAGCTGATTGTTAAGAACCCCGTTTCTTGGGAGCAGACAGATTTGTCTAGCTGAAATTTATATCACACACTAAAGTCTGTGAAACTAGGTAGAGCAACAGCTTTAAGCTTCAAGTCAATGTAGCGCATTTAATTCACATATTTTATATTCATAGACTCACATATAAAAACCTATAGAGTACTTCCCTTAGAATAACGATATTTGGTAAGAAACAAGGATTCGCAGTAGAAGTCCATATTTTATACTCATAGACTCACATACAAAAACCTATACGGTACTTTCCTTAGACCTGGGATAATGATATTTCGTAAGAAACAAGGTTTCGCAGTACAAGTAAACGAAAAATTTGAAAATTGTTAGTTTCTAATCACACCACATGAAAAAATTAGTTTTGTTATCCGACTGTCTGTCTGTGCTTCTGTTAAAAGACCACTTTTTCACATAAATGGGTAGACATATATCTCACTTTTCTATATATATATATTACTCGCCACCTGCCACTATTCGTTTATAGCCCCTCCACTTAAATCAACCTGTTGAGCTGTCTCTCATCTCACACAAGCCACATAGACTGCATCGGACTTATTAATTTCTGACATAATGTTGCAAATACTATGACTTTTAATAGCTTTTTTAATAATTTTTGTAGTGTTCTATTACTGCAGGATCTTTACTTGCTCTTGCGAAAATTTATTTTCTCCTTTCTTTCGATGAGACAGTTTAATCCTGATGATTTTATACAAGGCTGATTAAGGTCCTTTCTGATTAGCTGAAAGCTATTTTCAATTTGTGATAAGAATGCATTATGGACTGGATTAAATCTTATGTCAGCGTTAGGTTCATTATAAATTTCATTCCAGGTCATGTCTTGTAAACCATTCTTAAAAGCATTTGTTCTGTAATCATTAATTAGCCTGATTTCCACTTAGGTTTATCTATACTTTATACCACTATGTTCTTTCTGGTAAGTGTACATCATGATTAGAGAGAGCATTTGTTACTTTGTATCCTGTTATTTTCTGGCTTTGAGCTCCATCAAAGAAAACGTAATCAAGCAGAATTCTACTGTCTTTATAAATGTATGCTACAAACTTAATTAGTAAAATCAAAATTTTAGGATCTAAAAGGTTTTCCAAACAGTTTTCCTGTCAGAATAGTTTCAAAACTCTAAGCTGCATACACCACATACTATTAAATGATTTCTGCTGTCTGACGGATGGCATAGTGAGGAATCCGTATGCCTTATAAACCCTTCAATTTTCCCAGTTTGGATCTATATTCTGTACAAAACTGAATTATTTTTCAGTATTAATTCACAAGCACACACGTCTGTATACCGATCACTAAAACGTCTGCTTCATTTGTTTCTTAACTTAGGTTCTATCCTAATATGGTACCAACTCCCACTTTTCCCATATTAGTTGTCAATGAGTAAAATGAATGAGTTTATTCTTTTATGCACTAAAGCAGCAAAGACATTGGTATAGGCATGTTTATTCATATACAGAGATGTTTAAACAGGCAGAATACGGAGCTGCAGTCGGCAAAGCATATATAGGGTGAGTCGGGAGGAAAGGTACATGCTTTGAGGGGTGATAGTATTAGCGATTCTGAACAAGAAACTTCATATGGACGTATGCCCTATTCCGTATGGTTTCGGAGATAGAACAAGTTTAATATCACTTTTGTAAGTTTTTCTTGAATAACTCTAAAATCGCACCCTCCAGCAAAAACGTGTCACAGTACAAAATTAAACTGTTTTAAATTTCCTACAAAAAAGGTCGTATTCATTTTTTTCTCTAGAACTAATGGTTTGTGCGAAGAGAGCGCGAGAATGTTGAAAAACACACTCGACGCGCATACGCTGTAGCGTACGTAGCCAAATTTGAGGTAATTTCCCAAATTTATAGACCACAAGCGTCCCGTATCAAACTGTTCGTCTGAAATTGCTGCCTCAATATGCTACCTCAAATTTCCCTACAAAAACTACGTAACCTACAGCCCATGCCCGTCAAGCAAGTTTTTTAACGTTCTCGCGCTCTCTTCACACAAGCCATTAGTTCTAGAGAAAGAAATGAATAGGACCTTTTATGTAGGAAATTTAATACAGTTTAATTTTGTACTGCGACACGTTTTCGCTGGAGGGTGCATGTTTCGAGTTTTACAAGAAAAATTTACAAAAGTGATACTAAACTTGTTCTATCTCGGAAACCATTCGGAGTAGGGCATACGTCCATATGAAGTTTTTTGTTCAGAATCACTAATACTATCACCCCTCGAAGCATGGACCTTTCCTCCTGACTCACCCTGTGTAAGAAAACAAGTGTCTGAAGTAGTTATTTAATCGGTTACGCCGGCCAGAGTGGTCGAGCGGTTCTAGGCGCTACAGTCTGAAACCGTGAGACCGCTACGGTCGCAGGTTCGAATCCTGCCTCGGGCATGGATGTTTGTGTTGTCCTTAAGTTAGGTAGGTTTAAATAGTTCTAAGTTCTAGGGGACTGGTGACCTCAGTTGTTAAGTCCCATGGTGCTCAGAGCCATTTGTACCATTTTGATCGGTTACTGCTTCTGCAATGGCAAGTTATCAAGATTTAACTGAATTTGAACGTGGTGTTATAGTCGGCGCACGAGCGATGGGAAGTTGCATCTCCGAGGTAGCGATGAAGTGAGGATTTTCCCATACGACCATTTCACAAGTGCACCGTGAATATCAGGAATCCGGTAAAACCTCAAGTCTCCGACATTGTTGCGCCGGAAAAAGGTCCTGCAAGAACGGGACCAACGACGACTGAACCCTTTCGAAAATTGTTGCAGATATCAGTACTGCGCCATGAACAATGTCAGCGTGCGAACCATTCGGCGAAACATCATCGATATGGGCTTTCGGAGCCAAAGGCCCCCTCTTGTACCCCTGATGACTGCACGACACAAAGCTTTAAGCCTCGCCTGGGTACTTTAACACCGACACTGTACTGTTGATGACTGGAAACATGCTGCCTGGTCGGACGAGTCTCGTTTCAAATTGTGTCGAGTATGGACGTGTTCGGGTATGGAAACAACCTCATGAATCCATGGACCCTGCATGTTTGCAGGGGACTGTTCAAGGTGATGGAGGCTCTGTAATGGTGTGGGTCGTGTAAAGTTGGAGTGATATGGGGCCTCTGATACTTCTAGATAAGACTTTGACAGGTTACACAAACGTATACATCCTGTCTGATCACCTGCATCCATTCGTGTCCATTGTGCATTCCGACGGACTTGGGCAATTCCAACAGGTAAACGTGACACCGCAAACTTACAGATTTGCTTCAGAGTGGTTCCAGAAACATTTTTCTGGGTTTAAACACTCCCGCTGCCTTCCGTACTCCGCAGACTTGAACATTATTGAGCATGTTTGGGATGCCTTGCAACGTGCTGCTCAGAAGAGAATTTATGGACAGCCCTGCAGGATTCATGGCGTCAGTTCATTTCGCACTACTTCAGACATTCATCGAGTCCATGCCACGTTGCTACACTTCTATGTTTTCACGGGGGCCACATATGATATTAGAGGAGACGTACCGGTTTATTTGGCTCTTCAGTGTATTTCATTTCCCTGACCGTGTAATTATGTGGTGCTCAGATAAGTACTAGCATGCTACGTTTTCATACCTCTAAATTTTCGAAACCGACAAGAAACTCTTCTACCTTATTACTCTATCCTCTAATATTCTGATGGATTAAGCTAACCTTAATAGTGTGTGAATTATCAACCATTTTGTGGGACTCATCTGTTGTCGTAATTTCTTTCGCAACATTCGCAACAGACTGCCTTAATTTTGATTGTAACTCTAAAAAGATACTCCTGACACCAGTAACCACAGATATCCTGCTTTTTATGAGGTCCTGCCCCCCCCCCCCCCTCCCCCCGTCCAATATTTCCTGCAACAAACTCACCCAAACATATTTTCCTTCTCTCATTCAGGAGTAGGCCATGTTTTGTATGTGCCCATCTTCCAGTTATACGCAGCCTGTGGGTACATGCTGGGTACATGTTGGCGACTTTCATGGCTAAATTCTTTACTAGTTGTTAGTGCAGAAGATGTTAGATAATCCGGTAAATATTGATGGAGGTTGTATCTTGTATGTGGAAAATGAACTTATTTTCATTATTAATTGCAGTATTAAATTTTGTTGTTGTTGTATAGTCTATGTGATCGCCGTAAGCTTATTGACACCAGTGCTTACTAATTTAAGTTATATATTACAGCACTGAAGATGGTCACTAAGTGACCAAAAATCGATTTTGCGATAATAAACAAAAATATAGGACGAATGCTGTCTATCCTTCCAAGTATACCCATTATCTGGTCGTAGTGCACAGGACACTATGGAGTCGCCAATCAATAAATTTTGTTGTGTTAATGTGGCGTGGTGGGGTGTCATGCAGTTAATATCCTTCTGTGCGTCACGTGAGAATACAATGGTATTGACCCAGTAACAGTGTGCATGGATTCGTTAGGTTGTACATCTATCTTTTTCACATGTGAACCGAGTGATGTGGGCAGTGGTTAGGACAATGGACTCGCTTTCGGGAGGGCGACGGTTCAAACCTGCGTTAGGCTACCCAATTTACGTTTTCCGTGATTTCTCTAAATCGCATCAGGAAAATGCCGGGATGGTTCCTTTGACAGGGCACGGTCAGTTTCCTTCCCCATCCTTCCCTAATACGAGTTTGTGCTCAATCTCTAACGACCACATTGCCGACGGGACGTTACAACACTAATATCCTCCTCCTTCGCGTAGAGACTATTAAGCCAAACAAACACACATCATTCTACTTTTGAGTTTACAAATCTGTTTGCTAATACTGGAAGAGAATCTGTTGAAAATCCCCAACTAGTGCCACAGAACTTGTGGATACTGTTCTTCCTGCTTTTGAGCTTAGCATATGTTCTTGTCAAGTGCCAGTAAAAAAAAGTATCATTTCTATTGTGCTCCCAAGGTATTTTTGATGCATGTTATGATGTAGTCAATCTCCGTGGAAGAAGTATAAGGGGCTTTGTTTGATAATCGGTTGGACAGGCGAAAACGTGCAAGATTAATCTGTAAAAACCATTTACGGGCGTAGGGGGTGAGATATATACTCTACACAACGTAATTAAAGGATCACTTTTTCGAAACACTGTAGTTGTGGCCCATTCTAACGCATAAGTTTGCAATTTGGCTCAAAAATGCCTACAGCCTTCCCCTCTAATGGTGCAAAAGTATGGCGCTCTGTGATATCACGCTCGCGCTTAACTAGCTTCAGACGGAAACGTATCGACACTTGCGAAAAAATAGCCAGTAGTCTGAAGTTTGCGTGACCTGTAAAGTAGATTAATGGTGTCACATTGGCACCAAATCTCACCACAGCTCTGCCCAACACCACTTTGGACCTGGCACAATATATGTAGGTCATCACAGCCCCTCTCACCCACATTTCACCCCTTCTTTTGACGCCTCAGCGTTGGAGGTGAGAACTGCGATATACCGCGGTTTTCTTGTGAGTGTCCCTGAAAAACGTATCAGACAGACAACGTTTGACACAGGTGACGCCTTCAGAGGTTTCAACCCTTCTGTACGGACATTGTAATGTTGCATCCCCCACTTTGCAACGCAGCGTTAATGAAATTTTTGCACAGGTTGGAACCACTAGGGAGCGTTAAAAATCATCCAGCGAAATCTGAGCGTAATCCGAAGCAGCAAAGCGTAAGTATCACTTTTTCCGTGTTCCAGTTTGAAGCCCTGTTGTGGCATGACGGCAGAGGTGTGGGAAATTGAGATACGCCAGATAAAACGGCAAAGGGTCCCTCTAAGACAAAACTCCATCCAAACTTATTGCCAAGTTTCAAAACTTGCGTTTACAGAGAAACCTTGCAAAGTAGCCTAAGGCAGCTGCAGGTAGGCAACCACTTGGCACACCATTGAGATCGGTTTGCTTGCCCACAGCCGCCAAGTGGTGTTTCTCAGATTTTTCTCTGTAAAGAATGCTCAGTAAATGTTGGCGGGTGCACCGAGTTTTTTGCCAAACAGGGGGTCACAGAGCGACCCTTGCCAATTTCTTTATGCACATGTAAATGTCGCATCCATCCATGATGACCATGCAGGAGGTCATGAAGCAGGAACACTGAAAAAGCATTAGGATACTTTGGTGCTTCGGACCACGTTCAAATTTCTTGGAATGTATTTCAACGGTCCCTCATGGTTACATCCAGTACACCAGAGTAAAAAAGATAATTGTACTCCACTCCAAAAGGCTGAGATCATGTTCAGAGGGGTTGCAACTCTCGTTTACGACCGCGAAATGTATGGGAACAGCGCCTCAAGGAATAGGGTGGTTTTATTGACTTTTTTTATGCCACCCCTTGAAGCCACTTTGTTTCGAGTCTGACCGGTGGTGTGTCTGAAATATTTTCCTCGGCCACTCATAGGAAAACCGCGTGATTTCAATGCTGAGCGTCCGGGTTCTTCATGGCACAGGCGTCAAAAGATGTGATATGTGGGTAAGAGAGACATTCCTGTCTTGCAACGCGTCACATGAACTTCTGAGCCACGGCTTTCTTCCCACATGTATCAATGCCTTGATGTTTGACGCGTCGTCGAGCTGGAAGAGACTGCCACGTTTTTGCAATGTTATAGAGGAGGGTTGTATGGACTTTGAGCCAAATTTCAAACTTATGCGTCGCAATTTCTTAAATTTATGAGATTTCGAAAAAGTGATGTTTTAACTCTGTTGTGCAGTGTAGAAGAGATGTTATGATTTCTTCAGTTGTTTCAAAGCTTTTGTGTTGGATACCTGTTGCTTAGTCAACTGCGTAGCAAAAGCTTCTGGCTATGTTGGAGGACTATCAGATACATACAGTTTAAAGAAGAGAGAAGTGAGGACAAATCTCTACTGTAGCCATTATTTATTACTTTTGGAGATCTACTATATTTCCTGTAGTTAAGGAAAATGTCCTTTCAGCTGAAATGTTGTCAATTTTGTTGTCTGTTGCATGCAGTAAGTTGTAATAATTTTTAAAGACACCCATACCTCGAAATCGTATCGAATGCTGCATCTTTTCTGTTTCATTTGATATCTTGCTTCAATAAATTTTGTTAGTGCTTAGACTTCATCAGCGTAGCCCCGTCCTGGTTGGAATCCACCTTGCTCAACAGGGGGATTCTGAAAGAGCACTGATGCTATAAAACAGTCACGTCGAGGCAAATATCTAGAGCCGAGAAGCAGAGACAGTCAAATAATCTCAAAGATCTCCTTGCTAAAATACATTTATGATACATCTGATAATTTTCTGTGAAGTTACTATAATATTGAGCAACGGAAATGTAATAATTAAGTTCTTAAACACTACGGAGATATGGTATAGACCGTCGCTCCACGCTAGTTCTTTCACTTTATCTTGTTGAAAATTAGCAAAGGACACCACACGGCTATGCAGGCGCTAGGCTTTGCTTGGATATCGACAGACGAAGTCTCACCCGGGTCTGCGGTTGAATTCAACGCACTCCAGGCGACGTGCGGCTCCTGAGATAACTATATGACGTTTTGCACCTCTGA
Source organism: Schistocerca nitens (assembly GCF_023898315.1). Classification (NCBI taxonomy): domain Eukaryota; kingdom Metazoa; phylum Arthropoda; class Insecta; order Orthoptera; family Acrididae; genus Schistocerca; species Schistocerca nitens. The sequence goes on from NC_064619.1 coordinate 285,820,057, forward strand.
TTTTTTTTAGCGGTCTCCTTACTGGTTTGACGCGGCCCGCCACGAATTCCTCTACTGTGCTAACCTCTTCATCTGAGAGTAGCACTTTCAACCTACATACTCAATTATTTGCTGGATGTATTCCCATCTCTGTCTTCCTATACAGTTTTTGCCCTCTAAAACTCCCTCTAGTACCATGGAAGTCAGCCCGCATCTCGTGGTCGTGCGGTAGCGTTCTCGCTTCCCACGCCCGGGTTCCCGGGTTCGATTCCCGGCGGGGTCAGGGATTTTCTCTGCCTCGTGATGGCTGGGTGTTGTGTGCTGTCCTTAGGTTAGTTAGGTTTAAGTAGTTCTAAGTTCTAGGGGACTGATGACCATAGATGTTAAGTCCCATAGTGCTCAGAGCCATTTGAACCATTTGAACCATGGAAGTCATTCTCTCATGTCGTAACAGATGTCCTACCATCCTGTTCCTTCACATTTTCAGTGTTTTTCGCATATTCCTTTCCTCTCCGACTCTGCGCAAGACCTCCTCATTCCTTAACTTGTCAGTCCACCTAATTTTCAAGATTCGTCTGTAGCACCAGATCTCAAATGCTTCGATTCGCTTTTGTTCCAGTTTTCCCACAGACCATGTTTCACTACCATACAATGCTGTACTCCACACGTACATTCTCAGAAATTTTTTCCTCAAATTAAGGCCGGTATTTAATATTAGTAGACTTCTCTTGGCCAGGAATGCCCTTTTTGCTATTGCTAGTCTGCTTTTCATGTTCTCCTTGCTTCGTCCGTTATTGGTTACTTTACTGCCTAGATGGGAGAATTCCTTAACTTCATCTACTTCGTAAGCATCAATCCTGATGTTAAGTTTCTCGCTGTTTTCATTTCTACTCTTCTCATTACCTTCGTCTTTCTTCGATTTATTCTCAGTCCACACTCTGTGTCATTAGACTGTTCATTCCGTTCAGCAGATCATATAATTCTTCACTTTCACTGAGGGTAGCAATCTCATCAGTGATTCGTATCACTGATATCTTTCCACCTTCAATTTTAATTCCACTCCTAAACCTTTCTTTTATTTCCATCATTGCTTCCTCGATGTACAGACTGAACAGTAGTGGTGAAAGGCTACATCCTTGTCTTACACCATTTTTAATACGAGCACTTCGTTCTTGGTCGTCCACTTCTATTATTCCCTCTTCGCTCTCGTACATGTTGTACGTGACCCGTATCTCCCTATAGCTTACCCCTACTTTTTTCAGAATTTTGAACATATTGCACAATTTTACATTGTCGAACGCTTTTTCCATGTCGAAAAATCCTATGAAGGTGTCTTGATGTTTCTATAGTCTATCTTCCATTATTAACCGCAACGACAGAATTGCCACTCTCGTGCCTTTACCTTTTCTAAAGCCAAACGGATCGTCAACTAGCGCATCATCAATTTTCTTTTCCATTCTTCCTTATATTATTCCTGTAAGCAACTTGGATGCATGAGCCATTTAGCTGATTGTACGATAATTCTCGCACTAGTCAGCTGTTGCCGTCTTAGGAATTGTATGGATGTTGCTTTTCCGAAAGTCAGATGGTATGTCGACAGACTCATACATTCTACACACCAACGTGGATAGTCGTTTTGTTGCCGCTTCCCAAAATGATTTTAGAAATTCTTATGGAATGTTATCTATCTCTTCCGCCTTATTTGATCTAAAGTTTTCCGAAGCTCTTTTAAATTCTGATTCTAATACTGGATCCCCTATCTTTTCTAAATAGACTCCTGTTTCTTCTTCTATCACATCAGACAAATCTCATAGAGCCCCTCATAGAGGCTTTCAGTGTACTCTTTCTACCTGTCCGCTCTCTTCTCTGCATTTAACAGTGGATGGTTCAAATGGCTTTGAGCACTATGCGACTTAACTTCTGAGGTCATCAGTCGCCTAGAACTTAGAACTAATTAAACCTAACTAACCTAAGGACATCACACACATCCATGCCCGAGGCAGGATTCGAACCTGCGACCGTATCGGTCGCTCGGTTCCAGACTGTAGCGCCTAGAACCGCTGGACCAATCCGGCCGGCTTTTAACAGTGGAATTCCCGTTGTATTATCAATGTTATCTCCCTTACATTTGATGTCACAAGGTTGTTTTGACTTTCTTGTATGCTGAGTCTGTACCTCCAACAATCATTTCTTTTTAGATATCTTCACACTTTTCCTGCAGCCATTTCGTCTTAGCTTCCCTGCACTTTCTATTTATTTCATTCCTCAGCAACTTGTATTTTTGTATTCCTGAGTTTCTCGGAGCATTTTTGTACTTCCTCTTTCATTTAGCAATTGAAGTATTTCTTCTGTTACCCATCGTTTCTTCTCAGTTACTCTCTTCCTACCTGTATTTTCCTTTCCAACTTCTGTGATGGTCCTTTTTAGTGATGTACATTCCTCTTTAACTGTACTGTCTACTAAGCTATTCGTTATTGCTTCATCTATAGCCTTAGAGAACTTCAACCGTATCTCGTCATTCCTTAGTACTTCTGTATTCCACTTCTTTGCATATTGATTATTCCTGACTAAAGCCTTAAACTTCAGCCTACACTTCATCATTGCTATACTGTTATCTGAGTCTATATCTGCTCCTGGGTACCCCTTACAATCCCGTATCTGATTTTGGAACCTCTGTCTGACCACGTTGTGATCTAACTGAAATCTTCCCGTATCACCCGGCCTTTTCCAAGTACACCTCCTCCTCTTGTAATTCTTGAACAGAGTATTCGCTATTACTAGCTGAGACTTGTTACAGAACTAAATTAGTCTTTCTTCCCTCTCATTCCTTGTCCCTAGCGCGTATTCTCCTGTAACCTTTCCTTTTAGTCCTTCCCCTACAACTGCAAGCCAGTCCCCGATGAGTATTAGATTTTCATCCCTCTTTACATACTGTATTACCCTTTCAATATCCTCATACACTTTCTCTATCTTTTCATCTTCAGATAGCGGCGTAGGCATGTATACCTGAACTATCGTTGTCGATGTTGATTTGCTGTCACTGAACTGTTCACAGTAACAAACTCTATGCCCTACCTTACTGTTCATAACGAGTCCTACTCCCGTTATACCATTTTCAGCTGCTGCTGATATTAGCCTGTACTCATCTGACAAGAAATCCTAGTCTTCCTTCGACTTCACTGACCCCTACTATATCTAGATTGAGCCTTTGCATTTCCCTTTTCAGATTTCCCAGTTTCCGTTCCACGTTGAAGCTTGTGACATTCCAGTCCCAGACTCGTAGAACGTTATCCTTCCGTTGATTATTTAGTCTTCTTCTCATGGTAACCTTCCCCTTGACAGTCCTTTTCCGGATATCCGAATGGGGGACTATTCCGGAATCTTTTGCCAATGGAGTGATCATCATGACACTTCTTCAGTTACCGGTGACATGTCCTGCGGATACATGTTACGTGTCTTTAATGCAGTGGTTTCCATTGCCTTCTGCATCTTCATGCCGCTGATCATTGCTGATTCTTCCGCCTTCAGGGCAGTTCCCTACCCCTAGAACCTCTGTCCACTCCTCTGTCCTCTTTGACAAGGCCGTTCGCCGAATTACGGTGACTTATTATACCGGAGGTCTTCGGTCGCCAGTGCTTATTACTAAGCAGTACACAGGTAATACGGCGTCTACTGATTCAGCGAAACGTTGGCTCCACCTCAACCGGCAGAATAGTGGCATGCGTGCACATATGTCTTCCTTGTAACGTGCCGCAAGGCCTTCGCATTGAACGTCGATTATGTTGAAAAACAGGGTTTTGTAGCTGAAAGAGTGGGAAACAGTATAAAGCCAATCTAGTTTCAGAACGAAAAGTTACATTACTTACTGAACGACGCCCTGATCACAATTCAGGTACCGAAGTACAATGAGTTTTGCCCGTTAGCTTTTCGCTGTTGGACAGTGCATAACACTCCCATCTCTTTCATCTTTCTTATAGTTCGTTGCACGACAATGACTTGCAATAAAGAAACGGGCAGACCATAGACCAGTGGTTTTATTCGATGACGGAAAACTAATGGTTTTGGGAATTGCTTGGAACTGTTTGTACTCTGCTCATAAATATAATTTTTTATCAGTAAAACTGTTTCATTACACGAACAATATTAATACTGAGATGTTCACAGCTAGGAATTTCCTATTTTTGTCAATAAGGTGTTACTATAAAATGGATTAACTGGCTTGTGTTATACACTGAAAATCATACGCAGTTTTCGCTAGCACAAGAGCGACGAGAGCGAAATTATTGGTATATCTGAACACTTCTTAAATAAGGAGATAATTCAGAGGCTTCCTTTACCAGGATACAGGTTGGCTGGCAGCTTTTCTAGGAGCTCTTTGCGGTGTGGGGGAGTAGCCATGTATGTGAAAAACGGTATCCCATTTGAGTCAATTGATGTCTCAAAGTACTGCACTGAAAAGGTGTTTGAATGTTGTGCAGGTGTGGTTAAATTTAGTGGAGCTAAACTTCTTACTGTTGTTATTTATAGATCCCCAGACTCCGATTTCACAACATTTTTGCTAAAGCTAGAGGAGGTTCTTGGTTCACTTTATAGGAAATACAAAAAGTTAGTTATATGTGGTGACTTCAATATTAATTGTATAAGTGATTGTGCAAGGAAAAGGATGCTGGTAGACCTCCTTAATTCATATAATCTTATGCAAACCGTATTCTTTCCAACGAGAGTGCAAGGGAACAGTAGAACAACCATAGACAATATTTTTGTTCATTCGTCATTACTAGAAGGGCATTCTGTTAGCAAAAAGGTGAATGGCCTTTCAGATCATGATGCACAAATTTTAAGTCTAAAAGATTTTTGTGCTGCAACACATGTTAAATATAGTTACCAACTTTTTAGGAAAGCTGATCCAGTTGCTGTACAGACTTTTGTAAGCCTTATCAAGGAACAAGAGTGGCAAGATGTTTATAGTGCTGATACAGTAGACGATAAATATAATGCTTTCCTCAAGACTTTTCTCGTGCTCTTTGAAAGTTGCTTTCCGTTAGAACGTTCAAAACAGGGTACTAGCACAAACAGGCAGCCTGGGTGGCTGACTAAAGGGATAAGAATATCTTGTAGAACAAAGTGGCAATTATATCAAAACGTTAGAAACAGTCAAAATCTAAATGCAGCAGCCCATTACAAACAGTATTGTAAGGTGCTTAAAAAAGTTATTAGGAAAGCAAAAAGTATGTGGTATGCAGACAGAATAGCTAAGTCTCAGGATAAAATTAAAACCATATGGTCAGTCGTAAAGGAAGTGGCTGGTCTGCAGAGACAGGTCGAGAATATAGAATCAGTGCGTAGTGGGGATGTCCATGTTACTGATAAGTCGCATATATGTACAGTATTTAATAATCACTTTCTGAATATAGCAGGTGAACTAAATAGAAACCTAGTCCCAACAGGGAATCATATAGCGCTCTTAGAAAAAAGTGTTCCGAGACTGTTACCTGAAGTGCTCCTCCATGATACTGACAAGAGGGAGATTGAGTTAATAATTAAATCACTAAAGACCAAGAACTCTTATGGATATGACGGGGTATCTAGCAGAATACTGAAGTATTGTTCCATGTATGTTAGCCCAGTACTTAGCCATATCTGTAACTTTTCCCTTAGGAGTGGTCGGTTTCCTGACCGATTAAAGTATTCGGTAGTGAAGCCACTTTATAAAAAGGGAGACAGGGATAATGTTGACAATTATAGACCCATTTCTATGCCATCGGTGTTTGCTAAAGTTATCGAGAGGGTTGTATATACAAGGTTACTGCAGCATTTAAATTCACATAATTTGCTGTCAAATGTACAGTTTGGTTTTAGAAATGGCTTAACAACTGAAAATGCTATAGTCTCTTTTCTCTGTGAGGTTTTGGACGGATTAAATAAAAAGTTGCGAACGTTAGGTGTTTTCTTTGATTTAACGAAGGCTTTTGACTGTGTTGACCACAAAATATTACTGCAGAAGTTGGAACATTATGGAGTAAGGGGAGTAGCTTACAATTGGTTCGCCTCCTACTTTAAGAACAGAAAGCAGAAGGTAATCCTCCGCAATATTGAGAGTGGTAATGATGTTCAGTCCCAATGGGGCACTGTTAAATGGGGCGTTCCCCAAGGGTCGGTGCTGGGGCCACTGCTGTTTCTTATTTATATAAATGATATGCCTTCTAGTATTACCGGTGATTCAAAAATATTCCTGTTTGCTGATGACACCAGCTTGGTAGTGAAGGATCTTGTGTGTAATATTGAAACATTATCAAATAATGTAGTTCATGAAATAAGTTCGTGGCTTGTGGAAAATAATTTGATGCTAAATCACAGTAAGACTCAGTTTTTACAGTTTCTAACTCACAATTCAACAAGAACTAATGTTTTAATCAGACAGAATGGGCATGTTATAAGCGAGACGGAACAGTTCAAGTTCCTAGGCGTACGGATAGATAGTAAGCTGTTGTGGAAAGCCCATGTTCAGGATCTTGTTCAAAAACTAAATGCCGCTTTATTTACCATTAGAACAGTATCTGAAATAAGTGACATTTCAACACGAAAAGTAGTCTACTTCGCATATTTTCATACGCTTATGTCATATGGTATTATTTTTTGGGGTAATTCTACTGATTCAAAAAGGGTATTTCTGGTTCAAAAACGGGCTGTTCGAGCTATGTGTGGTGTAAGTTCGAAAACCTCTTGTCGCCCCCTATTCAATAGTCTGGGAATTTTGACATTGCCCTCACAGTATGTATTTTCTTTAATGTCGTTTGTTGTTAGCAATATTAGCCTATTCCCAAGAGTTAGCAGCTTTCACTCAGTTAATACTAGGCAGAAATCAAATCTGCATGTGGAATGCACATCCTTGAGTCTTGTGCAGAAAGGAGTGCAGTATTCTGCTGCATCCATTTTCAATAAGCTACCACAAGAACTCAAAAATCTTAGCAGTAGCCCAAACACTTTTAAGTCTAAACTGAAGAGTTTCCTCGTGGCTCACTCCTTCTATTCTGTCGAGGAGCTCCTGGAAGAGCTAAAAAATTAAGCAAATTCCAGTGTTACATTATTGATTTTCTTTATTTAAACTAACGACTTGTCGCCCGAATATGTTTCTTATATTTCATTTTATCTGTTTATACAATCGTGTTATAATTTCATGTATTGACTCGTTCCATGACCATGGAGACTTCTCCTTAATGTGGTCCCACGGAACAATAAATAAATAAATAAATAAATAAATAAATAAATAAATATAAACGTAGATTATAACATTACAAAACAGACTTATAGTGCATCTTCAGTGCTAACAGGAAGGGTGACCTTTAACCCAAGAATCTACTCTTGCTTTGTGACGCTGTTAGGAAAAAAATTGTGAGAAATCAGGAAAAGATACTAACTATAGAAATGCATAAAAATAATTCCAAGATGTTATGGAGGTTGGTGGAAGAGCGTTACATTGCACCACTTTTCTCTCAGTGATTCTCGTGTATTGCACGAATGACAGGGATACAAGCTAAGTGCTTCCTTAGCACTTATGCAAAGATCATTGAACGTTAAGTTTAAATTACCTTACTGAAGCACAACCTAGCAACACTGGTACCAATTCATTGTTGCTACAAAATTTTATTCTTATTTCTTAACCGAATTAATTATAGCACATTCATTATTTTCTTTTTTATTATTATTTTTGAGCTTTTCCTCATTACAGAGGCTTATCTCCAACATAATAATTTACTTGGAAATTACAATACAAACAATAAACGTTCTTAAACTATACTCTCAAAATATTTCTCCAGGTGTTTCGATCTTGCGTGTCCTCTTCCTCTGCGCCCATTCTCCTCATTGTGTGCTGTACATTTTGGAGCCAGGTGGTCACAGGTTGTCCTCTTCTTCTTCTTCTTCTCCTCCTCCCCTACGGTTCCCACTCCAGTATCAATTTTGGTATTCTGGCTTCCTCCATTCGTCGTACATGCCCGTACCACTGTAATTTCTTCCTATCCATTACGTCATATATTCTTTCTTTTATTTCCATTCTCCTTATTACTTCGGTGTTCCTTATCTTTTCTTTTCTGGAGATTCTTGCCGATCTTCTCCAAAAGTCCATCTCTAGAGCTTGTAATTTTCTAATTGGTCTTAATAATTACAGTACACGACTGTTTCAGTAACCGTCCAATAGCTCATCTGAATTTTTCAGAGCTCTGTATCCCTAGATAACGCTTGTACTGGTCGTATTCACAGTAACATAACAATTTACAACAGGGATTATTAACAGTACTATTAGAAAACGGTATTACATTAATGATGCAGTATAATAAAAATAATAGTTGGTAATTTGGATAATTCAGAGATGTCATTGTAAGCTGAAATTACACACAATGAAATGAAATGGGAAAGTACATTAGAGAAGCTAAAATTCTCTCTTTAGTATCATTAATCTATTGCATGCCTATGTATGTATTCCGTTAGAATTCGAGAACAGAAGGTTGTTGGTTTGTCAGAGACGGGTGTAACAGCTGCCGCAATGTCTTGCAGTTTTTGAGGATTGTCTAATGTCCCGGTAAACAGGTTAATTCATATGGACACATTGATCCACTATGATTTGCTACTCGGTTTTAATTTCAGTTCCATTAGAAACAGACTGACCTTCGAAATTCTCAAAATTCTTGAACTAATGATCCACTAAGGTTGAGTGTTGTTACATAATCTTGTGTGGCTACTCGATGTTTCTTCCTTTGTTCCCTCCCAAGTTTACTGACGACCCCATTTCTTTTGAATATTTCCTAAACGTGTAGTAACACTTCTCATTTATAAACGATATTGTGTAGAACACTTTTTCACACTCTTTTATTCCGTCATTTGTTCAAGGATCACTCTTCACTTGAAACTTCCAGGCAGATTAAAACTGTGTGTCCGACCGAGACTCGAACTCGGGACCTTTGCCTTTCGTGGGCAAGTGCGCTACCATCTGAGCTACCGAGTACTCACAGCTCTAGCAGGAGCTTCTGTAAAGTTTGGAAGGTAGGAGACGAGATACTGGCAGAAGTAAAGCTGTGAGGACAGGGCGTGAGTCGTGCTTCGGTAGCTCAGATGGTAGAGCACTTGCCCACGAAAGGCAAAGGTCCCGAGTTCGAGTCTCGGTCGGGCACACAGTTTTAATGTGCCAGGAAGTTTCATACCAGCGCACACTCCGCTGCAGAGTGAACGTCTCATTCTGGAAACTCTTCACTTGATAAAATAATGATTACACAGCTACATATTCAGTTTTCACGGCCTTCATAAAATTATTTAAGAAGTATTTTATATGCTCGATATAGCAATCTTACATCACAAACACGTTGATTTATTAGGAATTTCCCCTTAAAACTATCGTGACAAATTTCCTTTATCGTATCGAACTGCCATCAACTCTGCTTACTCACAACAATTCTGCTGCAAAGAAAGTGCGCAAATGAGGCTATTTCCGTAAGCCGTCTATTCAGATAGACCAATATTAATAAGTAAAAAATTGCGGAAAGAATTGTATTTAGGTAACTGATTGCATAATAATCCCTATCAGTAATTAAGATTCCTGAAATACATATAATTCATGTTTACTATTACTGCTATTATGACATTATTCTTAGTTCTGTGGTTTTCTGTCTTACTGCAGTCTATAATTTAAGATTTAAATTGGACTTTTTTCTTTTTCAAAACTTCTCTCGCTATTATTATCTATTCGTTAAATTATTACTGCTACGGTTGTCCAGCTGACTGAAAATTATTCGAATATAGATTTCTCTCATCAGATAATAAATTGCTGTCACTTCTAAACTGCATACAGAAAATGTCATCGCCAGTTTGTTTCTTTTAAAGTATTTGTTTCCATGTATGAAGATTATGACCATCATAAGTGTGTGTATTACAAATATTTTCCTCCGTGACAGTCGTTTCCTCGTTATAAAATGTCTCTTAACATCTTACTGAGAAACTGATGAAACTCATCACACTTCTGAGGTGAGTCTCATGCGTTTGTTTGTGCCAGCCTGCAGTGAAGTGAACTGTTCATGATTCATGATCCGGGAGCCTTCCAAGGAAGGGTACAGAAAACGCCAGCAAAATGTCCAAATACATTTGTCAGTTTTAATTAAATTCTTTAGTGTATTTCAGAAAGATTTATTTTTTGGATACACACCCAGTAAATCATGTGCCCTTTCAGCCACGCTCCTAGCAATATGAATGTTCTGCAACAAATAGGGGCTAAGTATGATCCGACAGTGTAATTAACAATACAAATCATAGAACTTTAGTTTTCACAATGTGGATGGAGAGTCATCGATGGATAAAGAAGTGATTTCTGGGATGCCCGAGGCAGGGTGTTGTGATCCTTGATGTTTATGTTGTTTATTAATGACATTCCAGGCATTATTAATAGTGGACTAAGAATTCCTTCAAATGATGCAGCTACTTGTAAAGAAGCTCTGTCTGAAGAAAGCTACACAGCTATTGAGTCGGACGTTGATAAAATTACAGTATGGGTTCAAAGACTTTCAACATGTTCTGAATGTTCATAAATATAAAAGTGTGCATTCCACAAAACGAAGAAACGCAGTTGCCTGTTACTTCACCATCAATGAGTCACGTCTAGAATCAGTAACCCATGCAAATAATTGAGTATATTAATTTGTAGGGATACGAAGGGAAACGTTCACAGAGGTTTAGCCGCAGGTAAAAAAAGTAGCACATTTGGGTTTATTGTTGGATTACTAGGGGAATGCATTCTGTCTACGAAGGAAATTGCTTCAAAACACTCATGTGACACAACCTAGCATATTACTCTAGTGTATTGGAGGAGTGCCAAATATGACTAACAGGAGATATTGAATAGACAGAAGGGAAGTCCAATGGTCACAGGTTTATATGACACGTATGAGAATGTCATGGACATGCTAAAGAAACTGAACTGGCAGACACTAGAAGATAGACGCAAACTATTCCGAAAAAAGCTACTTACAAAGTTCCAGGAACCAGTTTTAAATGATAAATCTAGGAATATACTACAACCTCCTACGCATTACTCCCGCAAGTATTGTGAGGACAACAGTAGATTAATTACAGCACGCACAGAGGGATTGAAACATTGTTCCACCCCTCCAATCGTGAATGGAACGAGAAGAGGCTTTAATAACTGATATAGTGGAAAGTACTTTCTGTCATGTACTTCACATTAATTCGCAGAGGATGAATGTAATAACAAATACACTGACGGAAAAATGTCACAACGCCAAGAAGGAGATGTGGGACATAAACAAAAGTTCGTAGGCGTGTTTCTACATCTCGTAGCGCTACAATGAGGATGCAAATCAAATTTGCTTTGGCTCTGAGCACTGTGGGACTTAACGTCTATGATCATCAGTCCCCTAGAATTTAGAACTACTTAAACCTAACTAACCTAAGGACATCACACAACACCCAGTCATCACGAGACAGAGAAAATCCCTGACCCCGCCGGGAATCGAACCCGGGCGTGGGAATCGAGAACGAAACTTGCTTTAAATACACCCAGTAAGCGTCGTGAGCATGTGTTACCTTTAAGACTGGACGTGGTGAGCTGATGTTAGTCATTAATGCCTTTAAGGTCACAAAGACGCCTTTATCAACACCTCACTGAGTTCGAACGAGATTTTGTAATAGAGCTACTAGAGGCTAGAAGTTACTTCTGCGACACTTCAGAAAAACTTCGCAGGAATGCAGCCACCGTATACGACTGCTGGCAGCAGTGGTCACGAGAATATACGGTTTAAAGCCCACTTTCCTCCGGACGGCCACATGGCACAACCGAGAGGGAAGACCATAGTGTTCGGCGTATGGATCTGGCGCATCGTACTGCAAAAGCAATTTGTGAGGCAGGTGGCACCACAGTGACTCAACGAACTGTCACAAGAAAGCTGAATAGCCATACGCCCCATACCGTGCATTCCACTGACCCAAACCACCGCCATTTGCGACGTCATTAGTGTCTAACGAGAGCTCATTGGAGGCCAGGGTGGAGGTCTTTTGTGTTGTCTGATGAATGCCGATTCTACCTCGGTGACAATGATGGTCGTGTTGGTTTGGAGGAGGGCAGCTGAGGGCCTTCAACCATCATGTCTGCATGCTAGACACACTGACCTACACCTGTAGTTACGGTCTGGGGTGCCAGTTTTTATGACACCAGGAGCACTCTCGTGGTTATCCCACGCACCCTGACTGCAAATTTTTACGTGAATCTCGTAATTCGACCTATGTGGTGTAATTCATGAACAGCACTCCAGGAGATTTTTTTCCAACACTCGCCCACAAATCGCTATTGTAACCCAACTTGCTGTACAGACTGTCGACTTGATGCCTCGGTCTGCTCGATCACCGGATGTGCTGAATCATGCACACATGGAGCATCACCGGATGACAACTCTTACGCCATCCACAACCATCATTAACCGCTCCTGCACTGACCAACCAAGTGCAACCGGTATGGAATTCCATTCCACAAACTGACGTCCGGCACCTGTGCAACACAATGGAAGCACGTTTGAATGCCTGCATGCAACATTCTGGGGCTACACCGTTTATTAACGTACCAGCATTTCACATTTGCAATGCCTTACCTCACGTTTATATTATCCTATGATCTTGCGATGTTGATCACTTAGTATGTTACCAAGACAAATCTATTCCCGAAATCTCATTACTCTACGTTAATTAATTTTTGGTGTTGAGGTTTCTTTCGTCAGTGTATAATAAGTGGTTATTAATACCAAATAAAATAACGTTTCTGTCCGGAAAAGAAAGGAAACCAACAAAATGCTTTGCTGTTCTCAAGCGGTACAACAGAGTACCTGGTCAGATCGTTCTAACTAATATTGGATATTAGATTAGGTATACTGTTAGTTCAATAGATCTATGGTTAAGAGATCATGGAGGGTGTGCAACATGATGCAAAAGCGTTAACACGTAAAACATACCTACAAAATGTTACTTATAATCCGTCTTGATTGAAAAATTTTTTTATTCATATGACCGGTTTCGGTTCATTCAGAACATTCTTCAGATCTGATATTTCCGTTACAGGAGTAACCCGTCCAAATCCAGCAACTTTCACATGCTGCGTCACATGTGAAACTGAAATACCAGATACGAAATAACTGAAATATCTGATCTGAAGATGGTTCTGAATGAACCGAAACCGATCATATGAATAAAAAAATTTTGCATTCTAGACGGATTATAAGTAACATTATACAATCACTGATTGCTGCTATCCCATCAGACATTGTCTGTTTTTGCAAAATACCTACAAAATAAATTATGTTCGTACCGCAGAGCATAAGTGAGATGATCCTCGAGGATGTGCAAGAAGTCAACAATTTTATACATTTCTAACATTTATGTGCTGTTTAAAATTTTTATTACAAACTTCTTCAATGTCACTTCGAAGCAACTTCCTTTGAAACTTTCTAAGTGTCTTGGAATTTAGAACTGAAATTGTCGCCCTTGCAATAGGAGCTATTGTCTGTTCTTTCCAATCATAATCATAAACAAAAATAGTTTACGAAACTAATAGCTGAAAATGATAGCGTTGCTACAATGAACTTGGACTAAAGTCAGATATTAATCAGAATTCATGTTATGTGAAATAGTTAATAATACATGCATTTATTGGTTCTACCATTGAGCGGTGAAATAAGAGGAATTATGTACCAACAAATCCTTTAGGCACCTCTTAAACTGGTGTCTATTAGTATCTGAGCTTTTCATGAAGTGGATGAAATTGTGTTTGTCCATAATAAACGTCGGCATTATGTAACATGGCAGACACGATTTTTACAATGATGTGTTCAATATTAATTTCTACGTATTGTTCATTTTGTCGGATTTCTGTAGCTGCTTTAATCGTACTTAACTATTAAGAGAGCTGAATTTCTTGTCGGTGTTTAATAATTTCCTGTCATTATGTTGCTGAAATGCTAGTTAGTAAGGTGTGCCAGTGACTGGTCACTCTGGTGATGTCTGGTGATGTTGATATTGCAGGCATTGATGTGTGCGACACGCTGAGGCGGCTGCAACGCCGCTTGCTGACGGGCCTGCACACACAGGGTGAGTAAAGCTGCCACGTCACCCCTCTCACTACCTAGTTTTAAGCCTTTGCCCTCTGCTCCTGGACGTCGATCGACGTACTGAGTTTCCCCTTTCGTTGCAATATCAGATGTTCTACAGCATGAGCATTCGCAGAATCTGAAGAAGGGGGAAGCCGTGGAGATAATGTAGCATAATATCCCTTAAAATGAATATGAAAACAATTACAAAGCTGTGATTATTAATTAGCTCACATACAGAGTGAACCTGAAAAGCACATGGAACAATTTGGAAGTTGTTCGTGGATATTTTCTGAGTGTTTTAGAATAGCAGACCAGTTGTGTCCAGTGGCTGATTACAGAGTGGTAATCTAGTTACGATTTACTCAGTTTCTTCCCTTAGTTATCTCAGTATCCATTAAGCAAGTGAAAACACCTGTAATACGCTATCACAAAACGTACAACGCAAAACACGCAGTAAAGCTGCAACGTTTAGACGCAAAAGAGCTCGTCATAGCGTCGTTGTGTTGTTCTTGCACAGAATTCAGGAAATACTGCACGAGACAGTTGTGTATCATTGTTAACGTTGAACTGTCATTGACGGAGAAACAAACCATAGACAGAACCCAGTAGTAGTGAATGCAGCTGCGAGGGTGAGGAGTAAAGTAGGCACTGCCGTTGTCAGCAGCAAGCCATGAGAGTCAATAAGTCAAGTCTCTTTCCAAACAAGATACACAGCGCGTACCGTGAACGTATACACCAAGGCAGAATATTGCAACGCCACAAGGTAATTAATGTAAAGTAACGAAATTTCGAGAATACATTTGTCTAGATAACATACACTACTGGCCATTAAAATTGCTACGCCAAGAAGAACTGCAGATGATAAACGGGTATTCATTGGGCAAATATATTATACTAGAACTGACATGTGATTACATTTTCACGCAATTCGGGTGCATAGATCCTGAGAAATCAGTACCCAGAACAACCACCTGTGGCCGTAATAATGGCCTTGATACGCCTGGGCATTGAGTGAAACAGAGCTTGGATGGCGTGTACACGTACAGCTGCCCATGCAGCTTCAACACTATACCACAGTTCATCAAGAGTAGTGACTGGCGTATTGTGACGAGCCAGTTGTTCGGCCAGCATTGACCAGACGTTTTCAATAGGTGAGAGATCTGGAGACTGTGCTTGCCAGGGCAGCAGTCGAACATTTTCTGTATCCAGAAAGGCCCGTACGGGACCTGCAACATGAGGTCGTGCATTATCCTGCCGAAATGCAGGGTTTCGCACGGATCGAATGAAGGGTAGAGCCACGGGTCGTAACACATCTGAAATATCCACTGTTCAAAGTGCCGCCACTGCGAACAAGAGGTGTCAGAGACGTGTACCCAATGGCACGCCATAACGCCGGATGATACGCTAGTATGGCGATGACGAAAACACGCTTCCAATGTGCGTTCACAGCGATGTCACCAAACACAGATGCGACCATCATGATGCTGTAAACAGAACCTAGATTCATCCGAAAAAATGACGTTTTGCCATTCGTGCACCCAGGTTCGGCGTTGAGTACACCATCGCAGCTGCTCCTGTCAGTGATGCAGCGTCAAGGGTAACTGCAGCCATGGTCTCCGAGCTGATAGTCGATGCTGCTGCAAACGTCGTCGAACTGTTCGTGCAGATGGTTTTTGTCTTGCAAACATCCCCATGTGTTGACTCAGGGATCGAGACGTGGCTGTATGATCCAGTGCAGCCATGCGGATTAGATGCCTGTCATCTAGACTGCAAGTGATACGAGGCCGTTTGGATCCAGCACGGCGGTCCGTATTACCCTCCTGAACCCACTGATTCCACATTCTGCTGACAGTCATTGGATCTCGACTAACGCGAGCAGCAATGTCGCGATACGATAAACCGCAATCGCGATAGTCTAATATCCGACCTTTATCAAAGTCGGAAAAATAATGGTACTCATTTCTCCTCCTTACATGAGCCATCACAACAACGTTTCACCAGGCAACGACGGTCAACTGCTGTTTGTGTATGAGAAATCGGTTGAAAACATTCTTCATGTCAGCACGTTGTAGGTGTCGCCACCGGTGCCAACCTTGTGTGAATGCTCTGAAAAGCTAATCATTTGCATATCACAGCATCTTCTTCCTGTCGGTTAAATTTCGCGTGTGTAGCACGTTATCTTCGTGGTGTAGCAATTTTAATGGCTAGTAGTGTACCTCAATGATTAACTTAGCAAGATCACAGTTTGAATTAAGCGTGGGATAAACCATTCGAAATGTGAAATGCTGGCGCAATTATAGCCAGAATGTTGAATGCAAGCATGCAGATTTGCTTTCACTGTGTTGTACAGCTGTTGGATGATGCACTTGCTCGGTCAATACAGGGACAGTTAATGCTGTTTGGGGATGACAATGGAGTTGCCGTCCCATGATATCTCATATGTGCTCGACTAGAGACAGATCCGGTGATCGAGCAGGCCGAGGCAACATACCGGCACACTCGTGTTGGGTAACAACAGCGGTATGTGGGCCAACGTTATCCTGTTGGAAAACACCCTCTGAAATGCTGTTCATGAATGGCAGCACAAAGGTCGAATCAGGAGATTCACGCACAAGTTTGCAACCAGGGTGCTTGGGATAACCTTTAGAGTGCTCCTACTATCAAACGAAGTCGCCCCCCCCCCCCAGAACGTAACTCCAGTAATAGGTCCAGTGTGTCCAACACCCGGACAGACTGGATGCAAGCACTCAACTGGCCTCCTCCTAACCAACACACAGCCGACACTGGCCCTGAGGCAGAACCAGCTTTCAAGAGACAAGACGACAGACGTCCAGCCTGCCCTCCAGTCAGCTCTCGCCTGATTACACTGAAGTCGTAAGAGGCGGTGGTTTGGAGTCAATGGAATACACCCTATAGTGCGTCTGAGTCGGAGTTGTCCTTGAAGTAACCGATTTATAAAAGTTCATTGTGTTACTGTCGTAACAACTGCTGCTCAGATTGCTGTTGCATATGCTTTACGGTGCGACAGAGCCATACGCTTAACACGATGGTTTTCCCTCTCGGGAGTGCCATGTGGCCGCCCGGAGCCCGGTGCTCTTGAACCGTACATCCTCGTGACCACAGATGTCAGCAGTCATGTACAGTGGCTACATTCCTCAATTCTTTCTGCAATATCACAGGAGGAGCGTCCAGCTTCTCCTACACCAACTCCTTCAAACTCAGTGAGATGGTGATAATGGCGTCTCAGTTGTATTAAGGCATTCTTGACTAACATGAACTCAAAACGTACAGTCTCAAAGGTAACTAATGCTTACCGTTACAGCATGTATTTAAGGCAAACCTTATTTGCATCCTCACAGTGACGCTGCTAGCGCAATTCTTACGAGATTAGAGTGAAATTGCAAGAGACATCGTCTTTCAGATGTAGAAACACGCTTACGAACTTTCGTTTATGACGCAAGACTCCATCTTGGTGTTGATTTTTTTTTTCCTTCCGTGTTAAGTACAAAGATAAGTGGATGGGTAAGATATCAACGAAACCAATTGTTCTGTAGCGAGCCACTGGTGATCATGGGTCCCTTATCTCAAACTACTCTGAAAATGTCTCTGAAACAGTCTGCGAAATTTTGTGGCTAGTGTTCAGATGCTTACTGCAATAGGCACGTGGTACCTATTGCCCTACGTAACTGAGAGTATTGGTTGTATGAAGTTGCGAAATTTTGTTGGTGGAGTTCAGATGCATACTGTAATGGCCTGTACTGCGTACAACCTATGTAACTGAGAGAATATTGTTTATATGAGATTTTCACACGCTATTTTGCTGCCATGCAGATGTGGCGTTCAGATATATGCGAGTGCTTTTATATTCACGTTTCGCAACATTTTACATTGGTTGAGATGTCAACATGAAAAATGACGAATTCAATGTCTTACGCTTCCGAAAAATTTTAGAGCCTAGAACTTCAATGCGCGCTTTGATTTGCCCGGTTAACCGGAACAATACTATACTGACATGCAGCGGCTATTATGTTTGTAAGAAATAAAACGTTGCTATTTAAACATAGTTATTTATTTTACCGATAACATGAATCGAAGCTTTCCATTCCTCTTCTCTAGGGTAACACACATCTAAGTCTTCTTCATAGTGAGACTTACTGCCAAACAGATCATGAAAATGAATGTTGGTTGCACACTCAGTGCCGTCGCGCCTCGCTTTGCACCGACAGCGAAACACGGCGATGGCCGGCTGGTGAATACGCTTTTACGCTTAAAAAAATATTCTGCCGAGCTCTTCGAATCGAATTACTGTTATACCTGTCCAGCCTCTCCGATGATTATCAAGCCTTTGCGTTGTATTGCTCGCAGTATTAAGCCTTAATTCAGTAATGTTCATTCGGCAATTAATTATACGATTAGAATGAATATAAATTTTCTGAATAATTAAACGGAGACCTAAATTAATCTCATTCGTGCGGTATCTGTATCTCGTATTAATTAATATTCGCTCTGTTGAGACTAAATTACTGTATCTCGTTTCATAACTACGTTAAATTAGTGCAATTAACTTTTGAAACATCCATAATTATTGTTGCTTAGCCTCACGCTGTAAACCTGAGTCCAGCTGTCGCTTGAGCCATCACGTAATCTACCTGTTTACGTTGTACGGGGTAAAAAAAAATCGTTTAACGTTGTGCTAGGACATCCCGACGGGAAATACATTCACCTAATTGAAAATGTTTTCCTACTTCACGCACAATAGTATCTGACTATCGCGACGTTCGAGTGTTATGAAGTAAGTATATCTTCTCAGTTACTGAGATGACGGAGGAGTGTGTGTGTGTGTGTGTGTGTGTGTGTGTGTGTGTGTGTGTGTGTGTGTGTGTGTGTGTTTGTTTGTTTGTTTGTTTGTAGAGTGTAGTACCTTATTTGTAGCTGTTGGCGACATTACGAGAGAAGAGAAAGGGTGAATACCAGTGCCAACACACAGCCATAGGGATTCACTGAACTGAACGCCTCCATCCCGATGGATAGGTCACCATCACTAGAGTTAAATACTTGGAGGTCATGAGACACTTGAGAAAGGTTTGGAATTTATTGGTGCAGATCCTGTTACGTCTTTACATTAGATATACAGCAGCATCTCTCCTCATCTTGCTGGAAAAATAGGAAGTTTTTTCCACTACCAGGATTTCGTTTGGCTACCGACTAATCAACAGCCACCTTACAACCACGCGTTCACGACTCTGCTACTGCTGCGGCTACGCAGTGCTGATAGGACGCGAGAGTCATCTTGAAGAAGTTGAGGGGGAGCTAAGTGGTCATAACTTGAAGTGTTCTCCTTAAATCTCACAGATTGTTCCTTAAGAAATACAAATGTAACTGATCAGAGTGCGTTATTTGGAAGTTTTGGAGTTCACCACTGCTTTTTTCTGTTTGTGATGGAGGTTCATTAAGGAAGATGTTGAAACACAGTAATAACATTGAGCATTAATTTTAGGAAACATAATGAGGCCACTTGGCTTTACGTCTACACCCATCGGACGAACAAGTGGCTTATGCATTTACCACGAGAGACAGAGACACAGTAGAGATTTGGAAATTAATACAAAAATCATGGTGCAGAGGTTCAGGTCGGGAATTGAACGCTGTAATCTCTCCGTCTCATATTTCCAGTGACAAAATTAATACCCCGCCGTTATTGGATTCTGTTACCTCTGGGACGAGCGTCAATGCGATTTTAGGCACCTCAATCACTACGGTGTGTCGCTGTGCTGAAACAACACAACAGACTACTTAAACGCAGGATAGAAGAACCTTAGACACTTTCAATGTAATGTAATCTCAAATGGGAGATCATAGTACAGCTGTGTTTAAAATTTTATTTGCAGGAAATATTCATTATGAGAAGTTCTGGTCTGAGCATGCTTTGAGCTCGTAGACATAAATACGGTTTTGGTGAAGTGAGGGACAGTGGAAGAAAAACTGGTTTCTGTACGAGTATCGGTACCCTGGTAGGTGTTGGCAGTAACATCCGTGATGAGACTACTTTACGAAGAAAATTTGCTTCAATAACTAAATAATAACAATGGAATCTATGAAAACTGACATGGGCTGCCGTTAGTTTTTAGCATCAACGGGAGTTCAGTGTCATTCGTTGCTTGAAGTTATGCGACAGGGCATAGTACATAGCACGAGAAGTTTCATTGTCCATTTCTTTCAGTCAATAAAAGAAGATCTTAACTGTCACAAAACTGGCTGACATTTCTGGGAGCACCAGCTGACGCTTACCCTCACACTGAAGTGTACTTAGCCACTGACAACAAACAAAATGCCCCTGCTCAATATTGCGACTCCTCAATATCTGCCCTTTGATGAGAACTGCCAGATGATCGTAGGCAGGGTCCCGTCAGATAGTTCCCAAGCCCATGACAGGACGCAGATCATACTGGACAAATAGATCTGAGCGGTTAAACAGACTGAACTTTTCGTAATTTACATTCTTTTTGCCACACCAAATCAGTGAAGAAAATTCCTACTTACGACACCATCATCTTCGCCAGGAAGAATTGAGCAGCAGTTGCAGTCGTGATCGCCTTATAATCGGCCGATGCTGGTAGACGTCATGACGTCATTTGGCCAAAGATAGTGTCAGCGTATGTGATGATAGTGGTGCCCGTCCGAACGCAAGCAACATGGTTGATCTAGTCTCTTATAGTAAGTCCGCTTCCACGTACCACTAAAACTGAAACTACTGACTCGATTAAGAAACTTTTGGACATTCTGATCAGTACCTTCTCTTCGATGACATAGCCCCAGTAAATTTATGAGTAGTACAAGATTTTTGCTTCATCAAACATGATATGTTTGTTTCTGAAGTTGCGATTTGTAACCTGAAGTTTTCAAATTTAAGCTACTTCTTCTGGATGTATCATCAAGGAAGTCAGATCCTGTTATTAGTCCATTTATGGATCAAAATTCTGAATGAAATGTGGAATATTTTCATGGCATTTACACTGATATCGTTCTACTTACACGCTCAACGTAAGTTGAAAAAAGAGTGGGAGGCATTTAATGTGTTATTGGTAACAGTATGTTAATAAAATTCACCTTGCGCCTTTTGTTTGTCTATCTAAATCGAGCATCAAAAGCGGAAAACACACATCGCGCTGCCAGCGGAAATTTCCACCAAACAGTCGTTAGAATAAAGGGGGCTTAAGTGCACAGAAACATTTCTCGTAAGCCCCTGTAGGGGTGGTGAATAAACCGCTGGTGTTAGATGGCTGGCCCGTCAGGAGTTTCATCCATTCTTCATTCCTCGTATTACCATATTCCATAAAACACATAATGTAGCAGCGCCTATATGGATGTGGAACGACTAAACTTATTCGTTAACAGAGAGAAGCAGTCAGTTGCATCATTCTTCTGTATGGTACACGAACCTCTAGTTACAACTTACTGTAATATACTCTCATTATAATTACGGGACTCACTTTTTTATTACTTTATACATACTCAGAACATGAATTAACAAATAACTAAGGGAAAGGCCTTCAATTCAACTTACTTGTATGGTGGCCAAACAGGGTTCAGTCCGATGTCCAGCACATACCTTCGCTACGTGCAGCAGTTAGTTAGCACGAGCACGGTAGGTACCAATGTTGAGAAATCGCTGAATGGAGAGATAAAGTGAATAGGCATCTCACCAACCACACCACACATTTTTCTTTTTAATTTTATTTTACACTTCTAGTTCCGTAGGAACAAATTGAGAAACAAATCTCAGAGATCATGGAACGTGTCAGTACATGAAATTAAGACACAAAAGTAATAACAGATAGAATAAAATGTTTATGAACCCAAAAAAGACAGTCCATTAGTTTATGTAAACGCAATCATTATAACACAGGAATAAGCTTAATTTTTCAAGGAACTCGTCGACCGATTACAAGGAGTGACCCATGAGGCAACTCTTCAGTTTCCATTTGAAAGCGCGTGGATTATTGCTAAGATTTGTGAATTCTTGTGATAGCTTATTGCAAATGGTAGCAACAGTATACAGCCAGCCGTTCTGCACAACAGTCAAGGAAATGCGATTGAAATGCAGATTGGATTTCTGCTAATTCTTGGGAAAAGCTGATATTGTTAACAAAACACGAAAATAAATAATATGTATATTGAGGGGCCAATGTCAGAATACCCAGCCTCATGGACAGAGGTCGACAAGAGGCTCTGGTGGCACATGTTCATAATGCGAAATGGCCGACTTTACCTCAGGCTGTAAGAGTCAAAAACGTTCAGGCAGTGTCTCACAGGTAGATTCACCGCAGGCCCCCTGGAGTTTGGGAAGTTATAACGGGTGAAAGAATAGCAGAGGCCTTCCAGAACTCGAGTGCTGGCTTCGGGTCCTGAGGCAGGTCAGTCTACTACTGTTGCCACATGTTTCTACAGAAAATTTGGCTGAGTTGATAATAACACTGCTGTTAGAAGCTCAACCTCCTTTAATTGTTATTGAGGTAAAACAAATTACAGTACTCTAGAATCTAAAGATATTTTTATTTGTTTTTAGTATCATCTTTCGAAATGCTGCTTAGGCATGACAGCAGGTAGTGTTACATTTGTTACTACACTTTTTAACTGATAGTACACATTTCGTCGAACTATGTTTCAGTAAAATGTTAGTACACTATACACACGTGTCTTGTAACAATATGTTGGTATATTATAATCAGGAGGTAGCTGTACCCTACATAAGTACAAATAAGTCGTCTGTCCTCTGCCGTTTATTTTAATGTATTTGTAATGGTTGCTTGACATTCAATATGTAGTATTATTTAAAAAAATCCTATGTTTCTGGGATTACGGCTCACATGCGTGAGGGGTATGAAATGGTACACATATGTTTCTACGGATAGTACTCAGTCTCACCCACTATCAGATGACACGCACCCTACTTTTAGCCCTTGCAACAAGTGCTTATTGTTGTACTACTGTCCAGAACTTCGAGGCAGTCAAATGAAGTATGTATTGGGCACACCATCTCTCCTCGCTGCATTCGGTTTCATTGCCTACCACCCGAAGAGACCACGGTCTCTATTCCCTTAAGATTCGAGAAAAAAATCGCCACAATCATCATTCACCAGTCTTTCACTATCTGCTTAGGTCAGTGTCTTAGTCGACCCGTAAAAGTCATTCTACTTTGTCTTGTCATTCTCCTTATACAGCAGATCCGAATTGCGGTTCGCTAACTGAAATGACTTTAGCAAGGTGTCCAAATTCACGTAAGACATTTTTAAAAAAGGCGTTGGATGCAGACCCTCCAGTGGCTTTACGTAACGAAGTGAAAGAAACCAATTTTGAAGTAAGTTCAACAGCTACTAGAACGTACGAAAATCCATTCTACGTTCTGACAAGGAGCCCAAGAGATCAACAGCAGCAAATTCTTTTAATTTAGAAGGGATGATAGGAAACAACGGAGCACGATGTGAGATGGTAGATGGATTAGCTTTTTGACGAAGTTTACGAATAGACAACACTCTCCGAATTCTCTTTTCCATATTGTTAAAATAACAAGTCGTCCGAAGAATATGATAACATTTTCTTGGACCAAAATGTGCGTAGCTGAAATGAATGTACCAGATGAGCTCATTAATGAAATCGTCAGGAAAGCAAAGTACCCATAGATTGTCACCAACAGTGCAACGTTTGAAGAGTACGTTGTTGCTAACCAGATAACAATGCCGAATCTCTGTGTGTGTCTTTTCATGCCATTTACTTTTGATGTCTTTCCAAATCGGATCTTTATCTGGTTCATGAGCAATGTCCTTTAAAAATGTGATGATGAAGTTTTCAAAGGTGACTTTCGGAATGGAAAGAATATTGAAATTCTTTTCGAGGTTGCCTTCTGTGTTGCTTTTCTCAAGCCCAGCCGGTGCACGTGATAGTGCGTCCGACACCATGTTCTCCTTGCCGGGAATGTAGACTATTGTGAAGTAGAATTCTTGCAGGAACAATGCCCAACGCTTTAACCTGTCATGATTTAATTTTGACAACATAATAAATTGTAATGCACGATGATCACTGTATACTTTTACTTGTTTACCAGAAAGAAAGAAACGGAATCTGTTAAATGCCCTAACGATGGCTAGAGCTTCTAATTCAGTAACGGAATAATTTTTTTCAGATTATTGTTAGCACTTGGCTAGCAAAAGCAATGGTTTTCTGAACAGTAGTGTCAATTTTTTATGGCTTCTCGAAATAAATGGGCACCAAGATCGACTTTAGAAGAACCCATGCTAAGGCAGATATCTTGTGACAGACCTGGGTGAGCTAGTATTGGCGCGTTAAGTAGCGCTTATTTCAAAGAATTAAATTCCAACTGTGCCTGTTCGTCCCA
This sequence comes from Schistocerca nitens, assembly GCF_023898315.1. Lineage (NCBI taxonomy): Eukaryota > Metazoa > Arthropoda > Insecta > Orthoptera > Acrididae > Schistocerca > Schistocerca nitens. The sequence goes on from NC_064619.1 coordinate 285,844,564, forward strand.
GTTCCAAATAGTATTTTCTCAAGTGAGAGAACAAAGTTTTGGTGTTACTAAAATTTGCATATTCAGAAAACGACGGTAAAAACTTTAAAGAACCAGAAAACTGCGGACTTGTCTCTTTGTGGATGGAACTGGCATGGCTCTGATTGCTTCTAACTTTTCAGGATCCGGCTGAATGCCTTCAGAAGAAATAACATGTCCCAGAAACTTCACCTTTGCAGGTTAACTGTAATTCCAGATTTTGCAAAAATACGTAACACACTGTCGAGGATGCGATTACGTAGTTCCCATGAGGCCTCTGCTATTAGAATACCATCCACATGTAAGGTGATATGACGTTGTAATAACTCGGGTAATATGGGATTTAGCCCACGAATGAAAGCTGCCGAAGAAATTTTAAAGCCAAAAGGAAGTTTCCGAAACTGATAACAAACGCCGAAACAAGGAAAAGCTGTGTATTTTCTACATTATGTATGAAGTTCGATCCGATAAAAGCTGTATCTGAGATCAATAGAAGACAACACTTTTACACCATTAAAATTCTAAAGAAGTTCCTCCAACGTTTGCGGTCTGTCTGTTTCATGAATGATGATATGTTCATTTGTATTGAATCCAAGACAAGTCTGATCGATCCATTTTTCTTCTCAACAGCATGTAATGGATTGTTGTATGAGCTTACTGCAGGCTCAATAATGCCTTCGTCAAGTATAGATTTTATTTCAGTTCTAACACAGTCCCTATAATGTGCCACAATTACGTATGGTCTAACACAAAATTTAGTATGCTCACGAACACGAAACTGGTATTGAAATCCCTTGATTGTTCCTGTTTTGTGAGTAAATACTGTGGAATGTGCTTGTTAAATGTCAAAAAGGTCCTGCCTATCAGTGTCATTACAGTTCTCAATTGTAATTTTATTCAGAATTAAGTCATTAGTATTAAATACGTCGTCGATATCATCCGTGTCAATACTTGCAGAGTGATTGTTAGTGTCAAGTTCCATGGAAAATTACGAACTGTTGTGTAACAAGACGTAAAGCCGATTAATTTATTCGTCATTGTTTGTGAGCCAATCTACAAATTTGAAAGCTATTGACTTACCTTCTTTCTCTAAACTTATTTCAGCATTGTGAAAGTTTAAGATTTCTTCTTATTCATTCAAGAAGTCTACTCCCAATATAATTTCTGTCGACAATAATGGATCGATAAGAAAGTTCATAGAGAATCCGTGCTTTTGACAAAAGAATTGTAAGTTGGTTTGTTGGCGTACATCTACACTTTTTCCAAAGATTGCACCTTGTAATTTAATCTTAGGTAACGAACGAAAGCGTGGGGCAATCGTTCAAGTGGTTGTATTTGCTAAAAGCTGTTTCACTAGTTACTGAAAAGGGACTGCAAGAATCAAGTACCGTCGTAAATTTTAAGGCTCATTTACTGTAATGTGAATTACAGGATATGCAAAGTTGTTCTGTTTTACGTCGTGTTCTTGGAGTAAGACATCCCTAATGTCTTCCATTTTTACGTAATTAACAGCCACGGCAGCTATGTCGTCAGCTTCATACGTATGTTTTGTGGCTGCTAACGGTGTGAGTCATTGTCTACTGTCTCTTTGTTACCGCACGCCGTTATTGGGATTAGGAGACCTAACTTCTACAATTTCAACATGTCGAGAGTGCATTGCCCTGTTTGAATCCCGCCAGTTATGATTAAATTCTGATGTGTTGTTAAGATTATATTGTCTGTCGTCTTGTCGGTAGTTTTCATAGTTTCTTTCTCGTCGGTCACGTGGTGAATTTCTCCCGGAATTCTAACTGTGTGGTGGACCGCTGCGTCTGAAGCTATTATGTCTCCCTTGATAATAATTATTTTGGTTCCCATATTGCCTGTTTCTCTGATTGTCTCTATCATAGTCATTACCACAGAGAGGTGATCTTTCCATGTAGTTATTATTACTCTGCCAGCGGTTGGTGACAGACTCTGATTCTAATGCGACATGTCTTCAAAATATTTGACAAGACTGGAGGATTCAGATTGTTCGAAATGTTTTATCATTATGATATGTTTTACGCGATATCGAGTAGCTTGAGACCAATATGCTAATTTGGTCTCTTCCCCCAAAAACCAACCAACCAATATGCTAAGAGGAAGGCATGATAAAATTCTCCTTCACTGTGACAATCGTGAATGACCGATCGCATTCTTACAGCTGGTTCATTCTCTAAGTAGCCACACACAAATTCTAATCTGTGCTCTAATGACCAGTTGAGAGGAAAACAATGAGAGAATTGATGAAGCCATGTTTGTGGATGAATATCGTCGCCGGAATTCTTAAATGTTTTGAATTTACGTGTTGTAATGAACAGCTTATAGTGAAAGTCGTCATGACGGCGAGTCGCATATCGGTCATTGTTACGTCGTGTCGGCGGTTCCATCGCAAAATTCGGTGCACCTTGCCAATTTCTTTCATAATTTCCGAAATGCCCTGTGTTGTTATTTTGTGGCTTTTCCGTATTTCTATGTCCCTCTTCCCGTACTGGAGCGTGACTGTCCTCTGAAATATGCAGTTCCTGTATTCCTTGTGCCAACTGATCTTGTACTTCCAGGATTTCTCTTTTGTGTTGCGTATTAATTTGATTCTGATTTTGTTTGAATTTCCTAATTTTTTCGAACTCTTCTATGTGAGTAAAGACTATCGGTCTTGTCTCATTCAGATTATCATCTACCATCGTAGATAAATTATTTAGCTGATAAGAAAGGTCGACTACTTTCTCTGATAGTGAACTGATTTCCTCCGTGTGTCTTCAAAAATGTTCAAATGTGTGTGAAATCTTATGGGACTTAACTGCTAAGGTCATCAGTCCCTAAGTTTACACACTACTTAACCTAAATTATCCTAAGGGCAAACACACACACACACACACACACACACACACACACACACACACACACACACACACGCCCGAGGAAGGACTCGAACCTCCGTGTGTCTTTCTGAACCAAGTATCAGAGTATCTACTGAGTCATTTAAGTTTTCCTGAGTTCTTGCAAGTTGCGTAACCGACTTGGTAGGCGCAACTGTGTCAATTTTAGCTTGCAAGGTGTCGTGATTTTCATGATCAATAGTTTGCATTTCTTTTATGGCTGCTTCGTGTTTCTAATGCATTTTCATGCCGCGAAAAAATAGGTTGAAAATGCTCACGAATTTGTGTTTTTACGTCTTTACAGACTCTGGCATCTCTCTGCCCACATCCACCACTGATGGCGGCTCACCTCCAACTCCACAACGCTATGCGCTGTTCATATCCAACTGCCCAACTCTACACTAGCGAATATTCCAACGATGCCAACCAGCCACAGACGGCACACAGCACTGTCAGTGATTTTCATACAGAGCGCTACGTGGCGTTACCAACACAAAAACCTAAACAGCCTACTTACATTATGTACACACCTAGTTTCTTCTCAGTTTATGTTCCCAGACACTGTTTCTAAATGTAGTATAACTGCATTGATATTTTACTTCTTTTTCCGTCCTTACTAATGTTGTCATGATACTTATAGTTACTTCGTGGGTAAAATTGCATTCAGAACACACATATTAACATTCAAATACAGCTGATCAACTCCTCTGAAAGTCTGTATATATCATAGTTCCCGCCAAGTAAAATTGTAACATTGTATGCCAGTTACGTAGTTTTCTGCTGGATCCAAAATTTTATCAAGTGAGGTAAAACCTGGTAGTCAAGGGAAGGCAGGATTCGGTTACGATTGTGGACGGGGCCGTAATCAGTTACTGTTGGTTGCCTTTTATAGTCATACACAATTTATTTTAAACCAGTAATTCCAGACTCAACAATAAACTAAAGTACCACACGTTATTAATGAAGGAATAAACAACTGTATAAATAATAGTGTTTACAGTGAGCTACAATTAAGTAAATCACCATTAAATACAGATACAGCACATAATGTTTTAAAAGCAAGCCACTGAGATCCAGGCGCAAGGCCTTACACGCCAGGAATGGCAATAAATTAAGAATTGTTTAAAACTCTCTGCAACTTACAAATTACGGGTATTGAAATACGAGGGCTATTCCGAAAGTAAGGTCCGATAGGTCGCGAAATGGAAACCACGGTAAAAATCAAAAATGTTTTATTTGCAACAGTTAGATACACCTTGCAGCTACTTATCTCCATAGTCGCCGACCCGACTTAGACGTGTATCGTAGCGTTGTACCAACTTTCCCATACCCTCGCTATAGAAGGCAGCCGCCAGTGCTCTCCGCCAATTCTCTACGCTGGCCTACGGCTCGTTGTCTTGTGCCGAAATGTTGTCTTCATAACCAGCGGTTCATGTGACCTGAGCTGAAACTCAGAGGGAGACAATTACGGGCTGTATTGTGGGTAATCTCACATTTCCATTTGAAAACGATGCAGGAGCATCTTCATTGCCCCTGCAGAATGCGGCTGAGAATTGTCTTGAAGACGAAACAGCACGACAGTTATGTAATGTTAGCTGCATAGCTTCAGGGGAAATTTCTCACCAGGCCCCCGTACTTGGCGGCAGACACTATTTTCTAGACATCTTTACGCACTCACTGCAAGCTCAGAAATGAGAAGAGCGACGTGATGCTAACTGGGGTTATACTAGAGACACTACCCAACACATCTGTGCAAAGCTTTATCGGATTTTCATAGTCGTTTCCATTTCGTGACCGATCGGACCTTACTTTCGGAATAGCCCTCGTATTAAAGGTAAGTCAACCACAAACACAACAGAAGGCATCAGACATCAGGAATGGCAGTAAACATGATTTTAAGGCCTACTGCTAAAATACAAATACCAAAAGAGAATTTTAAGGCAAATGACTACAATCACGGCTGAAGGCCTTACATGCCCGGAACGGCAATAACATAAAAAAATTAGAAACCTGATGTAAAACAGCAAATACAGTAGCAAAGGTTAATTGAAAAAACATGCCACTGATCACCAAACAGGTGAAATAAGATGATGGTAAACTTTGTAACACGACCCTTAACATCCACTGAACACTACACTGCTAGATTTATTCCAGAAGGCGACAAGAACTATTAACTAGACATATATAACCTTTAATGTAGGCATTACAAGGTACTGTAATAAATAATACAATAATAAAACACAAGGCCCAGTACATAAGTTCCTTAAAGGGTACTGAGGCAGATTATACCCGCAGGAGGCGTGGACTGAAGGAGCTTTACTCTGAACTACTGGCCACCAGACCTCCTTTTACAACACACGTCTTCCAAGAACCAAGAGCCACAGACGGTGCTCCAGGAATCGACATCTGAGATGGTCCGGCAACAAACACTTTCGCGAGCGATGAAATAGGCAGTTGAGAGTTGCATTCACTTCACAAGATAGTAACTCAGAGTGGTGGCAGTCTAATGAATGACTAATGATAATCTGGCTGAAGTTACTTGATCTCAGATAAACCAGATGCAACAATGGAACAATGCGCCAAAGCCAGAATCGTCGGTCTGCACTACGTCCCCAGAATACTATGTTTAGAGTGCCCAGAACGAGAAGGGAATCACTACCGCCAGAGTATAAGAATCACCAACCGCCCTAAAATCAAGAAAGCTGTAAAAACTACACGCCTTATTGGACATCAGAGGCAAGGCGAGGAAATGTACACAACCGTTACATGCACTAACCCCCAGGGCAAGTAACTGGGGCGTTATCGGCTACCAGGCAAGAAAAATACCCGCTGGCTGAACTTAACAAATTGTAACAAGTTGAACACAGTAAATAGTAATAAGAAGTCGAGGAAAGCTAATCAGATCCGCCTTCCCCAAGCACTTCTCTCGGTGCTCTTCGCCTCGGCGACACAACGAGCAGCAACACGTGACTGGAGAATCGCGAGATATCACAGTGGTGGTGGTTTCTCTACTTGGATTGAAATGCACTCATCTTAATGCTTACTGGATCCGGTTTACGACGAGGTCGTGCACCCTCGTGACCACAGCCCTTCCATCTGGCCGTCCATGGCTCAAATGGCTCTGAGCACTATGGGACTCGACTTCTGAGGTCATCAGTCCCCTAGAACTTAGAACTACTTAAACCTAACTAACCTAAGGACAACACACACATCCATGCCCGAGGCAGGATTCGAACCTGCGACCATAGCGGTCTCGCGGTTCCAGACTGTAGCGCCTAGAACCGCACGGCCACTCCGGCCGGCTCTGGCCGTCCATGTTTGCCGCCAGCGGTCCCAGCGTGTTCTTGCACTGCGCGGACTTGGCTTCTCCTGAGGCCCCAACTGAACTGGCACACTCACACCTCCTGCAAAAACGACATCGCCCCAAAGATAGGCCAACAGTTACTTCATATCAATAACCACCACTGCTGCCACTAGCGGTCTGACCACCTGTTATCCGTTGCTCTATTCCTATACAATCTCTAACCCCTACAGGTGAGATGGGTTGTTAAAATTGTAACTATGACTACTACTCTGGACACGCCGGTTCTCCATTGTTCTGTAACTATTCTTACCCTAAATCTACCGGTCAGGCATGTTGTTGGTGTAACCACTGCTGCCACTAGCGGTCTGACCACCTGTTATCCGTTGCTCTATTCCTATACAATCTCTAACCCCTACAGGTGAGATGGATTGTTAAAATTGTAACTATGACTACTACTCTGGACACGCCGGTTCTCCATTGTTCTGTAACTATTCTTTCCCTAAATCTACCTGGTCAGGCATGTTGTTGGTATAATAAGTGACAAATATCGGGCAGTAGTGTAGCATTCGGGAACCAATTAAATATATCAACTCTCCAATTAATCTCACCTGCGAGTTTGAATTTTTTTTTATGCGTAAGAGATGGAAGTCCTTAAAATGTGCGCTGATTCTTGTTTTGTACGCGCGACACTGTCTACTTTGTTCAATTTTGATGTCAAGTTTTTGCCGAAAGGCATGTGCAAAGAAGTCTCTCTTTGCTCGTGACGTTTTGAAGTTGACGAGGGATGTTGTAGTCTTTGCCTGTTTTGATTATGCTAAGCTGGTGTGGCGCCTTGGCCGACATATTCGGAGAAACGATCAACATAGTCAAACAAGGGAAATCAGAGCTCACACGTTAAGATAGGGGTGTTCGTTGTTTCCGTGAGCTGTTCAAGAGTGGAATAACAGAGCGTTATTGTGAAGATAGTTCGATGAACCCTCAGCCGGGCAGTTTAGTGTGATTATCAGAGTAGGCATGTAGAATATCCAAATGCGACTACTATTTTCAATTGCTTCACAAATCGCTGATTTTCAGCTATATTTAATCATAACTATTGGAGCGCTATCCTTTATTAATCAGGAAAGACACAAAAAAATACATGTTCTGTACCTTTAGAATAGAATTGATTAGCAGTTATTGTACACCGTAATTTCGCAAACCATTACCTTCTTCCATCATTTATTGCTCACGTATCAACTGCACTATTCTCATGAATTGCAAATTTCAACAAATTTAATGAGTTCAATTTTCACGTACTCTACTCCACCTTCTTCACCAGCTGCTAATCCCTATGTCGCTCACACTCTCATCTCCATGCATTCGACGTTCTGAAAATCTCGCCCCAAATCTCTCATTTTTTTCTCTGCTTCTACCTTTCTTCGTTCTACCTTTATTCAACTGTCCGTTCCCATGATTTTACACATTAATCTCTTTGGACATACGCCACCCGTGCAAAATATTCCGAGACTGTTTTGCTTCCTGGCACATAAGCGACGCCAGCCCAGTAACTACGGTGACAGTTAGAACTAACAGTTGTAAACAGTTGCGCACGCGACAAGTCAGTTGGGAGCTGGCGGAAACAGGCAGTGAGCTTACGGCCGTAGAGTGTCAACATTGTTGTGACATAAATCGCAATGGAGTAAACATCTCCAAATTAAGTGTTCATGACAATCTCCACAATATTCCGAAGAAGAGGAAAGTGTCTGTAAAGTTTGTCTCGCACACCGTGATTGCCGCGTGAACACCTGCTGTAATTTGATGCAAATGCAAAAGGTGGACAGTTGTTTTCTGAAAAAAGTCGATGTGACGAGCAAGTTGAAGAGTTTCCCTAAAAAGGACTTTTTGCACAGTTTTACATACTTGAGTGAAAGCTTTGTTCGTAGTATTTCTAGTATTTAAGAGGAGGAGAGGGCGGGTTGAAAGAGACCATGTAGAACACTCGATGGTTTAAAACCACCACTTCAACTTTTTTCTCTTATTATTAATGCAGCCTCAAGTGTTTTTGAACATGTGGTATTGTGTATTTAAATCGGGGACCTAGAAACGACGGAGAGGCTTCGTCCTTCCATGGCCCTCAGTGGTTCAAAAGCCGACAACAGGCCATAGCAGTCCATCCACCCCACAATAGTCCCGCATCGAACCAAGGGTTATTGTTGGTTCGGCCCCCCAGTGGACCTCCCCAGAAACGTCTCATAGCAAACGAGTGTAACCCCAAATGTTTTAGTAGTAGAGTAATGATGGTGTACGCAATGGTGAAGACAGCAGTATAACTGAGGTGGAATAAGGGGAACCAGTCCGCATTCACCGAGGCAGATGGAAAACCGCTTTAAAAACCATCCACAGGCTGGCCAGCCGGCCGATGTGACCGAGCGGCTCTAGGCGCTTCAGTCCGGAACAGCGCGACCGCTACGGTCGCAGGTTCGAATCCTGTCTCGGGCATTGATGTGTGTGATGTCCTTAGGTTGGTTAGGTTTAAGTAGTTCTAAGTTCTAGGGGACTGATGACCTCAGATGTTAAGTCCCATAGTGCTCAGAGCCATATCAACCATTTGAACCAGGCTGGCCAGCATACCGGACCTCGACACTACTTCGCTGGACGGATTCGTGCCGGGGACCGGCACGCCTTCCAGCTCGGGAAAGAGTGAGCTAAACCACGTTTTTAGCCGGCCGGGTCCTGATGGGATATAACACATACAACAGAAAGTTCCACATTTACAGTACTTGTGTACACAAGAAAATTATATATTTGAGATAAGATAGTTAAAATTAAATAAAGGAAAAATATGAAGCTAGGAAACTTTTTGTCCCTATGGATGATGACTTAAACTGCCTGACTCATAGTGTTTTACCCATTTGCAATGTTATGTTAGCATCTGAAGCGACTGAGGCGTAGGGTTACTACTTATCGCTGAACCTTTTATTTTCGTCTCCCGACTTCAAAAGTTCTTAAAGTAACCGGCTTATGAAATAACCGATCTTCGATGTTTTATTGCTATCATTTCTAAGTAATGAAAGTAGATTCCGAGCAAAGACTGAAAAAAAGATGTTGGAATAGGAGATCTCGATAGTGGGACTGTGAAAGATATCAGGCTCATTGCCTCTGGCAAATATGACTGAGGTGAAGGAGAAGGGCGTGGCGGTGGCGAGAACGAAAGGCCACGGGTTAATAACTTTCCTGCACCGTCACCTTTGGATGGTATCAATTTTTCGGCACATAGCAAACATAGAATTAACAGCTCAGTTATTATACCCAGTTTATGGCATGTGAATAACCCTATAGGTATATCAATAAAATTTATCTTCTCTTTCAAGAAACCTTGTGGATGATATCCCTAGTTCGTTGTGTAGCATCCCGTTTTTACCTTCTTTAAAAAGGAAATAGCGCATTGTACTTCATTGCTACTGACAAACTTAAAACACTACCAAACTAGGCGTGGTGCCACTTTGCAATACAGCCGATGTCCAAGGACGACGATCAGAAACTGCTGTATAGGCCATGTGGGACAAGTCTCACACGGTGCACAGACATGCATACCATCCAGTACACCATTCCACTTAGCAACATATACATCATTGTCTGTGTGATGCTATACTGGTTCCTAACTTGGTCATTTCTTCGTTGCTAGTTCTTAACTATAGTTGTTAATAAAATAGCACTGATCACTTTTGCCAATATTTCAAAGCAATGGAAATTTTACGAGCAAACAATACTCGTTTACAAAGAAGTTTTACTTATAAAAAAAAATTAGCACTGCCACTATGGGAAATCGATATTTCGTTTTTTTACCCGATTCTTAGTAGGAGATGAAGAAAACTGATATAACAGAGTCCAAACAAACGCCGAAACATACCGGTTATTCAGAACTAAAATACAGTATCGGTTTTAATCCGTCGGTTTTTTTCCATCCTAACACGAGTTAATAAAAACTGTCCACATGATTTAGACACGGCATATTCCTGCAAATATTTTCGGCGTCATCAGACGGTTACCGTCTGACAACATTGCTTCAGACTACATGCAAAGCAGCGTGACCTAGACGCGGTTATGTAACCACCCACTTGTACGCGATGAATCAGTGTGGCACGGGTACAGGGTGAAAATTATTAAACTATATGAACAAAAAACGTAAATTAGTTACAAACTACGGCGTACACACACTTTATTTAACATATAAACGTTACTACAGATATTCAGATTGAGGTTATGACATGTTCGATATGCCTGCCACCATTGGCGATGATGTGGCGCAGATTAATAGCGAAATTCTGCACTTTTCCAATATTTCAACGATGTCGGAACAACGATGCTGTCGATAACCTCTGCTTTCAGCTCAGCAATGGTTTTGAGGTTATTGCTGTGCACCTTGTCTTTCATTTAGCCCCACAAAAAGGAGACGAATGTGTTCAGATCCGGAGAATATGGCGGCCAATTGAGTCCCATGCCAGTGGCCTCTCCAGGACATGCTACTCCAGGACATCAAGCACTCTCCTGCTTCGATGGGATAGACCTCCGTCTTGCGTAAAGCAAATCTTTTAGAAATCAAGGTAACTTTGTATAATAGGGATGAAATAAAATTCGAAAACCTTCACGTACGTTCAGTGGGCATCCGTAACTGGAAATTGCTGACCTTATAGTCACCCGTTGGGGATGAAGAGACTTCTGCATCGCGAACTGCAGATTCTCAGTCCTCCAAATGCGACAGTTTCGCTTATTGTCGAACCCATCCAAATGAAATTGGGCTTCGTCGCTAAACCAAACCATGCATGCGTATACTAATCGCCGTCGGCTGTGGCCGAGAGGTTCTAGGTGCTTCAGTCCGGAACCGCGCTGCTGTTACGGTTACAGGTTCGAATCCAGCCTTGTCATGCATGTGTGTGATGTCCTTAGGTTACTTAGGTTTAAGTAGTTCTAAGTTCTAGGGGACTGATGCTTCAGATGTTAAGTCCCATAGTGCTTAGAGCCATGTGAACCATTTGAGCATTCTATTTTCCATTGTGCCCCGTGGCCAACCGCGCAGTTTGAACGTCCTAACGCAAACCGTTGAGAATATATGACTATTTCATATAGTTCAATAATTGTCACGCTGTATGTGCAGTAAATGCAGAATCGTGAACTACGGCGACATAATTACCAAAAGCGTCCAAAGAGGACAAACGTGCTATTATTCTTTTCTAGGGTGGTGAAGAACAAACAGCGGTTGATATCCACCGGAGAACGATGAATGTGTATGAGGCAGCATTTCTGTCGAAAACCACCGTTGTGGAATAGTGTGCCATGTTTGGTGTTGGTCGCGATTCGACACAGGACACCGAAAGCGTCGTGAAGAAGTTACGCCAACTCAAGTGGGAGTCACTCGAGCACTCACCATGTAGTTCCGATCTCTCCCTATGCGATTATTATGTCTTCGTTTCGTTACAAAAAGGGTGTTAAAGGGTGGATGTGCAGCAGGCAGTTAAGGACTTCTTCCAGCAGCAGCTTGGTTGGGTGGTTGGTTGATTCGGGTGGAGGGGACCAGACAGTAAGGTCGTCGTTCGCATCGGATTAGGGAAGGTAGGGGAAGAAAATCGGGCGTACCCTTTCGATGGAACTATCCCGAGCCGGCCACTGTGGCCGAGTGGTTCTACGCACTTCAGTCTGGAACCGCGCGACCGCTTTGGTCGCAGGTTCGAATCCTGCCTCGGGCATGGATGTGTGTGATGTCCTTAGGTTAGTTAGGTTTCAGTAGTTCTACGTTCTAGGGGACTGATGACCTCAGAAGTTGAGTTCCATAGTGCTCAGAGCCATTTGAACCATTTGAACTATCCCGTCATTTGGCTGAAGTGATGTAGGGAAATCACGGAACACCTAAATCAGGATAGCCGAACGCGGCTTCGAAACGTCGTCCTCCCAAATGGGAGTCCGCTGCGCTAGCCAATGCCCCACCTTCTCGGTCCCGCAGCAAGACAGGGTTTTTACCAAAAAGGTTTCTTAAACTTTGTGTGACGATGGAATCATTGCTTCAATGCTCACGACGATTTTGCGTCATTGGCATACCGATTCTGGAGTGTACCACATTCGAAAGCGAACTTTTTTATCGCCTCTTGAAATAAGTAGACTAGCTGGCGGGTCTCCTGCGCGCCTGGCTGCTGCGGGCAGAGCCAAAGTGTGGCAGTGGGCCGCAGCGCATCTGTCAGCAGAAAGCGCCCTCCGCCACTTTCCTCTTCCGGCGGCGGTCTGCCCGCGGCAGCTGACGCCTCCGCGCGTCGCAGGCAACCGGGTCGCTGCTCTGCCTACTGACATTTCGTCCGCTGTCCGCGACAGACACCATCTCTGCAGGCCATCGAGCTGTCGACCGACAGTTTTCCTATCCTCCGGCACTGCTGCCGGACTGGCGCCACCAAAGTATGAAAACCACGGAAGTGTAAATTTACAATGTAATCAATAATTGTGAACGGCGACCAGTAATTCTACAAAACCCGAAAATCTGTCGGTAGCATTTATGGCTCTAGAGAAAGCTTTTGGCAATGTAATGTGGTATAAGATGTCATAAAATTGCTGTTGAAATATGGAGGTACCCTACATTTACCAAGTCAATGGTGTACTGTAAGCTTTTTATAAACAGTTGTCTGTATGTGATAAAATGGAATTTTTTTGATTTCTTCGCTTGTAACGTGCACTTCAGGTATCGTGGACAACTGCTGAGCAAACCTGACTGTTGGCTGGCCCTGTGTTGCGCTTGTGAACAGTGTCGTGAAATAAAACTTTAACCTTCATGAAATGCAAAATTTGAAATAAAGAAAATGAATCTAATTAAATTCCAAAAGAAACTAACTGTGTGCTCCAAGAAATTATATAACTAAAACTGAGTACCGACGTACATTATGAACGTTGCTTGATTTGAAGTACAATGTTAGTTTTGGAATCTCGACAAAAAAAAAATAATTTGCTGTTGTACTCGGAATAAAACAGCTTTTTGAACGAGCGAGGAGGCGCAGTGGTTAGCGCACTGGACTCGCATTCGGGAGGACGACGATTCAATCCCGCATCCGACCATTCAGATCTAGGTTTTTCTTGATTTCCCTAAATCGATCGAGGCAAATGCCGGGATGGTTCCTTTGAAAGGGCACGGCCGACTTCCTTCCCCGTCCTTCCGTAATCCGATGAGACCGATGACCGAGCTATTTGGTCTCTTCCCCCAAACAATCCAATCCAATCCAACTGTTTTAAATTACCAGTACTCTTCACTGAAAATTAATCTCCTTGCTAGCACCTGACAATTCTGAATACTCGCTGTTGGCTCAAGAACGCAAAGTGAGATCTGCCCTTAACTAAAAGTGACTTGCCTCTTGCACAGTGTGCTGTTTTATGTCTGATGCACTGACGTTCTCGAAAGCAAACTCAAATCAGCAGATGCAGCGGCTGAAGATAAATAATCTACTCTAAATTTTATTGTTTATCAGAAACAATTTATAACTTCGTTTGGCGTAAGGTATAATGCAAACAGGACAAAATCTTCATAACTTTACTATAAATCATTGAGGTGGGTTTTACGCTAAAGAACATCCTCCTTGAGAAATTCAATTCTTATCATTGGCAATAATTACAAAATTCTCTGATTACAATAATTACAGACGTAACAACCACTTGTGTGATTAGTGACTTAATCAAAAACAAAGCGATCACATAAACATTAATCATAAAAGTTATTACTTACCTAAGGGACAAAGATTTCTTCCAGTTAATAGTTCTGACAAACATTTAATTCCTGTGCATGTCTTCGTTACCTTTATAACTCCTCCAACAGTAGAAATGAAAGTGGATGATCAATAAAGGCGAACATCCCAAAGAGGGTCTAATAAACGGTAGCAGTTTCTCACGTCTACTCTTAGTGGTACGGGGAAGGAGCAATAAAGGAAACGGAAGACACACTATCGAAAGGGGGAGAAGTACAATGGGAATAAATACGAGCGAAGAGGTTCGAAGCAGAAGTAGCCATTCCATCTGGATGTGAGAGAGCAGAGAACACCTGAAAAAGGAAAGGAGGACGCACTACGAAAGTAGAAGAAAAGGAATGAACACCTTTCTTCACATCAAAATTGGGAACCAGTCATTAGGGAAGAGGTCCTGGAATTCTCTATAGCACGCCTCAATCACCGACTTCTTCCAGTAGCAGTTTGGTTGGGTGGTTGGTTGATTCGTGTGGAGGGTACTAAACAGTGCAGTCATCGGTCGCATCGGGTTAGGGAAGGATGGGGAACAAAATCGGTCGTGCCCTTTCAAGGGAACCATCCCGGCATTTGGCTGAAGTGATGTAGGAAAATCACGGAAAACCTAAATCAGGATGGCCGAACGCGGCTTTGAACCGTCGTCCTCCAGAATACAAGTCCAGTAGTGGTCGATAGCCTAAGAAGGAAAGTTACTTCAACGAAAGATCAGACATCGTATTGAAAGAAGAAGGATTCGCGTAAGTGTGTGTCAGAAGTAAAGCACTGTATACAAATGAAATGTAGACCATCGCAAATCTGGAGAAGTTGAAACTATTTAAGGGTGGTACTCTCGAATAATGTTACGAGTTAAGTATACCAATAAAGTACGAAATGAGTAGGTGGTAAGGAGAATAGAAAGGGAAATAAGTATATGGATGGCGCTTACCTAAAGAAGGGCAATTTTGGTAGGATGGAGTATTTTCACAGATTTCCGAAATAGGAAGGAACAGTGGAGGAGGAAATCAGGAGAAGACTAGAATACACAAAAGAGATTATGAAGGTTGTCGGAGGTAGCAGTTACGTAGACATACGAGCTTACCAGATGTATGACCTGCTTTGTGACTGAATTCGGGAAGCTCTAGAAAATTTAATGCAACATGTGAGTTTTGGCAGCGCGAAATCGTCAGTTGTGAAAGTAGCTTCAGGTGTCCCCGAAGGGACTGTTGCAGGACCGTTACTGTTCACTATACGTTGGAATGATTCTGGTCGTAGATGTAATTTTCGAAAATATGCCGAGTATCGACAATAAATTGGTGCAGAGGCTGTTGACAAGTGTAATACAATGCATACATACAGGCAGGAATACCAGTTAATGTTCATTACACTTATTGCCATTAATTACCATAAATAGGCACAACCGCAAAATATTTAACTTTATTGTCCGGAGTGATCTTAAATGCAATAACAGCACATAGGTAATTACAGAAAAAGCAAGCAGAAATTCCAGAAAATATAACTTATTCACGAAAGAACTGAAATGCAAAACTCTCTTTTGGCCAATTCTTCCCCTTCAGCCTAGGATATTTATTGGATAGGATTAACAGAAGAAATAGAAGAAAGCGAAGATTATATATATATATATATATATATATATATATATATATATATATATATATATAGAGAGAGAGAGAGAGAGAGAGAGAGAGAGAGAGAGAGAGAGAGAGAGAGAGAGAGAGAGAGAGAGAGAGATAGAGACAGATAGAGAGAGATATAGAGATAGAGAGAGAGAGAGAGAGAGAGAGAGAGAGAGAGAGAGAGAGAGAATCCAATGAACTGAGACGCTTTTCAGTGGGGCTCGTTCAGCAAGCGCAAGGGTATTACAAAGATGGTCATCAAGCTCCACTCTTAACGACAGAGGTGTTTACCACTGAAATTCCGAGAACGCATGTTCCAACAAGAGTCAGTTTTTTTGACTTCACTATCTGAAAATAAAATTCAGTTTCTCTACAAAGAGATGACACCAATTACAAGAAAAAGTAATCTCGAGGCTTGAACGAACTTTCAGAAAATTGTTAGTAATCATGTTGGAGTATAGGTACATACTATGTAGTCAGGTTTTCACAGTTTTCGTTGGCTGAGATACTTTTTGTGTCGGCCTAGATCAGGCAGAAACATATGTGGATCTTACTAAGAGAAATGAAACAGCTTTGCAGGAACATTTTTCCTAAAGGAGTAGCAAGCCATTATGTCTGAGGTCAGTGCGTTCGAACGTCGGCAACTAGATGGTGCTTGTATGGTGCGTGCATACCTAACCAAGGTAGACGAACTGTTTGCTGTTTTAAGAGGTACCGTATCGAAGATTTATTCTGCATACTGGGGAAACGCAGAAACATCATTCTCTATGACACAACGTTGACGAAAATGTGTCGTCAGTATTCGTGACGCACGGACATTGATGATGATTGCGACGAGAAGTGAGAGAAAGACAGATGTGGAAATCACTGCAGAACGAATGACGCTCTCGCGAACCCTATCACCAACAAAGAACGCGAAAGGAACTCCATAAGCTGGGAACTATAGGGCAGGCTGGAGTTCCAAAATTACTCGTCAGTAAAGATGATGCTCGTAACAGGAAATCGGGGTGGTTAATCCATCAAACTTGGACTATGCTACCATTAAAGAAAGCCGTTTGGTTGGGTGACTCTTATTTTACTCTGTATCCAATGCCTGGCCAAGTTTCTCTCCCAAAATTGAAACATGACGGGGATTCGGTGATGATTTGCCCAGAGATATCTCGGGATCCATCAGACTCATGGTTACCCTGCAAGGATGCATTGTTGCCAAGGACTTTGTGGCACTTTTGGAAGGTCAGCTCCGTCCCATGACATAATGTTTGTTCCCCATTAGCGATGCTGCGTTCTAAAGAGGACAGGGACCCTTTTCACGCAGCTCACTGGAATGGTTTCGTCAGCACGAGGATGCACCCACTGGTCACCACAGTCACCAGATCTAAATATTAGTGAGCCTTTTTGGTCTACTTTGGAGAGAAAGTTGCATGATCGCTATACACCTCCAGCACTGTTACCTGAATTTTCCACTCCTCTGGAGGAAGAATGGTATAAGTACGATATTGCGGTGCCTGTGAGATTCCCATGACGATGCAAAGTTCCTTTGGACATGCATGCATGCATGCATAAGCTTCCCTTGGAAATCTTACAGAACCTCGTTTTTCTATTCCGAAACCACTGGAAGATATTTTGAATGCCAGCGGTTGTCCTACAGATTAGTCATGGTAATGTGTTGTGTTTGTGGTGCTTTCATATTTTTGACCAACCCCAGAACTCCACAATTGGAGGGCGGCTGGTATATCGGCTGCCACTGTCAGTCTCTCCACTTCTTCTCTGTTCCACAAGCGAAATATGCGTGGGCGGAAAGACATTCGGTAAGTCTTCTTATGGCTTTTGCTCGTGGTGGTCATTTTACTAGACATACACTCCTGGAAATTGAAATAAGAACATCGTGAATTCATTGTCCCAGGAAGGGGAAACTTTATTGACACATTCCTGGGGTCAGATACATCACATGATCACACTGACAGAACCACAGGCACATAGACACAGGCAACAGAGCATGCACAATGTCGGCACTAGTACAGTGTATATCCACCTTTCGCAGCAATGCAGGCTGCTATTCTCCCATGGAGACGATCGTAGAGATGCTGGATGTAGTCCTGTGGAACGGCTTGCCATGCCATTTCCACCTGGCGCCTCAGTTGGACCAGCGTTCGTGCTGGACGTGCAGACCGCGTGAGACGACGCTTCATCCAGTCCCAAACATGCTCAATGGGGGACAGATCCGGAGATCTTGCTGGCCAGGGTAGTTGACTTACACCTTCTAGAGCACGTTGGGTGGCACGGGATACATGCGGACTTGCATTGTCCTGTTGGAACAGCAAGTTCCCTTGCCGGTCTAGGAATGGTAGAACGATGGGTTCGATGACGGTTTGGATGTACCGTGCACTATTCAGAGTCCCCTCGACGATCACCAGTGGTGTACGGCCAGTGTAGGAAATCGCTCCCCACACCATGATGCCGGGTGTTGGCCCTGTGTGCCTCGGTCGTATGCAGTCCTGATTGTGGCGCTCACCTGCACGGCGCCAAACACGCATACGACCATCATTGGCACCAAGGCAGAAGCGACTCTCATCGCTGAAGACGACACGTCTCCATTCGTCCCTGCATTCACGCCTGTCGCGACACCACTGGAGGCGGGCTGCACGATGTTGGGGCGTGAGCGGAAGACGGCCTAACGGTGTGCGGGACCGTAGCCCAGCTTCAAGGAGACGGTTGCGAATGTTCCTCGCCGATACCCCAGGAGCAACAGTGTCCCTAATTTGCTGGGAAGTGGCGGTGCGGTCCCCTACGGCACTGCGTAGGATCCTACGGTCTTGGCGTGCCTCCGTGCGTCGCTGCGGTCCGGTCCCAGGTCGACGGGCACGTGCACCTTCCGCCGACCACTGGCGACAACATCGATGTACTGTGGAGACCTCACGCCCCACGTGTTGAGCAATTCGGCGGTATGTCCACCCGGCCTCCGGCATGCCCACTATACGCCCTCGCTCAAAGTCCGTCAACTGCACATACGGTTCACGTCCACGCTGTCGCGGCATGCTACCAGTGTTAAAGACTGCGATGGAGCTCCGTATGCCACGGCAAACTGGCTGACAGTGACGGCGGCGGTGCACAAATGCTGCGCAGCTAGCGCCATTCGACGGCCAACACCGCGGTTCCTGGTGTGTCCGCTGTGCCGTGCGTGTGATCATTGCTTGTACAGCGCTCTCGCAGTGTCCGGAGCAAGTATGGTGGGTCTGACACACCGGTGTCAATGTGTTCTTTTTTCCATTTCCAGGAGTGTATTTGGGAAGAAATAATACGTTGCCGAACCGTTCTTGGAATGTGCGCAATCAGAATTTCAGCAAGAAACTTCTCCATGATGTAGAAAGCCTCTCTTGCAGAGACTGACAGTGGAATTTGTTGAGTAATTTCGTAATACTCTCGCGTTTACTGATCGATCCCGAGATGGAACTTGCCGCTCTTCGTTAGGTATGCTCTGCCCCTTCAGTCCATCCCTATAAGTGTCTGACTGATGAGCGATAAAGAGCCAGTCTTATGAGTGTTTTGTAAGGCACTTATTTCCTAAATGAATTTCATTAGTTAAGATTCGCAAACTGGGATCTGATTTTACTCTAACTAGTTTTATGTGATCACTTCACCCTATGTAAGTCTGAACGCTTAGGTCGCCTCTCAAGGTTAGACCTAGCTATTATACGGTCATTACTGTTTCCAGTGATTGACGGCTTATAGCGTGATCAAACAGCAATATGTCTATTTCCCTGATTATATGCTATACGTTTCATTTACTTATTTTTCCGTTCTCAAAATAAACTCTGTTTCAAGTGCGTCTACAATTACTTCATTTACATGTAAGAGGGTGACTCATATGAAAACCTGAAAAAGGCAGTAAAATTCCTAGAAACTGTACCACCGATCTGGCATGGCGTTTTCTTTTTTGCTTGTTGTTGTTATTGTATATATTTTTGGAGTTATTTATTTACATACAGTACATTATATTTATTTACGTTTACGGTCAACCGCGTGTCCCTAGACCAGGGATTCACAGCAAACGTTTTCCGCGAGCGGGCAATGAGTGCATGCCTATGAGAACGTGTACTGTGCCCCCCACCTCCCCCCCTCTCCCTCCCCCCCCCTCGCGCCCCCCCCCTCCCACCCGGACCAAGGCTTCGGCACTGTCACAGCCGTGTGGTGCGTTCTGTAAAGGAGGAAATCGATCCTGAAGGATATTCTTGAAGAATTACAAGCTGTTATTACATTTCCCGTCGCACTGCAAATAAATTACTTCAAGCTACACATCAACGCAAACTGGGTACTTGAAGTTGTTTCTTTTTTAGTTGGGCTACGAATTCTGATTTCCCAACACGACTGAAGCATCGTTTGTATAAGCATAAACTAATAAATTACACGACAAACCTATAATTTTCTACGCTTTCTGAAACGCTGCTAAGAATGTCACACTGAGCAGTATGCTTGTGATATCTACACTTTCAGAGAGCGCTAAGGAATATGCAGTGTAGTCTTTACAAAGATTACGGAAGCTGGCTGCGAACGTGGTCTGCTGTATCCTAGGTGCAGCGCATGATTGTCATGTTTGATAACGGCACAACGCGGAAGTGTTCAGCCTGAAGTGGATGTAAATGTTCAGTTGCGATTGTCGAGTATCCTTTCATTAAATCCCTACTCATGAAGGAACACAAGAACTTTTCACCTGAAAAGCGCACTCATGTGATTTTCCTTCCTCTCCTTCCTCCTCTTCAGAGAGTATCTTTTAACTTTTGAAACGCTCATATCTTCCAGATTTTCTATTTCCGCATTCTTTGACATGGTAAGACACGTAGCGCCTTTGTACTTTGAACTTCCTGAAAGCATTGACAGTTTTAATGAGCCGGCCGCGGTGGCCGTGCGGTTCTAGGCGCTTCAGTCTGGAACCACGGGACTGCTACGGTCGCAGGTTCGAATCCTTCCTCGGGCATGGATGTGTGTGATGTCCTTAGGTTGGTTAGTTTTAAGTAGTTCTAAGTTCTAGGGCACTGATGACCTAAGATGTTACGTCCCATAGTGCTCAGAGCCATTTTGAACCACAGTTTTAATAAACAATTTGCAAAGTCTTCTTTCCTCACAAAAATGGTTCAAATGGCTCTGAGCACTATGGGACTTAACACCTGAGGTCACAGTCCCCTAGAACTTAGAACTACTTAAACCTAACTAACCTAAGGACATAACACACATCCATGCCCGAGGCAGGATTCGAACCTGCGACCGTAGCAGTCGCGCGGTTCCGGACTGAGCGCCTAGAACCGCATGACTACCGCGACCGGATGAACTTCTCACACTTCTCGAGTGACAGGTTCTGCTTATTTTTGTCTTGCTATTCTGCTATTTGCAGCCTGCCTAAATTATCTTTGAATTAGTTTGTAGACGAAAATCATGGTTTCCTTTCCTCAGTGGGAAACCATTTCGTATTTTACATGCCCATCTACTTTTATTCTTCATTTATTTATGTCCATACTCAAAATGAATTCTTTGTTTCAATTGCGTCTATAATTGTCTCAGTTAGGGCACACTTCCATGTACGAGGATGATTCAAATGTAAATCTGGAAAGAACAACAAAATTCCTAGGCATTATAGTGTCGATTTGGCGTGGCAGTTGGTCAGAGCTATCATTGTATTTCGACAAATAACCAACAGTCAGCAGTCTTCTGTTGCATCACAGAAAAGAAAGCTGTGTCAATGCAACTATGACCGTCCATAGTCGATTTGCACCGCGTTGGAAAATCCACCTGCGATCAGTTCTTTCCAGTGAAGGTGCTAAGTCTGCGGAAATGCATCACACGATGAAACCACAGTAAATGTAGAAAGTGGTGCAGAAAATTTAAAAAAGAGGCTTAACTCCTGTGAAAGATGCTCCGCGTCCAGTGCAGGCAACCCATGTAGTGACGCAGAGAAAGAGCTTGCCAAGGAAAACAAATGTTGTACTGTAAACATAATACCCACTATTTTGGTTATTAATGTCGGTCCAGCACTCATTATTGTCGCTGACATGCTGAAATGTAATAAAGGACTCGCAAGAAGGGTTGCACGCCAGCAGACTGCCGAATTGAGAGATCGGGGTGACTATGCCTAAGAGGAACTTTTATGTCGTATCCAGGTCGAAATTAACAGATTTCCGACAGAATTGTTACAGGGTATGAAATCTGGGTGCGTTATTGCCAACGTGGAGCGAATTTATCGTCCAAGGAACGGCGTCATAGGTGTTGACTGAAACCAAAGTCTGCACTCAGCCATTAGCATGAAAAGTCCCGTCCACTCAAATTCTAGATGCAGAAAGGACACATTTGGCGCATTACATGGAAAGAGGATAAACTGTGACCAGTAATTCACAAATTTGCTACGAAATTACTTTCACCCAGCAATAAGGAGTAAACGACGAGGACTTCTTTCTGCAAGTGTTTTGTTGCTAACATGAAAAAGCTCGTCCCCATACTGCCTGTCCAACCAGAACGACAATACAGAATATGAAATCGGAGAATCTCCAACACCCATCTTACTTACCTGAACTAGCCCCCGCTCCTCCCTCACTGTGACTTTTCATGCTATCGGATGCCTCAAAAATGAACTGGAAGGCAAGAATTTCAGGAACAATGAAAAAATGAAAACTGTGATGGACGTTGGCTGCATTTACAACCAAAATAATTTTTCTCACGAGGTATGCATACCCTTCCGAAGCGATGCTGTATGTGTGTGTGCACGAGGTATGCATACGCTTCCAAAGCTAATTAGTAAGCACGTGTGTGTGTGTGTGTGTGTGTGTGTGTGTGTGTGTGTGTGTGTGTGTGTGTGTTCTGCATCTCCTCCTGAACCACTGCGCCGATTACAACCAAACTTGGTACAGGTATCAGTTACTGCCAGTTAAAAATCGCTGTCGGGGAAAGAACTACCTACCTATCACATTGCAGAAGATAAGACATAGTGAACAATGAGATGCGTGAAAAATTGTCCCATGATGGTTGACTTTTAAATTTATTGCATCTGTGCTACTGACTCTATTCACAATAAATTTCGCAGACAGTATCCCAACATGCAGCTAAATGCCCATACTAAGTTATGCTATATTACCAAAAATAGTTCAGGAAACATGACTTCATAGGCACTGTGATGCCTGAGAAGCTGCCACATTGTACATGACATTTAAATTCATTACTTTGTAACACCCCATCTGTTACTTATCTGGTTTTCGTGTGTGTTCACCCCAGGTAATTCACTAACAGATCAACAGAGAGTGCAAAACTGCCGCAATATCAGATAATGCAAAGAAAGTAATAAGGCCCTGTGACTCCTGATTGAACTGCGGTGACAGTGTTGACATTAAATGATTGAGAATTAATGCCTTTAAATTAAAAGGGGGTGCACATTGATATTATATTCAGCTAATGAACACCAGATGCAAATGTTGAACATAAAATTAATTAAGAAAGTGACTTGGGATTTCAACTCCTTGATTAGAAACAGATGCAGTCGATTAGCACAAATTTATTTTAACTCACGACCTTCAATCATCACATTACATGACTCTATAACAGGCAGTGGGAATAAATTGCGTTTACGTGGAGTAAAGTGTGATAAATCAAAACTAATTCCTACCGACTGACCCACGCGTAATGCGAAGTGCGAGAAGAATTCTACAATACACATCCCATGAAACCCTCGAGGAAACTTTGCCGACGTGATCCAACAAATTAATCAGTGGCCTAACTCAAGCTGGAGTGGGCGCAATATCACTGAATTCAGCGTGGTGGGGCGGCATCGTTGTGCGGACATCGGCTGGCCTTGTGGTGCTGCAAGGCTGTGCTCGTCCATTCACTCCTAGCTATCTTGCTCAGTACATAGCTGAACGAAAACTGTCCAAGCTCAATCGTTCCATTTGCTAAGTCCTAAACTGCAGAGATGCTCACTCTCTCTCAGGCAAGCAGAGTAAAGAGCGCCATGTCTGCACCCTAGGCAAGCTGGGAATGGAACGCAATCTACGGAGACTTCTGCCAGTCTGCTCTTTGCCTCGGTTTCCCCTCCAGCAAAATCACTTACGTCAATTGCAGCGCAAGTCACGTTAATTATGCGTCACTTCGCAGTGCTGACCAATTCCTGCTCTGGGAAGTGAACAAATTCCCACAAAATTTCCCTTCCTCTCAGCTTCTGCTACTTAGCTCCTCCCAGGTCACCCAACAAGGTTAGCATCTGCATAAAACACCAATTTCTCTGAAATTCTGACTCCCAGGAGAGTACTTCAAATTCCTTGCTCCTACATTCCCATCGGAGGCCAGTGTATTTCATTCTGTCGCTCTTCACCTGATTTACTTTAGACTCTGTGGACCGTGAATTCAGCGTGAAGTTGCTATAGTCACGAACATGCATATTTCGGCCTCTGTTGACCGCTCCACCGTAGCTTTGCGTGGCTTTCTCGCATGTTTCACTGAAAACGGGACGACGGACATTTATCAACAGGCGTACAAGTTCTCCGTCTGCTTCCCGGTACACCAGCATGGAGTCAACCACCCCCTCACGGTCACTCATCTTAAGGCAGCTGGAGGCCGCACCCCGTTACTGCTTTCTCAGAGTTTGAGCCGCCCTAAGCTGCCTATTGTGGCTTCCCTTCGCCTCTCCCCAGCTGCGTGCCACCACCCAGCTGCGGTCAACTCTGAATACCTCCCTGGGATAAACTAGCCTCCAGTAAATTGACGCATTTCCACAAAGTTTTCATGTCGTGTGAATTACTTTAAAACCATCACCCAACATTGTACCAATACGTCCATACTACACCCTCTACAAGATGCATTGTGCCTTGTCAATCATTTTTGTTTGGCCCTACTGTTCGCTCAACGTAAGTTCGGTGATCTTTAATGACTTCATGTAAGGGGCATAGTTCTTGCCATCTTACAACTTCTTCGCTACTAAATCGGTTCACAGTACATTTTGTAGACAGTATCCTCAGATGCCTATGAGTGTACCTACGAAATTATATCATTGTATGACAACAGATAAGATGTCATTAACACTGAGATGCGTGAAAAACTGCCGTGTCATGCATATCGTTTCAATTTATTACTTCTTTGCTACTAGCTGTATTCGCAACATATTTCACGAAGAGTATCCACATACGCCGCTGAATTTACCTACACAAATAAATCATTTATGACATGTATTTCAATAAATATGACATTTTAAATGTCGAGATAGTGGAAAATGGCACGTGATGCGTGAAGGTTTAATACGTACATTTACTCTTTACTACTAAAACATTCCTACGATTGAGCAACTTTAGGAAACCCCTGACACCTGGAAGCGCTTTTGGCTGCTTTCAACTGCGAAATGCAAACGTTTGTAGGGGAAAACACACATCTTTCTATAAAGCTAGAAAGAGGCGTCGCCATAAAGACGTTTACAAAGTCGCGTAGTAGGCAGGCGAAGAATCTGTACTTATACGTTTGTAAATTAAGCATATTTCCTTGTGTGACTGTTTCATAATTTCAAATTTGTTTTCACGAATACACGAAAATGAATTTTTGCCGATATTTGACTACAAAGATGGTTCATTTTTTGTTTCCATTTCTAACTGAAATTTGGCAAAATGAATATATGGACAAAGACCGTTTTTGTCAGCTAAATGATAAATAATGAAGCTTTTATTTAAATCGCATTCGTATTATCTACTGGTGTCAATTTTCACACCTAACCGAATCTAGAGATTGCTACTGATTTCTTAGAGCCCCTTCCAAGTTCGTAGTATCACTAACGCGTCGTGTTGTTCAACAGCTAACGCTCTAGTCTGTAAGAAGTAGTAATACGCTCAACCATGACCTCTTAGGTGTATTTTACGTTTTATTTCCTTCATTGGCGTCTAGTGCAAATATCTGCACCCGTCATCATCTTGCAGAAGTTGCACTCGCGCAATATGTCGTATATATGAAGTGCTCACTGCAAAACCACTCACACGAAAAGAACAGGTTACATACTTCACTTTCTGCTGTCTTCATTGTTCCAGTTTCTCATTGCATTGCAAGTCATCTCTTTAGGTTCACGGATGCGGTCGGATGCATGTCCTGTAGGTAATACGTTTGGCTTTCCTCGATACGTAGGTTCACCACAGTATAGAAGAAAGTTGACATATTGAACATTTCCAATGTCTGACATTACCGTACAGTTTAAACATGATTTTGACTGTTCTTGATACTGAGGCTCCCTAACACTGCAGCAAGATTAAATGAGAAGCTGTTCTACCTCGTTGTTTCGTACCACCAGATATTCTGTTCTTTTCGTACTGAGCACTAGGCTTTGCTTTTAAAGTTAATTTTCTCATATTTTAAAACATAACACTCGGGTCTTCTATATCTCCTGCTACAATTACCTGATCTTCATCAATGACGAAGACGTTTTCCTTTCTACGAAAATAAATTTAAAAAATATATTCGCATTCGACTATATAAATAGTTGTTACTAAAGGCTAGTTATTCTCGCAGAAAATTAGGTTTCTTACACAGATAATTAAATGCGACTTCACTTGATTATCCTAGAAGCATATACCCAGTATTTTACATTATACACACAGTTAATTGGGCGCCATATTCCCAGTGAAGGGCAGTTTAGTTAAGGTCAAGTTTAGTTAACGGAAATTCCTGGCAAAAGAATCTGGTACATTATCATTTCCTACATTTCACTTAATTTTACAGTCATCCCTGTCCCTTATACGCTTACACATTCCTCGACCAGTTTTAAAGTGTCTACTGTGGCAGCATTTCAGGTTCAACAGTAATTTCATTCCTCGTCTACAACTCTCACTTCATGACCCTAGCTACGGACGCACTTCTCGTTGGCAGGGCATTGCCGTCAACAGACAAGCAGAGCTGGACTTTACAGTCACGGCGGCAACTTAATGAAGAATTAAAATCGGTGGCCAGTACGGTTTACTGCTAGGACGCGCCTGCTGTAGTTTTAA
Source organism: Schistocerca nitens (assembly GCF_023898315.1). Lineage (NCBI taxonomy): Eukaryota > Metazoa > Arthropoda > Insecta > Orthoptera > Acrididae > Schistocerca > Schistocerca nitens. Next base: position 285,871,132 of record NC_064619.1, read on the forward strand.
ATACCTGTTGCATTCAGGAATATTTGCGGCCGCGGCTCAAAATTAATGTCACTGAACTTTAGCGAATGACCGGGAAGTCATGTGTGCTGTAAATTCCGAATGTGAACGTAAAGGTCCGAGTGCAATTCCCAGCTGTTAAACTGCCCCCGTTGCAGCTGACGTGACCTTTCGCAGCATGCCACCATGTACGCAGTCACCACATGTGCTAGCGGCGACACTGTTTCTTAATTATGAAGAGTCGTATTGCTGCTTTTCTCTACACGTGAAAGAGTCAATACGCATGTTATCCTCAATCGATGAAAGACATAAACAGAGAAACATAGTGCGGCAGTGCGATCCCTTTCTGCTCATTTCCAATCTGTACTAGTATTCATTTACCTCAGGGAGCTCCACAAGCCCGGTACCTGGTCCAGCCGAAGAGTGCTGTAACTCAGTCAAGAAAGAGATGTAGAAAATTTACTGCACTGGATGTATCTGCAAACTGCCTTCTCTTATATGAGGGGGGTAATGCAACGTACTTTTTTTCTGGAAGCAGGTTCGTTTTATTAACGATTCCAATACACATTATCCCCCACTATTTTTGCTACAAAATCCTGTTTTTCAACATAACCTCCGTTCAGTGAGACGGCATTACGCTACCTTACCGCGAGGGCATGTGTTCCTAAATGGTACCACTCTACTGGTTAACGTCGGAGCCAACACCCTGCTGCATCAATAACCCTCCCATCACTCACGTACTGCTTCCCGCAAAGTACAGCTTTCATTGAGCCAAACAGATCGGAGTCGGAAGGTGCGTGAATCGGGCTGTAGAGTGAATGAGGAAGAACATCCAACGAAGTTTCGTGAGCTCCTTTCGTGTTCGCAGACTTCTCTGAGGCCTTGCTTTCTCATAGATAAGGAGAAGTCCGTTTGCGTTTTGGTGGCGACAAACACACTGAAGTCGTTTCTTCAGTGTCTTGAAGGTATGTGCGGTCAGCCGGCAAGCGGTTCACTGCAAGATCCCCGTAGATATTCTTCAAGTGCCTATAAATGTCTGCGATGCTCCGATTTTCCGCAAAAAGAAACTCAATGACAGCTCTGTGCTTGGAACGCACCTCCATTTTGAAGGCAACGTACGGCGCCGTCGCCTATCGGATCTTCACGAAACTATAGGGGCTGAAGCGGGAATATTCCATGATTGTCCCACAACATATTCCGTTTTTGTATCCTAAACTGTCCAAGAAAAAAAGTGTTGCATTACTTACTGAACACCTCTAGTATATTTGTTTCCAGTAAATTAGTTTTAGGCCTAAGCTCAGGCTCACGTGGTAAATGAGGTAAGCTCTTTTAAATAGTACTGCGCAATAGTTCCATACCAAAAGTCATAGATACTGCCACCAAGCTCATACTAAACGCAAAGTACGTCTTTTTAAAGCGCAATCGTGGGTATTAATTTTAATGTTCATTAATTTCTTACTACTATTTATTTCATTCAAACTGCTCACTGGAACATTAAACTAGCTAGCTAACTAACTCCCTCAAACAGTCAGCCTCCCAGTGGAACCTATGAAACTCTTGTTGTCAACTGCAAACATAATCAGTCGTTTATGATAAAACATTACACTGTTCATGAGCATAATAGCTCGCCAAAATATTGCACAGCATGCACTCCGCTCCATTGTTGACTGATTGATGCAGCAACCGGCTTTCACGGTTGTTTTGAAAGAAAAAAAAGTCACAGTTAGAAAGCAACATTTATTTAAAAGTAACGCGTTTAGGCATCATCAGATTACGTAAAGAATTCAAATAAAGTTCATTGCGCTGATACTAAAGTTCTGTGTCAGCCACAAACTCATAAAACGGTAGGAATAGAAATCGGGTTGTCAAAATAACTAACAAGAACTGTAGAAAACTTTGAGCAGTGTCACTCTCGGTTAGGCCGCCCTGCTGTTTGGCATCCAGGCCAAAGTACTGTACGGATGGCTCTACGCTGTGCTCTATTTGTGGCTATATAGTTCATAGTTTCCCACAGTTCCTTTTAGTTATTCTGACGACCGCATTTTTCGCCAGTTTGTTTTATGTGATTGTGGTTGGCATAGAACTTTGGTAGCCGGCGCAGTTACCTTCATTTGAATGTTCTACATAAACCGATGATGCCTAACCACGGCGAAATGCCTTATTTTAAAATAAAAATAACTTAGCAACCGCGGCTGTTTATTTTCAGTGAATTCTGCAGTCTCTTACTTCTGAGCGAGTTAATGTCTAAGCAAGGCACTCATGAATGGCGACGATATATTTTCCTTAAAATGACTTACAGATGAAGAAAATTTAATCACCAAACTGTAATTGCCTTAATAGATTCGTAAACACTTTCGATCAAGCTGGTCGAAATAAACTACGACCAAACGCGAGTGAGAGTGACTTGTCATCTAACTTCAAACATTGTAGAAGTATTACATTTTAGTTGGGAAAAGGGAGAATCTCACAAAGCTGGATGCTCCATGCACCGCTTGCAAGTCGTGAGAGTAAATACAACATGATGCAATGAGCGTTAATTGCCACTTTCCCACCGATTCATAGTTTTTGAGAATACTTTTGATCCAGTCTCAACAATCTCCTCTCACCAGTATCAACAATATTCTTTCAGCTCTTGAGGAAGAAGGTAGAGTTTTTTCTACTGTAGTGAAGAAAGTGCGTGTCACAGCTGCTGTATCAACGGTATCTCGATTGATCGCACTCTGCGTGCCGCGCGCTGCTCAGAAGTATAAGAGAGTCGAGACGGCACTCTTAAGTCTCCCAGCAGTGCGCCGCCGGAAAAGCATCGCTGTTTCATCACTTGCTGTTCTCAGTCGGGTGGTGCCATGCATACATACACGTCAGCAGAGAACACTAAAATCACGTGATCTCACTGCGCATGACTCTAACTGGCCAGGGCGTCTCTCAGAGCTTGAGCACAGAATAGGATGTATGCAGAATGAAAGCTCGGGTGCAGTCCATGTGCCAAAATTTGGTGGACATGCGAGATGTTTGCGTTATTGAAACCGAGTAAAACGGATATGTTTTGTTTATTTGATTAATTGACAATTTTAGCTACTAGACTTACCTCCAACTGAACAATTGTTTCATATTACATAACAGTGAGAAACATATAATGAGCAGTAGTAAGAGAAAGGGGCACACAGGAAAGCGACAAGCGGTTCCCACGTATAGACTGACAGCAGTATGCGACAAAAGTAAACTTGCCTATTTTCTTGCTGTGAACAATAAAAGCTCATTAAACTGTAAAAGATACTGAATGAAAAAAAACCTAAATCAACTCCTGGAGTTAGTTTTTCGGTAGAGGCTCTCCTGTTCGTTTAAATAATTAAAAAGTACATGTTTCACATTTGTGCGTTTTCTTCACTGTTGTATAGAGGGTGATATAGAGGCCACAATCGATTGCTTTTATGTAACCCACAACGCCTTCAAATACCATGTGCAAGATTTTTCACGTTCTCTCGCTCGCTATGCACAAACTATTAATCCTTATTTTTCGAATTATTCAAGAAAAACGTACAAAAGGACGTTCAAACACATTTTTCTTGAATAACTCAAAAACTGTGGCCTCCAGCGAAAATGTATCCGAATACAAAATTTAACTACATTAAATTGCATACAAAAAAGTCTTCACTTTTTCTGTACGACTAATAGTTTGCAAGCGAGAGATTATAAAAATCTCGCAAGTGATAATTGAAGGCGTTGCGGGTTGCATAGCAACAATCGGTAGTGGCAACTGAATCAACCTGTATAATATCTCTCATTCGAGGAAAGTAATGGGTGCACGAAATTGATTTCTTTCGTAGCTTGTAGCTTCATATCAAAGCTAGATGAAGAAGGGCTTGCTTTTTCGATATTGGTCATGGTTACTGTGGTACTTAATTTCCAAGTGCTCTGTAGCATTTAAATTTGAAGGGTGTGCAGTGAAAAATACGGACACTGGATACTTTACGTTTGGTTGACTTTCGGTGATGTGTTGGTGTGTGCTAAATGTAGCTAATATATCGAAATTTGTTTTTATAGTTGAACGAAAGCTATATCTCACTACGGTATGGAGAATATAGAAGTTACATTATTTTATCTGGCCGTGCTGCCTCAGTGCGCCACATGCAAGTAGCCTGTAGCTCAGTCATGAACAAGTCGTGCACGTAAAGGCACGTTTTTGCAATTCGTGATCACGATTTATTGTTTTACTTATTGCTGGAAGAAAGTGGTGAAGAAGACATCGTGAACTTGTACATCTGGGCATAGTTCAAAACATCTTTATAAATTAAAATTTAATGCAGCCTACTCTCTTCATTTAAAGTAATACCGAAATGTTACTTTCAGACTGAAAAAATGAACGGAAGTTCCTGCGCTGATACACTGAAATTCCTGTACAGTGTCGCATAACAGCTGTTTGTGTTGGAAATGAAGGTGCCTTATCCCCTCAGATGGTTCAAATGGCTCTGAGCACTATGGGACTTAACATCTATGGTCATCAGTCCCCTAGAACTTAGAACTACTTAAACCTAACTAACCTAAGGACATCACACAACACCCAGTCAGCACGAGGCAGAGAAAATCCCTGACCCCGCCGGGACTCGAACCCGGGAACCCGGGCGTGGGAAGCGAGAACGCTACCGCACGACCACGAGCTGCAGACAATATCCCCTCAGATCCGCAAAAAGAAAAATTATGAACTAAAATTAAACAGCTGTGAAGAAGAAAAAACGGTAGTTACAAAACAAAGTAGCTTCTTTGTCATCTGATTTTAAGAGCAGTGGCTGTTCATAGCTTCCACTTGTGAACAGTAAAGAATTTAAAAGCTTAGGTAAAAAATTTTAACTAAAGATTCATCACAGCATTTTAACTAGCGTGTCCTTTCGTAAAGTTTTCCTTTTGTCAGTCAGATTTGTTCCGTTTCGTAAGAATATCCATTTCGAATCGTAGTAATAAGCTGCTATCGTTTCACGTTTACTCGGTTACGGTACGGCTCCGAGAGCAACACTTGGCTCTTTATAACTCAAAGAGTCTGCTTTCCTTTCTGTATGCTTGCTGTTCTGTATCTTTGCCCCCACGACTCTGTGTATCTATTGATGCTTCAATAGATCTACCAAGATTAGTTTTGGAGGCAGCAGTGAGGGCAATGCAACGATGTAACACAACGCTACTAGTAATACTAATACTGAGTGACTTATTTAAGTGTATCAGCATCTGTACTATTCGTAACGATCAACAACTTTACTCTATTTGTATGTAACTCAGTCACAGAAGGACCTAATACATCCAAAGTAATGTCTAAGTGGATTATTAAACGTACTTAGTGTAAATAAACTGATGTATTATTTTTGTTGCTATCTGATTATATCTGTTGGTCATCTCAAAGGCCGATTCAACAAAAGGTATAATTTCCATCAGATCTCATAAGAATAACGGGAAATTTAGAACTGAAAGAGGAATCAGGCAAGGAGTTTCCATTTCCACGAAACTATTCTCTGAAATCCTGGGGTAATTATTCAGACCAATAAACTAGGATTTTGAAGATGGAATTCACGTTGATGGAATATGTCTGAAACATCTTCATTCTGTTAATAACGTTTAAATGGCTCCTACTGCAGCTACACTACAACAGCGAAGTGAAGAACATACTAGAGCTGTTGGAAGAACGGAGTAAAGCTGTTGTCATTGTAGGACTGAAAATTAATTACGAGCATCTAAAATTAGATATGATCAACATATCGTGAACAATCGCTCAAAATCATCGAATAAGCTATTGTACAAGATGAATTTGCTTTCTGCAGTGACGCGAAACGAAATAAAGATACCAATAAATTTGGCATAAAAATACGAATAAATTTGGCATGGAATGTTTCTGCCATACAAAATAAGATTTTCGTAAGTAGATTTGTGTTGCGCCTGAAAAGGAAATACCACATTAATTATGCATCACCGTATAATGATAGGATTACACAGTTGTTTGTAGATATTAGAGTAAAAATACAACAGAATGGAGGCGACCTCCAGCTAGATGTATTATCAGGTAAACTAACATCCTTATAATACGATACGTTCTGTAGCTGTAATGGTGCTTTATAATATTTAACGTGGCTAAAGAGAGGAACAGCGATCCTTCACCGTATTTAGTGTTTCAATGTGGGAACCATATTAAAAACATTCGAAAGCACTTTAGTCATTTTCTGATACTCTTGACCAGTGTTGCGAATCTTTGAGAATGCATGTGCCCTGCAGTAAAGTTCCTCATATCAGCGAGGGACGTAATATCCCAGCTGGAGGTGGTTGCTAATAAAAGACGTGAACTTCGTCATTTCTGAATGAAGCCAATAAATTGCACTTTTCTTAGTGGAAAGTTAAGTGTGGTGTTTTTGTGTGTCTTGTGACTCTGAACAGTTATCGTATTGACAGTTTGAGAATATTACCGTTGCAAGCTGCTCGGGACCAGCTGGAGAGAGTGCACTGAATGTTAACCGAGTACGTATTACAGTCCACTGGTCGGATCTCGGAATCTAGCTGAACGCAGCTAGGTGGGTACACGGAGGTAATAGTTGATTTTGGAGTACTGAAAAGTTTAGTTCCGCCTTGCGGGTCCAAGAGACGATGAAAACCCTTATTTATACTGGTTCAATAGACTGCGTAAAATTTACTCCTGTCTGCCAGGAATCGTTTACCAGAGCCGTACGTCGCATAGTCCGTCTCCCACACCGCACAGCGCTGTGGGTACGTGGATTCTGATGGGGGTCGCCAGTGACACCGAGCACACCACGAAAGCTCTGAAAACGAGAAGAACCAAAGTTAAAAAAGAGGGAAAACCTGGGAGACGTATTGTATTTCGTGATTTCCGTTGACTATAACGAAGAAAGAAATGCTTATGTAGACAGAAGAAACCGTAGCAAAACATATCGGGACGGCAAAAATCAGCGGCGTTTGCTAACAGGCAAGCAGCACTGCGTGAAACAACCCTCAGAAATCTCTGTGTGACGCACGACAAACGTATCCGTTACGACAAGCGACGAAAAACGGCGTCAATAAGCTATAGTAGCAAACGACCGACGCGAGGGCTTTCGCTAACAGCGCGAGATTCCTTACAGCTCTTCTCCTGGGCTCATAACCATATCGGTTGGACCCTAGGTGTTTGGGAAACCGTCGTCTGGTCAGCTGAGTACCTATTTCAGTTGGTAAGAGCTGATGGTAGGGTTCGAGTGTGGTACAGATCCCAAGAAGCAATGGTCTCAAGCTGTCAACAGAACAGTGTGGAAGTGGTGCATGCTCCATAATAATGTGGGCTGTGTTTACGTCCACTGAATTGGGTCTCTGTTTCAATTGAACCCATCATTCTTTTACTTTTTTATACTCAGCCGTCTTCTCACTGATGCTGCCCGACATGATTTTCCCTCCTGTTCCATCCTCTTCATCTCAGAGTAGCACTTGTAACATTCGTTCGCAATTATTTGCAGGTTGTATTCCAATCTCTGCCTTCCACTGTAGATTTTAACTTCTACAGCTCCATCTAGTACCATCGAAGCTATGCCATGATGTCTTAATAGGTGTCCTACCATTTTGTCCTTTCTTATTCACAGTGTTTTCCACGTACTCCTTTTTTCGCTGATTCTTCAGAGAACCTCCTCATTTCATACCTTATCAGTTCACCTTATTCTTATGTAACATCAAAACTCAAATACTTCGATTCTCCTCTTTCTCTTTTCCGGTTTTCCCACAGTCTATGTTCCGTACCATACAATTCAGTGTCCGAAACGTACATTATGAGAAATTCCCTGAAATTAAGGCGTATGTTTGATACCATCAGAATTATCTTGGCCAGGAATGCCACTTTTGCCAGTGGCAGTTTGCTCTTTACGCCCTCCCTGCTCCGTCAGTTATGGGTTATTTTGCAGCCTAGGTAACAGAATTCCTTAATTTCATCTACTTTGTGATTACAATCCGTGATGGTAAATTTCTCCTTGTTCTCATTTCTACTACTTCTCGTTACTGTCGTCTTTCTTCGATTTACTCTACGTACATGTTTTGTACTCGTTAGACTGTCCATTCAGCAGAGCCTATAATTCTTCTGCACTTTCACTCAGGATAGCAACGTAATGAGCGAATCTTATCATCGATATCATTTCACTTCGAATTTTAATTTCACTCTTGAAACATTCTTTTATTTCCGTTATTGCTTGTTCGATATATAGATTGAATAGTAGGGGCAAAAAATTACATCCTTGCCTTTACCCTTTTATTTCCGTTATTGTTGTTCGATATATAGATTGAACAGTAGGGGCCGGCCGAAGTGGCCGTGCGGTTAAAGGCGCTGCAGTCTGGAACCGCAAGACCGCTACGGTCGCAGGTTTGAATCCTGCCTCGGGCATGGATGTTTGTGATGTCCTTAGGTTAGTTAGGTTTAACTAGTTGTAAGTTCTAGGGGACTAATGACCTCAGCAGTTGAGTCCCATTGTGCTCAGAGCCATTTTTTTGAACAGTAGGGGCGAAAAATTACATCCTTGCCTTCACCCTTCTTATCCCGAGCACTTCGTTCTTGGTCAACCACTCTTACGGTTTTCTCTTGGTTCTTGTATGTACTGTACATTATCCGTCTATCCCTATAGTTTACCCCCTTTTTCTCAGAACTTCGAACATCTTGCACCATTTTACATTGTCGAACGCTTTTTCCCGGTCGACAAATCCTATGAACGTGTCTTTTCTTTAGTCTTTCTTCCGTCATCAACCGCAACGTCACAATAGCCTCCCTGGTGCTTTTATCTTTCCTAGGGCCACAATTGTTCAAAATTGGTTTGAAGAACATTTTGGGCAATTCGAGCAAATAATTAGATCGCCCTACAGTAATCCCGTCGAACACTTATAGGATATAATCGAAAGATCAGTTCGTGCACAAACTCCTGCACTGGAAACACTTTCGCAATTATGGACGGCTGTAGAGGCAGCATGATTCAGTATTTTTGCAGAGGACTTCCAATGACTTGTTGAGTCCACGTCACGTCGAATTGCTGCACTAAACCGAACAAAATGAGGTCCGACACGATATTAGGCGGTATCTCGTGACTTTTCTCACCTCAGTGTCTGCTAGGCAACGGGTGCACCTACGCTCCCAATGAGGAGTTTAAGCGGCAGAGTGTGAACTGTGAAGTTCTGGTAAGGGGTGGTTCTGTGATGTTTAACGGATGGTTCTCCGTATCGTGGCATTGCGCCTACTCATTCAGATTACTGTGACCGTGGACGAGGACGTTTATTTCAATATTCTTGGAGACTAAGTGTTGCCCTTTCTTCAGTATGTTCATGATGAGTATGCTGTGGAAAGTTCAGTCGTCCGATATAACAAAATCCGTTTGCACAAGAGTGCATGTTACATTCCTGGTTTGGCCAATATTCAGGCTCCCAATCGCACTGCATTTACTCACAAAATGTTATCTTAATTTCACCGATGTCTGTCGCTGTTTGTAACAGAAAGTGAAATGTATCAGTCAGCATTCCCACAATTTGATAACTCTACGGATGAGTGGGTTCAGGTAGATGTGGAACTAGTGTACCGTCTTCCTTGCAGATTTGAGGCCACTAGCAAATGTAGAGGCCGTGTTACAACAAGCGCAGCTGCACTGCCCTATCACTGAAAATACACACTGTTCTATTGAATTACTTTATCTCAGTGGAAATACACTACCTCTACCAGTGGGTTAAGACCGTAACTAACGTGCTTCATCAATCCGTATTGTTGCAAACAGTGTAAATTTTAAGCAGAATTGATTAATTTTTTTATGCAGTCCGCTAATCGGTCACTGAAACACGACATAGTATAGGTTTGTACTGAATTACCTATAAATTTTTCAATGTAAGCAACGTGCCCTTGATAGCTTAGAAACTGGACGGCGCAAATCACAATCTTAACTGAGGTCTGTTACAGCACGGACGGGAATTAAACGCTACGTGAAGTATTTTTCTCTTTACCTTTGGAACATACAGACAGAAAATGTTACCTCAACAACTAAAGGAAACTGCTCTTTTCACAATTCCAGATCTCTTCCAAAAAGGCACAAAATCTTCTCTACAAACTGAATATGCTGCTATTATCTAAATTATAAAGCATGTTGACTGAGCAGATACAAGTCCACAAAGGGTTACCATGTCTGAATATATGACGCGCAGGCTTTATATGTGAAGCGTGTCGTGTTCGAATCCATTTGAATTCCTGTTTTTTTTCTGTTTCTTTAAGTCATTCTTCTAGTTCAACAATTTATTGTCTTTTAAGATATTCATTTTATAATATGAAACACGTGTCGATAATATGCAGCTAATTTCCAATAGAAGATGCGATCGAATTTTGGCTTTAAATGAATGAGTCACTTCTGCTAAAGAATGATCTCTCCTGAGCCGAAAAATTAAACTTCCTACCTCCGTTTGATGTAATACGTAAGAATCATTCGCACAGTTTCATTGATGTTACTCGGTAATAGTCTGGCGCGATAAGTTAGGTCTGCGAGTGCGCAGGGTATTCTGTAATAGCCAATGACAGTACATGGGCAGGGGCAAATACCTGCACCGCATCCCTTTCAGTCGAATCACAGTGTTAATGCGTCATGTCTGATCGTCATCAGACTATTCGTGACGGCGTCATCTCACTTTTCCAGGAAGGGAATTTGACGGCGTTGGAGGCCGGGGCACAGTATGTCGTTCCTGAGTGCACTGCGCGATGACGGATAAAATATTATCTAGGTACCGGAGTACACATTAGGCTTGTGGGAAATCGATTTTGGTGTATAACATCACTTGTCCAGGATAAAAGACTCGTCAACTCGTCGCAGCGAAATCCTTTCTTTTTAAAAGCGATGCAGATGAAACATAGTACCTTGTTTCCTGGGTCGGCGGACATGGTTCGGCGCCAGTTCGGGGGGCTGAATACTCAGCAAACGTGCAGACATCGCAAAGAGGCACTGTGACGATCATCGACTCTACCTATTAGCGTATACCATGAGTGGCGGAAAGAGGTAGTTTCTGTTGAGTAATCATTGGCCTGACAGAGTGATGGTCCATTGCGATCCCAAATACATCCATGGGTCATCTCGCAGCGGCCGTGTGTCCGGAAACTTGAGGCTAGACGTGTTCCCGTTGACCTGTAATGTTTCACTGGATAGATGGTAGACTTTGATTCTGCCCCGTATACCCATATTATGAGTAATATTATGGTCCCATCATTGCAACAACGTTATCCTGAGGGAGTGATGTGTTTATTGAAGGGCCAGTGACGCCACAGGAGTGGTTTGCAGAAGTGAACAATCTATCCAGATTTGCTTCCTATTGCAAACCAACGGCCAGAGACAAAACTGTGAGAACTGATCTGATTCCTCGCCACGAACCCGTGATGTAATCTGGAACGTCACTCCAGTAGGCCGGAGGGATGTGTCAGAAAATGAGAGATTTATTATTCATCTCATGGACACACTTCCACGCAGATTGCAGTCAGCCGTAAAGGCCTTGGACAGAATATTAATTAGTAAGGAAACCACACGCTGCGCCCTTTTGAGGACAAAAAAATGTCCTAATAAGGAATGTAAACTGCTCGTTCGGTTAATTTCATGATCAATCAAATTAACAGAGTAACGCGAGAAATATGCACTAAGCGTTATACGAACCAAAACTAGTGGCCAGGCAGTGAGATATTACATCGTGGATCTTGCTACGAGCTCAGAGTGCATTGTGCTACAGCTGACGACGTTTAGATACTTCTGTCCGCTCTTGACTCTACGTTACGAAAGGAAGTGCCTTTACCAGGTATGCGTGCTACGAATAACGCTACCCATTCTTCTTTCGTGTTTTTAGAAGGTTTCTCCTAAGGCTAAGTACAAAAACTGTTCAATCATTATGCTACACTCCCAGTTAGAAGTGCTCCTTACTTTCATGAGCAGATCTGTACACCCGGCAAGTAACCGGCTCCTGCGTAGCATAAGGGTGATTTCAGTTTCGACATGGCCATTGTTTGTGCTGTCAAGTGTATTTCAAGTATTACTGATAATTTAACATATTTTACTACACGGAAACGGGTGCTTGTAATGGATTTTATGCCGTCTGGCGCCATAGATTTTACGTCGCCATGTAGACTATATTATGATACCTGAGGATGTTCTGAAGACTGAAACTAGTCGTGGATGTAAGGAATTATTTACTATCAGCTCTACGTCTTTTTTTTTTTAAGTATTTCAAGTCGCCTTGCTGCCAATACTTTTTTCTAAACTGTTACTGCAATCCTGTGTAACCTCGGTAGTGTGGGCGATGAAGCGGAGTTCGCTTCGGTCATTTCCTGTGTGTGTCAGGTCCTGCCACGCACACGTCGTCATTATCCATGGCCATTCAGCACTTGTCGTCTGGATTAACGAGGCAACTTCGCGTTGTAAATTTCTTTCTAAACGTTTTTCACCGCTATTCTTACACGTAATATTTTTCACGTCAGTCTTTCCTGTCGCGTTCTCACTCTATTTTTTTGCTGCTTCTTCGACTCACGGAAGTGGCGCACTATTAAGTGAGAAACATTTTGTCTGCTCCATGTACAAGTTATGTCACAAGCAATTAGCTCATTATTTTGTGCCACTTTGCAGCTAAGTTGTTTAGCACCTGGATGTAAATTTACTTAAGCCAGTGTGACTGCTGAAGTCTGCACGGAAATGAAATAAAAGGAGAGGTCCAAATAGATTGCAATAGATTTCGTAAACCTATTTCCATTGTTTTGTCATTCAAGATCATGTGCTTGGTTGCAAATTTTTAATTATCTGGCCGATATTTTTTGCTGTTATAGTTCCTTAAGCATGTATGGCTTGATCATTAAAAAATGACTGAAGATTCATATGGCATGAAGATAGCAATTTTTTTCATTTCTTTTACTTTTTTAACATAGTTTCACAAGACTTCTAGCAAAGGTGATATATTTCCATCACAATCGATGCGGATGGCGCCGTAGTTGTGGAATATTTAGCTGTTTTGTATTATACCTTGCAGTTTCAAGGCAACGGCGCATTGAAAAGTTATCACAAAAAATTCTTCCTTGTCATTAAATGACAACATTGCATCAACGATATCAGTCTTCAAGAGATACTGCGGTAACCCAGACAGAAGAGAACAATTAAATGTGTTAATGGATGACGCCGTAGTTCACAGCGTCGTACAGTGTACGTTCGGGTCCTGCCACCTGCTAGTACTTTTTTTTTTCTTATGGCTGTTAATACATCTGACACTTTCTTATGTATCTAATACAAGTATGTTCTGCAATACGCGATATTCGAAGTTATTTACATTTCCGTCTGCTTAGATAACGAATGATGCAACGGGTGCTTATGTTTGAATATACGGCGATTTCCGACTGTGTGGTTAGGAAGGAACCTAAGAGGAAAGCGAGTGAAACGATCAGCAATAACACCATCTTCTTCGTTGTCACATACGTTTCGCATTTTATTTACGAATATGTGGTGATTTCTGATTTTGTGGTGTTATGCAGGAACCTAAAAGGACTGCTTTAATTGCTGCTCAAACGAGCACCAATAAAATATTCTTCCTTCTCTTAAATATTTTGCTCTTTATTTCCAAAAATTGGACGATTACTGAGGTTATGATTACGCACAAATCGCAGAGAACACATATTTTAAGCGAGTGAAATGAAGTTAAAAAACATTCTTCCTTGTCAGAAATATTTCTTGGGTAACATTCATCTCACAGGACTTCCTAAAAACCAATGATATTTGTATATTTCTGACTCTAATGACATGTATGAACTCTTACCCGTGAGAGAAGTCGGTAAGTAGTTCCTGCAGTTGTCAACATTGCCTGTGACGTCAGTATTACGTCACGTTTGCAGGAAGTCCTGTGAAATGAGTGTTGCCCGATGTTGCTGTATGTCAGAGTCGTTATCGTATCAGAGGCTGCAGCGTAGAACGCTGGTCGCTTATTGTTATCGCTGCTGCTCTTCAACTGCTCCGAGATTTCCGATCAAAAAAGAAAAAAGTTAAATGAGCATTTTGGCTTTATCTATTGGTAGAGAAAGATTTGTACTTGATATGCGCTCGGTAATAGTTCTCGTTGACTGAAGCTATATGGTGTAAACCAATATTGTGAGACTGCAATTACATAATCAAGTATTTTCTGATAGTTAATATTCTGGATATTACTCCTTATAACGCATATGTGCGTATTCTTATGTAGGATGGTGCTAGTTGCAGGGTCATGGTACAGAGCTCTAGAGCCTTCAGCTTTGAAACCGGTTTCATTTAATTTTCCGCTACTAATCATTTGAAATTACTAATGCTAACCATAAACTGCGCAACCGATCACGCTTTGCGGCGTCCGTGATATTTCGCTTGGGCTCAAGAGTAATAAGGTCTGCTCCCAGTTTAAAAAAAATATTAATCAGCGATTCGTATTCTGTGTGAAAAAGATTTTTACGAAATAACTAGAGGCTTTATATATAAAAAGATAGTGTAAGTGGCTCTTGAGTTCCAGGACATAATTCATCATGAAATACAGACTCAGAAGAATATACAAGTATAACGTAAGCAGCAGGTGCACGTTATAGGGAAAAATAATTTTTAACCCAGACTGCAGCATAATTTTATGTGCTGTTGTAATGCATGCATTAAGACAGGCGGTAAGTACTTTTCGTACTAGCTCGTAATGTACTGCTAGAATGCCGTTTAAAGAGAATTTTGTTTATTTTGTTTAAAAAAATCATTTCCAGTCTTCAAATTCTTTATCTTGAAGTTGATTGTTTTTGAACCTCTGCCATCTGCGTTACTTTGACGGTAAGGTTTCGGAAAGGCTGTTTATCCTTTGAAACCTACAGGCTGGTGGGAGCTATATTATGCTGTGGAGAACAGTCACCTAGACTTCTGTTGGACCTGGGGTAGTAATCGAAGACACCTTGACACTGTCTAACTACGTCAACACTACTGCGGCCTATTTTTATCAGTAATGCTTGCTGCCTTCCTCTACGGTGATAGCATCTTCCACTAGGATCTGTCCGTGTCACAAGGCCATAATCGTAAGAAGCAAGTTAATGAACTCGTGTTAATACCGGTGCGACCGGTACGGTCGCAGGTTCGTATCCTGCCTCGGGCATGGATGTGTGTGATGTCCCTAGGTTGGTTAGGGTTAAGTAGTTCTAAGTTCTAGGGGACTGATGACCTCAGATACTAAGCCTCATAGTGCTCAGAGCCATAAAATTCTCCTGGCAAACAATGAAGGTCATTCAATTGTAGTCTGAGGAAAATTAATTCTTACTCTCAAATGATTTCGATTCTTTTTTCGAACTGATGAACTCTTGCGATGTTTTTGTCTTATAGGGTCTGGCTTGAAGTACATTAAGAAATATAATTCCCACAAGCTAGCTGGCAGGGTGTGGTGGCAGATGTAGCGGTGGGTGACAACCTTGGGGGTGGGGGGGTGGGGGGTGGGGGGTGGGCGGTGGGGGGGAGAGAGGTGGTGGACAGAGAACTTGGGTGGACTGTTGTTCGTCCACCCTAGCGGTCTATCGAAACAGCCTCAGGAAATGTGTGTGACGTTCTACTCGATGGCGTGAATTGGCCTTGGATGAATTCTTATCGTTTATCCGATGGGGCATACTATTGCCCTTGAGACTTGTACGTGGTGGACGCACGACATAGAGGAAAAGTAAAACATGTCAGAAGTTGTGTAATAGACGTAAAACACGCCATGTTGTGATTGTGAGAGGAACATGGCTTCTTGTCACCATGCAGAGAATAAGAAGAGCTATGTTTTGCCTTTTCAATCTTAGGATACTTAGCGCACGCTTGTTCTGAAAGTCTAATTCACGAAGTACTCAAGGCGACGATTTATTTGACGCAATCATTTTTATACACGTATGTTACTTGCTGTCGTGGATTCTTGAAGTCATTTCAAAGTGTTGACCCCAGTGTACGATTATTTAGCTAAGACTGACTTTTCTCTGCCTCGTGATGGCTGGGTGTTGCGTGCTATCCTTAGGTTAGTTAGGTTTAAGTAGTTCTAAGTTCTAGGGGACTGATGACCATAGCTGTTAAGTCCCATAGTGCTCAGAGTCATTTGAGCCAAGACTGAGTTTTAGAGTGCTTGATTTTCCTAACAGAGTCTTTCAAATGCCTTGATGTTAATTATTAGTTTTCCACTTTCAGAATTGCTACATTTCAAAGGTTTCGTCACACCAATTTCTCATGCTTATAAGATTGAAACTGATATGAGGAGTGAGTAATTTTGTGGCCTATTGTCTAGTTTCTTGTTAATGCTAGTTAATGATTTATTTTCTAAATGGTTCAAATGGCTCTGAGCACTATGGGACTCAACATCTTAGGTCGTAAGTCCCCTAGAACTTAGAACTACTTAAACCTAACTAACCTAATGACATCACAAACATCCATGCCCGAGGCAGGATTCGAACCTGCGACCGTAGCGGTCTTGCGGTTCCAGACTGCAGCGCCTTTAACCGCACGGCCACTTCGGCCGGCTTAATTTTCTATTACATGTGTTTTTTGTTTCAATTATTTGTGCGTTACTGAGAAAACTTATGATTGATACGTTGACGGATCGTTTGGATCTGCAATATCAGTGGTTATTAGTTTATGCGTTTTTATATCGGTTCTGGTATTCATTCCAATGCATCAGTCTGTTTGAGTGTAGTCTGTATTAACAATATGTGGTATTTTATTGCTGCTTCCTTAAGATTGTCTCACCTTGGCAAACCTTACAAATTTCTTTCACAATTGTAACCCAACTCAGACTCAATTAATCACTCCCCGCCATTAAAATAAAGGGCTCTGAGCACTATGGGACTTAACATCTGAGGTCATCAGTCCCCTAGAACTTAGAATTACTTAAATCTAACTAACTTAATGACACCACACACATCAATGCCCGAGGCAGGATTCGAACCTGCGACCGTAGTAGTCACGCTGTTCCGGACTGAAGCGCCCAGAACCGCTTGGCCGGCCCGCCATTACATTCACCTTCCTGTTACAGTTATTAATCTTGGCAAACTGGAATTGTTGACGATGAAGAAGGTCTCTTACAAAATCCTTGTTCAGTCAGATTTTGAGTATGATGCGTCAGTCTGTAGGATTTAATGAAGTTAAGTTTACAAAAGAGAAA
This sequence comes from Schistocerca nitens, assembly GCF_023898315.1. Taxonomy (NCBI): domain Eukaryota; kingdom Metazoa; phylum Arthropoda; class Insecta; order Orthoptera; family Acrididae; genus Schistocerca; species Schistocerca nitens. The sequence continues at coordinate 285,888,274 of NC_064619.1, forward strand.
GTGAAAGGGAGGAGGTCTAAAGACAACCAACACGGTTCTTCATGTTTTGTTTAGACACAGTGAGAAGCACTGAATCAACAAATTACCATGGGAGATGACTGAAGAAAAATGTTGCGTATCATCTACAACCTAACTCGCAGTGTTGTGTGATAGCCTACCTTCCAGTACATGGCTGGTGGTAATTGTTCCTCCTGCGTACCGTCCACGAATGGGACAGGAAAAGAGAGAAAGAATCTCTTAGACCATTTACCTTCCGCCATGCGGCATACAGTAGCGTCCGCAGTGTCGATATAGCAGAGGAGAATATAATGACGTACGTACGGAGAAGGCAACGCTGCCTGGACATTTTTTCCTTCTCCGATTAACTGAACACAGCTATATGGAACTTTTGCAAGTGAATTTGCCTGTACTGCTGAAGACGTTTCTCCTGCATTGCAGTTTGTTACTCAGGTGGTATTTAAGTAAAGTGGTGCCCATGAGATGCATTCTTAATGCCCAATTTAACGCCATCAAGTTATTTCTTAATCCTATGAAAAACAGCGTATACCAAACAATTTTCAACATCCCTTTGAAGATCTCGCCACACGAATTTTTGACACCGTTACAACTGTTTATAGCACGAAAGGATTATTGAAAAGTAAGTGCCAGTCAGATCTATGACAGTGTCAGTTTAATGATGGAGTCAGACATTTTAATCACTTAGAGAAAACAATAAGTCTATCAATTTTGTTTTTTTACAGTCCGAGGCATTGTTTGCATTAATTATTCAGTGTTAATCAATATTTTCTACTTATTCGTACAAAACAAGTAAAATACTAGCCCTTTGGCATCCATTATTAATAGCATTAAGCCTTACATTAACTCACTAATAACCCCTTCATTGTTATCAAACGCTATATGAGAACAGCCTTGGAAATTTGCACTCTGACTGAAGAAAATATGGTTTCTCACGCATCTCGATGTTTATGACGACATATCTCCTTCTTGTAGTACACTCTATGAATTGCAATCAACACTTTAATAAAATAGCAAAGGTAATGTAAAGCAGAACACTCGAAGGAGTTGTGGTCTAAATAACAATTGATTTATTCAGTCTTAACATCACATGACAAAAACGGGGTAAAGAAATGCCACAAAAACATTTTTATCTGACAAACGCTTACTATGATATGCGATCTATGGTTAACAAATCTGCTGGGGATCAGCACGCCACACTAACCAAAAGTAACTACTTTATCTCGTAACGTGAATCTGTGGTGTGGTCAAAAAACTACGCTACTATCAAATATCTACACTCTACAACTCCATAAAGAAAAATGGTTCCAAAGAACAGGTTGCTGAGATGTATATATTGGAGCCCTGCGCTGTAGCAGCGAATACTTTACCCATCGCCTGTTAGGGCGGCACAGCACGACACCTCGCTGACTGCAGTCACGGACAGCGACAATCTGTTATAGACGGCGCGCGCCCGGAAATATGCAAGTACACAGTCTCGCGTTTGCGTGATTCGGAATACAGTTACTCCTCTATGAGCCTCTGAAACCCCGATGGATTCCAGTGCGCAGATGGACCCGTTTGATGGTCTGCCAAACAAGTCTGACTCCGTGACTCGACTATGCGTGACGGAATATGTCAAACGTTTAGACGGCCAACTCCAAACAAATAAGTATACCCGCACATAGCCCGTTGTGTGCGTGATGCAAGAAGCAGTACTTCTGATGGTCCAGATGGTGACTGGCAGAGGCTCTAAGTTACACACTAGCAGAGGACAAAAGTCTCACCGTTTAGGTAAAGACCTGCCTTTCTTAACTAGCGAAGTGCCATTACAAGAGTGAGATCTCCTCTTTCTCTATAGTGTTTCCTCAGCTCAGTAACATCTGTATGCTTGGACTATGCCCATTATGACATGACTTGGATAGAACCACAGCCCTCCATAAAAAGATCGTTATTGAAACGCAATGGTTAAATCCGCAGGATAGAACAGATAGTTGGAATTGTGGAAAGGGGCCAAAAATGAGCGGCTGTCAGTTACACTCGAACTCATGTAAAACTTTATTTAGTTGCCCAAACATTACAGCGCAGATTTCAGAGCTTAACTATCGACTTAATATGTTACACAATCTTATGGCTTAAGGGCACAACCCCTTTAATTTTAAAACGGGTGAAGACTCATGACTTGGAAAAACAACTACAATAAATTTTCAAAGGCAGAAGGCCCAAAGCTTTACCATTAATAATTTTAAAAAAGGAGGCTGAAGGCCCAAACAAACTAAGACTTAGCAATAAGAAATTTTACTTTTAAAACAGCTGAAGGCCCATGATTCAAAACACAACTACAATAATTTTGTACAAGGCAGAAAGCCCAAGGGTTTATCCTTAATATTTTTTTGAGGCTGAAGGCCCAAATAATCTAAGATTTAACTAGTAAGGAATTTAAATTTTAAAACGGCTGTAGGCCCATGTTGAGAAACACAACTACAATGAATTTTCAAAAGCCAGATGGCCCAAAGCTTTGTCCAGAAAACATTTTAAATGAGTGTGAAGGCCCAAACAATGCAAGACTTGACAATTAAGGAACTTTCAATTTTAAAATGGCTGAAGACCAATTATTGAAAACCCAACTAAAAGCATACAAATTCAAACCATTGGCTATGAGCCATTAAAATGGACAGTCACACAAAATAAGAAAATGCAGTACAGCCAGTGGCGCTTAGAAATTTCCGGGGCTCGGTCTGCACTTGAAATATTAACATTCACTTAGGGGAGGCAGGTAGTCGGCCCAACTATATCCATTCTACCGGCAACCCAACCAAGAGACAGGCAACGGACCGATCGACAAGACGACTTGCTTTCCAGCCGACCAGTACACAAGGAACTCCAAAGCCAAAACGTAAAAGGCGGAGCCGCCCACAACCAAGTATGCATAAGCTGTCAAAACTACACCCACATGTTGGACTGCGACAACATGGTGAGAAAAGGACGCTGCCTGAATTTTATGTCAGCTGCCAGGGCAGGTAACGGGAACGCTAATGGCCTCAAGGCAGAAAATTCCGCTGGTGCACTTGGACTTCAAATAACCAAAATACAGTTAAACTCCACTCGAACACTCACTGTTGTTCAGGGGAATACCCCCAACAGCCAACCATGAAAACCAACGGCACAATGTGAACAGACTGGTTTCGGTAGTTAAATCACCACTCAGCTTTGATGTCCTGGGTCGGTGAGCCACAAACCTCATAGAAATCGGAACAGCTCCCACACACTCCGACACTGGGTAGAGACCACCAGCGGGCCCAGCCCTCTGTGCCGCGTGGAGATTTCCTAGCTGATCCACACCAACCGACCGACTCCCAGACGTCAGCACGGAGACAGTACAAAAATAACTGAGCAATTGACATCACAAGCTACACTCAGTTTCACGAACACTTGCACGAAGGACTAGACAACACTAACGGCAGCGACTGTGCAGTAACAAGGACGAATCACGAGTCATCACATGCAGGCAACCCATAAGCGATCGCCGGCCAACATACACGTCATCCGACAAGACGACCGACTGACTGCCAACCAAGGTGGTCCGCAATCGAGTGATATGTATCGGCAACTGCTGGGTGAGTCATGGCTGTCCAGACAACACTGCAGCCATGCTCCGGCTGAACTTCTCCCCTGTCCTAAGTCAAACACTGCCAGGTCTGAACTGCACTCCAAGCACCTCCCAACTCACTGGCAGGTCCGAACTAGCCCCGAACACACAACAACGGGGAAGTAATAGCAGTCAGCAAAGACAATACGCCAGGGCTTATATCGATAAGCTCCGATGCTGCCGCTCACGGGGAAGCAAGGCAGCAACTCAGTGACACCAGAAATCGAAATTAACAAAATGAGGTGGTTAAGTTGTGTCCATTTCGAACATTCCAAAGAACGGCCACAAACTCGCTAAAACCCTCGTGCCTTCACAAACATGTTCTGTAGCTGAGTCTGGAAGCCTGGGCGCCACTGCCCTCTACCACATAATTCGCAGAAACTCACAGCTATCTCATACACTTTGTTTAGCAAGGGCCCATCCTCTGCTTTATTGCCGATCATGAGATCTTACAATGCTCTGCAGCAACTCCTCGGCACTAGTGAGCCTACGTGGAAGCGTCCACTGACCGACTGGCGCCACCCATTGTGCCTGCACCCCGCACAGTGAGACCGAGGGACTTCCTTGTCGGCGAACGTTTTCACCAGGTTCCGCGGAAAAAAACACCCCTCGTCCCTTAGCTGCCATACGCTGTTACTGCAGTCAATTAACTCGGGACCCTTTTTCTTCAAACACAGGTGTAGCCTACCGCCACGCCTTCACTAGAGTGTACAAGCACGAATGTTAACTACTGCCAACCATTTCATCAAATCAATTAAGTCAGATCATATCAAATATAGCAACCAAGTAATAAAGATCACCTTTCCTATGAACATTAAGCAGCATGAACATCGTATCAAAAGTATGAGTGCCCTGCAATCTCTCATACTCTAAGACAAAAAAATAAAACCTCCCCAAGAAGGAATCAGTCGAATGAGACGGAAATCTGTAGATGTGATGTTCAGTTATACATGTGCATACCAAAAAAGATCACAATTTCACAAAATTGGGATGATTTATTCAAGAGAAAGCGATTCTTAAATTGAGATCGTCAGTAATAGGTCGGTTCACTTTTGGCCCTTACACAAACAGTTAGTCGGCTTGGCATTGATTGACGGTCTTGGATGTCCTCCTGAGCTATATTCTGTCTAGCTGTTCCACTGGGTCGTCCAGATCCTGATCCAGTTGGAGGGCCTTTTCAAAAATGCTGCGAACGTTCAGTTGGGAAGAGATCCAATGACCTTGATGGTCAAGGTAAGGTTTGGCAAGCACGAAAAAAGCAGTGGAAATGCTGACATGTAAGCCCACGATGGCTTGCCATGTCCGGGTGGTGTGGCCGATCAGTTCTAGTTGCTTCAGTCTGGAACCGTGCTACTGTTACGGTCGCAGGTTCGAATCCTGCCTCGGCATGGATGTGTGTGATGTCGGTAGGTTACTGAGATTTAAGTAGTTCTAAGTTCTAGAGGACTGATGACTTCAGATGTTAAGTCCCACAGTGCTCAGGGCCATAGCTTTCCATGAAGGACAACAAAACGAGGCACAGAATGCTGTCGATGTACCGCTGTGCTGTCAGGTGCCACAAATGACAATCAAAGGTGTCTTGCCATGAAAAAATGGCACTCCAGACCATCAATTCAGGTTGTTGGGACGTATGGAGACCGAGAGTCATATTGACATCAGATCACTATCTGGGGGCTTCCAAATACGTCTTCGCTGGGCATCGGATATCAGTTTGAAGTGAGACTCATTGTTGAAGATAATTCTACTCCAGTCAATGAAATTCGAAGCCGAGCTCGTATCTCAGGACGCCCCGGACATTGATGGGATACCCTCGTGACTGTGGCTCGACAACCAGCATGATGGTCTGGGTTGCCGTTTCTTTTCATAGCAGGACCTCATCGGTTGCCATCCATGGCACTATCCCAGCGCAGCAGTACGTCGACCATATTCTACGCTCCGTTTTGATGTGCTTTATGGCAAGTTATCTTGAGCTTACATTTCATCAAGATAATGCCCGCCCGCACACGATGGGAGTTTCTACAGTTTGCCTTTGGGCTTGCCAAACCTTTCCATGGCCACCAAGGTCGCCGGATATCTCTCAGTTGAGAACTTATGGAGCGTTATGGACAGAGCCTTCCAACCATCTCGCGATTTTGACGACCTAACGCATCAGTTGGACAGAGTATGGCACGATACCCGTCAGGAGGACATAAAGCAACTATGCCAATCAAAACCAAGCCGAATAACTGCTTACGTAAGGACCAAATGTGTACCAGTGCATGACTGACTTGCTTAATTTGTCAAGCTTTTCTCTTGAATAAATCATTTCTGAAACTTTGATCACTTTTTTGTCTATACCTGTACATCACATCTACCGATTTCCGTCCCGTTCGAATAATTCCTTCGTGGTGCCTCTTTTTTTTATCTTAGAGTGTTTGGGTGGTCCCATGATATAATTTTACAAACACATTCACGGGAATATATGTATAATGTCTCCATAATGTGTTGCGAATAGAGTTAACAGCAAGGAAGAAATAAATCAATACCTCATGCCTGAAGCTGAAGTTTTGTCGCATGAACAGCGAGAAAGTATTTACTGATTTATGTATTTTGTGAGGGGCGTCAGGGAAAAAAAATTTCGAAATTATCTGTAAAACTTGAAGTCGGATAATGCTCTCACTCTCAAACTCCGGACGAATGGTAGTCTGAGTAAGTTGCTTGTTGCTAGTTGCCGCGCGGGATAGCCGCGCGGTCTACGCGCCTTGCCACGGTTCGTGCGGCTTCTCGCGTTGGAGTTTCGAGTCCTCCCGCAGGCATGGGGGTGTGTGTTCTGCTTAGCGTAACTTAGTTGAAGTTAGATTTAGTAGTTTGTAAGCCTAGGGAGCGATGACCTCAGCAGTTTGATGCCACAGGAACTTACCACAAATTTCCAGTTTGTGGCGAGTTACGCAGCCGCAAGACATATACTCGGTATCTTTACTTAATACTTCCCTCTTGTGTTCAGCTTTTAATGTCAGACCTATTAATGGATAGATTACAACAGCACTTGAAAATGTTAAATTCGGTCAATAATTGAAACTTCCTGGCAGATTAAAACTGTGTGCCCGACCGAGACTCGAACTCGGGACTTTTGCATTTCGCGGGCAAGTGCTCTACCAACTGAGCTACCGAAGCACGACTCACGCCCGGTACTCACAGCCTTACTTCTGCCAGTATCTCGTCTCCTACCTTCCAAACTTTACAGAAGCTCTCCTGGTTCGCAGGAGAGCTTCTGTAAAGTTTGGAAGGTAGGAGACGAGATACTGGCAGAAGTAAGGCTGTGAGTACCGGGCGTGAGTCGTGCTTCGGTAGCTCAGTTGGTAGAGCACTTGCCCGCGAAAGGCAAAGGTCCCGAGTTCGAGTCTCGGTCGGGCACACAGTTTTAATCTGCCAGGAAGTTTCATATCAGCGCACACTCCGCTGCAGAGTGACAATCTCATTCTGCGGTCAATAATTGTTCGAAATACACATTTTTCTGTTACTGGAAGCAGTTATATAGCACCCTGTAACTGGAACGTGGTAACCATTTTATGAATTGAGTAATGCAAATGTCTAGTACCTTACTGCATTGCAGCTTTGTCACCTTAACAGCATAATGGCGTTATAGTGCTGCTAGCGTAGCAGTCAAGCATTACCAAGTAAAGGGAAGTGTTGTACTTGGGAACACGTTTCAGACTTTCGCCTCCTGCAATAGAAGTTTTGTGGTGTACTGAGATCCACTGGAAGACTTGGCGACAGTTGGTGCCAGAAATACCGTGGACGTCCGTCCACAGCAGGGCCATCGCTGCGCGCAAACCAATTACGCTGCCAGGGTAAATCAAGCCCCCTGGAGCGCCAGCACCACCAGGATTTTTTTTCTTTGTTATTTCATCTCCCTCACCCGATAGATGCGGGGGTGGACTGTCAGCGACACAAATCTCTGCTCTTCAGCCAAGCGAATTAAAAAAATGTATAAAATTTTTTAAAATTAAAAGTCAAAGAGGATAGTTTAAAAATGGAAACCTATACATTTTCAATACACATCGCAGGAAGGTGACATTCTTCTGATGAAAACACCGAAGAAGCGCTGAACATTCACTTAAAATCAGAAGGACCATCACCAGCGTGAGAAGTATTGTCAGAGGAGAGAATATGTTCCATAGGGTTAAGTAATGTGGATAGAAAGATAGGGGTCTATTAGGGAGGAAAACTATTGAGATGAGAAGTAAGAATTGAGGTGGTTAGTAAAGAACAGAGTCGGTGGGAAAGAGAGCGGGTGAGTAGTAGTGTGCCGTGTGGGGTCGCAAGAGGAAAGGGATGGGATAGGTGGGGAAGAGTTGAAGTTTGTACGAGGGATAGATATTGGGGCACATATCATTACCTGGTAGAGGGAGTTGGTTGAGGTTTCGTTGGGATAGGATACGGAGATTGTGTAGGTGTAGCCACCAGGAAGAGAGACAGCACACGAGCAGAAGCTGGGAGCTGCAGGCAGTAAGTCAGTTCGAGTCGTCCTAGGGAGTTCTGTTATAAAGGTCGTTGTGTTTTCAAACCTTCGAGTCATCGAGTGTGATAGAAACGGTGGCCAATAGATAAACAGTATTTAGTCTTCAGTAGAAACGGAACAGTGAATAGAATTATCATGCATGGACAGAGAGTACCGGCCGAGAGAGTTTTGTTAGTCTGGAACTTTTCTTCGAATAGTAAATCAAAAGAAGAGATTATATTTGAGAGAACATTATTTAGTTTGCGTTCATGGAAATATAGTCAACACAGGACAGATAGGCTAACTCTGCGTTCCACAACTGCTATTAAACCGCGTTACCAAACTTGAGTAACATATTTTCCTATTCATTATTGTGTGTTACCGTCATATTGTGTGTGTGCTGTCCTAGAACTCAGGGATCTGTTCTACCAGGACACCTCTATTATTATTATTTCTTTTTTTTTTTTTAGCTTTCTCTTTACGTGTGCGGCAGTCTTCTTCTGAAAGTACACACACTGCTCTGGAAAAGCAAGATTTTTCCAAAAAGTGAAAAATTGTTCCAAGGTACAACATTGTCATATACCCAGTAACAAATATTAATTCCAATTTAAAAACCTCTACAATCTACAAAATCTTGTCAGTACTGTATTTAATAATCTACGTCACACTTTATTACTCTATTAAACACCAATAATCAGCAAGTGAAATAAAATTAAGAGGAACTATATTAAAAAAACAGTTACTGTACAACTTAAAGCATTTTCAAACAGAAGCTATTGGTAACTATCACAAATTTCGACTTTCAACAGAGGGAAAATTAAGACATTAAAGTAACTTAGTTCATTTGTAATCATGAGTTCCCTCGTACAAGTCCTTCCATGTCAAGGTATAAGATGATGCATGACGACGTTTGGCTTAATCGTCTATACTTGATGTAACTAGTTATAAAAGTATACAGGATTTTACTCGCCATAAAACGCAGTAGTTGAAAAATTAACAATAACCTCCAAATAACTTCAATATATTATATAGCACTTAAATATGTAGAACTCGTAATACTTACAAACCGTGGACACAACACATCCTCGTTCTCACAGCAAGAAAAGTAGCAGAAAATGCTGGAAATTTCTTATGGAGTTTCTAGTGAGCATTTCTTTTTATGATTTTAAAACCAGTCACTAGACAGAAACACCGAGTAGGAAACATGATGTGTTCCTGTGTACACTATCCACTATGTTCCAGACTGTCCCCTAAACGTCCTGAAATATCGTGTTTGATATAATCGTGCTTGGGAACAAACCTCAAATTAGCCTACCTGTGACCGTTCATCTTAATCAATAGAGATAAGGTAGCTGAATCACAGTATGCGCTTTTGAGCATGACACGTTCCAAATTACAATGTATGAACAAAACTTCTGCACACTCACCACTGAGTGACAGCCACACTCTACATTTCCAACCTAAGGTTCAAAATGATTCAAATGGCTCTGAGCACTATGGGACTTACTTTCTAAGGTCATTAGTCCCCTAGAACTTAGAACTACTTAAACCTAACTAACCTAAGGACATCACACACATCCATGCCCGAGGCAGAATTCGAACCTGCGACCGTAGCGGTCGCGCGGATCCAGACTGAAGCGCCTAGAACCGCTCGGCCACTCGGGCCGGTCAGACCTAAGGTCACATGAAACATATTTGTTCCATTGATCGTTGTGTGTGGTGTTTTTTTTCTTTTGCATTCTTTACATCATACCGTTGAGGGAATTTCTTAGAGAAAATCATAACGGAAGAGCAAAAGAGCAGACTGAATAGTGGGACGTAAACAGGAAAATAGATCCGTATTGTTATATCATGAGCAAGAAAACAGTGCAGTTTCCAAACTGGGCGTAGAGAGTGTGGAAAACTGGTGAGGTTCGAATACTGTGACAGTATCGCTCTCAGCAGTAGGTGGAATTTTCTGCATATACACAATTACATACTCGACTCCTAGCTGTACAACGCGGACAGAGTCTACTTGTCACAAATTTTAGCGATTTTCTGCTCTCTGCCTCTGTTGGCATTCTTCTTTATCTTATTCCCATCGACCCTAAGCGACATTTACGATATATCTCTACACATACACAACGGGATTTTAATCTCTATTCCAAAAGCTCTTATTTTCAAGAATCTTCGTTAAATTTCACTGTGGTCCACGCCGACGTTTCGTGATGACAGGAACGTGTCGAAATGTCTTTTATCATACCGTATTGATAACGACTTCATACACTGGAGCAGTACCTCGAACTGTGCAGAATACAATTTCCTTTACGTATGCACTAAATTTTGCGAGAACCACGCAGCTTCCCCATTATTGATTTAATGTGTTCATCGCATTTACATGTCTTTTAGTATTGCCCCAGATATGAAAAAGAAACGATGTGGTCCATTACCAACTCAATCAATGCCACTGCTTCGGTTGTGTCCACAATCGTACATTCTTTGTAACTTCTTTTGCAGAAAGTTCCGATAATTCTGGATTACCGACATCGAGATCGGATTTTTCCAAGATTTTCTTTATCATTGGAACCAACCGCTTATCGACTCGTACAATGCCGTGACGTCCCAAAAGTTAACTGGATCCATTTAAAGCAAAACTCACTGTTCATACTAAAATATAAATCAGTACTGATCTTTACCATGAATAGAGTTTTTACTACTAATTCTTACGAAATTTCAACGTTGCTTTTGATGCGTTATGCAGTTCACATGAACAACAAAAATATAGTAACTGATAAACTTTTTCCTTTCATCATTTTGTAGGGAGAGTGAGTAAAAAGTAGTTCGAAATTATATACTAACGTAACTGACTTTTAATGAGAACACTGAATGCAAGGACCATACTATGCTCTGATAAATTGGGCTTTACGCGCTCAATCTGTGGGGGACAATGTCATTTACGGCATACACTGGTTAATGACATTAAAACTGTGATCTAACCTAATGTAAGAGAGAATTTACGAAGACATTCTCTCTGCAACGGCGGGTCTCCAAGCATTGTATTTACAATAAGATTCCTTTAATTAATGTCTATGGTCACAAACTTTTTGTTAACAGATGACCGGTTTCGGTCTATAATGACCATCATCAGATCTGTTTTATAAAAACAAAGTGCGAATGTACTGCAGTCATAGTGGCATCGTCAAATGTTAAATGCAAAATCAGCATCAGCATCGTCAAATATGTACAGGGTGGTCCATTGATCGTGACCGGGCCAAATATCGCATGAAATAAGCGTCAAACGAAAAAACTACAAAGAACGAAACTTGTCTAGCTTGAAGAGGAAAACCAGATGGCGCTATGGTTGGCCCGCTAGATGGCGCTGCCAAAGGTCAAACGGATATGAACTGCGTCTTTTTTAAATAGGAACCCCAATTTTTTATTACATATTCGTGTAGTACGTAAAGAACTATGAATGTTTTAGTTGGCCCACTTTTTTCGCTTTGTGGTAGACGGCGCTGTAATAGTCACAAACATATGGCTCACAATTTTAGACGAACAGTTGGTAACAGGTAGGTTTTTAAATGAAAATACAGAACGTAGGTACGTTTGAACATTTTATTTCGGTTGTTCCAATGTGATACATGTACCTTTGTGAACTTATCATTTCTGAGAACGCATGCTGTTACAGCGCTATTACCTGTAAATACCACATTAATGCAATAAATACTCAAAATGATGTCCATCAACCTCAATGCATTTGGCAAAACGTGTAGCAACATTCCTCTCAACAGCGTGTAGTTCGCCTTCCATAATGTTCGCACATGCATTGACAATGCGCTGACGCATGTTGTCAGGCGTTGTCGGTGCATCACGAAAGCAAATATCCTTCAACTTTCCCCACAGAAAGAAATCCGAGGACGTCAGATCCGGTGAACGAACGGGCCATGGTATCGTGCTTCGACGACCAATCCACCTGCCATGTAATAATATGCTATTCAATACCGCTTCAACCGCACGCGAGCTATGTGCCAGACATCCATTATGCTGGAAGTACATCGCAATTCTGCCATGCAGTGAAACATCTTGTAGTAACATCGGTAGAACATTACGTAGGAAATCAGCATACATTGCACCATGGGGGCCAATTATCCTTCCTCTCATAATGCCGCACCATACATTAACCGGCCAAGGTCGCTGTTCCACTTGTCGCAGCAATCGTGGATTTTCCGTTGCCCAATAGTGCATATTAAGCCGGTTTACATTACTGCTGTTGGTGAATGACGCCTCGTCGTTAAATAGAACGCGTGCAGAAAATCTGTCATCGTCCAGTAATCTCTCTTGTTCCCAGCGACAGGACTGTACACGACGTTCAAAGTCGTCGCCATGCAATTCCTGGTGCATAGAAATATGGCACGGGTGCAATGGATGTTGATGTAGCATTCTCAACACCGATGTTTTTGAGATTCCCGATTCTCGCGTAGTTTGTCTGCTACTGATGGGCGGATTAGCCGCGACAGCAGCTACAACACCTACTTGGGCATCATCATTTGTTGCAGGTCGTGGTTTACGTTTCACATGTGGCTGAACGCTTCCTGTTTCCTTAAATAACGTAACTATCCGGTGAACGGTCCGGACACTTGGATGATGTCGTCCAGGATACCGAGCAGCATACATAGCACACGCTCGTTGGGCATTTTGATCACAATAGTCATACAACAACACGATATCAACCTTTTCCGTAACTGGTAAACGGTCCATTTTATCACGGGTAATGTATCACGAAGCAAATACCGTCCGCACTGGCGGAATATTACGCGATACCACGTACTTATACGTTTGTGACTATTACAGCGCCACCTATCATAAAGCGAAAAAAGTGGTCCAACTAAAACGTTCATATTTCTTTACGTACTACACGAATATGTAAAAAAGGGGGTTCCTACTTAAAAAAAAAAACGCAGTTGATATCCGTTTGACCTATGGCAGCGCCCTCTAGCGGGCCAACCATAGCGCCATCTGGTTCCCCCTTCAAGCTAGACAAGTTTCGTTCTTTGTAGTTTTTCGTTTGATGCGTATTTCGTGAGATATTTGGCCCGGTCACTATCAATGGACAACCCCGTATATTGTATTTACGTCGCCGTACCTGAATTGCTGAAAAGTTCATGGAAGATAATTGCAAGTGCTGCAATAAGGATAGTGCACAACTTCTGTACTGTTCCCTAAATAAGAATCCATCATCTGATAAACCAATGACTTTATTTGACGCGTTTCGGGTATAACGCATCTTCAGATCGTCATGAACGTACTGAAGGTCATAAATACAAAGACAGAATGCAACAAACAAAGCTGTTATTGCAGAGTGTGTCATAGCAGAGTCTGCCACGTCAACTTTGTTTGTTACATACTGTCTTTGTATTTCTGATCACCAAGATGTTCATGACAATATGAAGATGGATTCTACCCGAAACTCGTCAAATAAAATCACTGGTTTATCAGATGGTGGCTTTTTATTTAGTAACCAATACAGCAACTGTGTAACACTCCTACCGATTTGTCGTACGGTCACTCTTCCTGCGTGATTTTATGTAACAATCACAGAATGCATGCACTGCGTATTATGTATTGTAGATCCTGAACAGATGATAATATAAGTGAAAAGAGCACGTTTTTATATGAAGCAAATCTGAAGCATTCTCAAATGGAGGTAAGGTATGCACAGCGGAGTTTCTGAAAAGATGCAAGGACTAAACTCTCGAAAATCAAACCTATGGAAAATCCAATATAACGTTGGAGTACGCAGCACATGCAAAGTTAACCAGCACGACTATGCACAAACATCTGATTCGACCGTTGAATATACCCTCCGAACATCAAACCACGAGAATCTTTAAATCTAATTTTACAAATTTGTGAAAAATGACATTGTTGGTGGTAGCATGTGTTTGTAAGTCACTTGAATTTACGGATACTTATGTTAAAAACGGATATCGGTCACCAGGTGTTCTAATGATATCGAGGACGACAGCAAAAAAAATATCTTCCACGGCAGGTCCAAATGCAAAATGCAACGCGAAAGTGCCACAGCTTTATGTAAGCACAGTACATTCATAATTTCCAATCACATGAATACAACCCGAATGCTTGCAGCTTACTGTAATTTTACCACTGTGGTGAAGGTTACTGGTCAAATCCACCGGTATCAAATATACAATGCAAGCCTCTAAATAACTACTGCTCGATGAGCTGCCTAGGAAAAGAGAGCATTGTGCTTACATTGCACGAGGTTTCCAGCACTCTGACGGGCCGGTGCCAGTCGAAGTTTTAGCGTCTCCCCAAGAGATACCAATGCGTTCCATTTGCAAAGACGTACCCCCCCCCCAGTAGACGAGTCAGCCAGTGATGGATCGTCCGTGAGTTGACAGCTGAGTTATGTATAGCATGTGTGTGCGAGCAGTATCATGAAAGAAGCTCTCGCTGCAGATGCCACCTTCCAAAGAGATCTTACATTCAAGTGAAAATTTTGTCCAAGTCGTTTATTTTTGTATTTATTGTACTCACCTGGACCCGCTGAGTCGTATATGCCATACAAGGACATTATTCTGTCATTTCGTTAAGTAAAACGTGCTGCTATGTTTGATTATATTGTTTATAACTGTAGGTCTATTTCAGCGTAAATACCGTCTTCAGGTAATGTTTGAAAAGTACGTAGTTTCGAAACATATTTAAAATTTTTAAGTAGGAAATTTAAGCTGTTACAGAGTTACGGTTTCCTACGCACATCAGGTAGTCCTGATTCCCATGTCACACAGATATCTCAGTTACTCTCACACTATTTTATAAATTTGGTGCTTTCATGCTGTTGGAGTTATAGTAGTGTCAAATGTTTGTTGGAACAGTTATTTATGTAATTGTCGAATTATGAATGTTTATTTCATAATTTCGTTTCGTGACAGCTGAATTAACAGTTGGGTCCACGATCTTAAATGGTTACAGGCAGGTTGCTACTTTGATATTCACTAGCTCTCATCTTTGTTCTTAACAGCTAAATTATATTGCTTGTTGATTCGTATTTATGTGGCTCTCCGACAGTATGTAATTTAATCCTATGGTTTTTTTATGGAATTGGTTGTGGTGTGCGAGGTTTGTAAGTTTCCGACGTTGTTTACGTAAATGCATGCTTTTATGTGTTTACATTAATTTCGTGGTAACATGATGTCTGATATGTTTGTAGACATTGTTTCTCTATTCATCACACATTTCGAAGAAGAATTTCAATAAGACAATAGTTATTTCCATGTAGATAGCGGCATCGTCGGCGAACAATCTGGAGGAGTTGCGGTCCCTATCTGAAAAATCGTTTATGTCTACTAGAGACATCAGAGATCCTTTTACGTTTCCACTCGATGTTCACCATCTACTATAGTGTAGTGAGTTGCATTTGAAATTAGCTCAACAAGCCATTCACGTACCTGTAAAAATGATACGCATGATTTTACGTTAGTCATTAACCAACTATGTAATACACGTATCGTCCATGAATAAACCACGCAGTACTTCTATCGCACGAGTGTTCTTTTCCTGAATCTGGTATTCGGAAAGATTTTTTCTTCCTGGAAAGCCATAATGTGTAAAGGCAGAATACGTTCTATGATCGTGCAACGGACACAAATTAGTGAATTTAGTCTGCAATTTGTGCACCCGTTGGTTCACACTTTTTGCAAACACTAGTGACTTCACTTTCCGAAGGAACTTGCCTGAAATTCATAGCCTCTCCTCGGTATCACAACTCCTTGATTACCTCGAAGCTTAAAATTCACTTAAATGTGGCATGATGCTTCGTTCAATAATGTACACGATACTCACAGTTTAGTTGACGCAGTTGACATTAAAACGCAATTTATTCTGTGTGGAGTTCACTCATTGCTACGCTGACCAGTTTTTGCGCTACGAAAAAAAATTAGTGCAACTTAAAGATCAGCACTCACTGTCACATTGGCGATGTTTCAATGGCGGCACAAAATAGACAGTTCACATTTACCTAAAGAATGACACAGTTCGAATTTATTATACCAATTTGTTAAATACCATTACATCTCGTCGTTCATTTAAGTGAATCCATCACACGAATTACTGAATCTTTCAGAATAGTTCTCTCTGTAGGCAGATAATTTCCACAGAGTTGGTAATCACAACACAGTTCATTTCACATTTCGTCAATTTATGTCACAGTTATCACTTGTAAGTAATCGAATATTAAAATTCTTGAGTTTCACGGTGACCGGAGTGCATACTCTCTCTTACAGAATCTACATAATTGTGGCTTGCATCAAACAACGAGGGCTCCTTCGACATAAAAGTAACTACTGTATTTACATTCAAACCGCGGATTTCCACTTTGTATTGCGCTCTTCTGTTCAAGTACTGACGTAACAACAATTTGTTATTTTGAAAAATAGATAATGCTTTGAAATGTGACTAGATTGTTATTTATTGTTTTTGATGAGCAACAAGAATCAATGGAATTTTGGAATACAGAAAATGTTGCTGGTTATAAGTTTATAAAAATCTATCGGCACTATTTTTCTTCTGCATTTTAATTACCCTCGTTTTCATGAGTAGATGCCATATTGTAAATCGAAGTGAATTACATGAAATTACTGATTAGCACATTACTTAAACTGTAGGGTTACAAAAGTAAGAAGTCAAAGCCCTGTATCTAACAGTCGTTATTACAAAATCAGCGATGAAAAATGGTACCAGTTCAGAACTTCAAGTAGAACTATCCCGGAAGATAATTATTTTTAGCTAATTTAAAATATTTTACACGAAAATGGGGCTACCTAGCTTTCAAATGGTGTAGGTCAACCTTCCCAAATATAAATATTAGCTCATAGATTTTTCCACGTAATGAACAACTGTGCTATATTTAACTAACTGTAAATTTTAATAAACAGTGCCCTACTTAAAATTAATTACTCTAATGGAATTGGAAAACTTGAAATAAGAACCTGAATAATAAATTCTTGTGAAATTTGATCTAAACAAGAATTAGCGATTTCTAATTAGGTGCTACATATTATTAGATAAACATAGTGAAAGTAAGATGAAATTTAGCGAAACACATTTGGTTAACTTAACAGATGGAAGGAATCCACCTGCTTTCTCATAATCTTTTTTCTAGCGACAACTCATTATTAACTGCGCAAGATGTTGTCGATACATGTCAGTTACGAAATAAGCTAATCTCTTAGCGTATTGAATGTAAAATCCATATTGAATTTCATCAGCGCTTGGTGCACTGATCACAATCAGCTGTATTATCAAAACAGTGGCTGTGACTGAGACATTACTTTGTGACCACAGCGTACTTCAGTATTTCTTTCTTAAATACTGTAATTCCGGCCAAATTCAACATACAGTTCTGCTGCAGGATATTCTTGTCAGTACCGCCATTAGTGTTGGAACATGTATCACAATTCAGCTGGTCACAAAGCCATTTTGTTCGCAGGTGAAGAAACATAGATGTAGGTATCTTAGAAACTTTCTGCTACTTCCGATATCTTTGAAGGTCTGACTAACTGAAAGTATGTTGACATAAATGAGTTATATATGGAGACAATTCTGAGTAAGGTTTATATTTTAGGATATTTTCTTCAGCCTTTGGAAGCGAAAAAATTTTATGTATATTATATGGGTGACTTTATGATAGCATGTATACCTCCAGAAACAACTGAAATTGTAGAAAACAAGCCTCACTAATGAAGTATAGTAAAGTAGATATTGTAAATACAAAATACACTTGCTCAGAATACTGTATTGAAAGTGTCATTACTTTGTTTCTTCTTATACCATTGAACTTTTAAGTATGTGTCAAAAATTACGCACTAATTACATTGTTTAGAGGATATTTTATAAATTGTAGGTGTTGCGACCTGTTTTCTTATTATACGGTTTCGCTGAACAGATGCGAAAGAAGTATGTAAAAGTTTAGTTTAACTACTTGGCTTAGCGTGGTTCTTTTTTTTTAATGTATTTTAATGTAGATAAGCCTATAATTATCTTGATTTAAAAAATAATAATAAATCTCACCAAACTGGTACATGTTTTCTGAGGATGGATAAAATAAATTAACAAAACTGGGTAAATTTGTAACAATGTTCATTGTGGCATAATGAAACACTGGGTCAGTCCATCGTTGTGACAGATGAAACTGTCATTGCTTTCCCTATTTTACACTTCATGACTCAGTGTTGTCCTGAGCTGGAGGATAACTTCATGACTATTAATATTCGATATTGCGAATACTTCATTGCACATGAAAACGTTTTGTCAAATTTAAAGAACAAACGTGAAAATATGTATTAATTTATATAAAGTATTCCCACATATAAGTGTAAATTTAATGTGGCAGTAGATATTTGTATACCTTGTTTCACAAAAAATACTGAAAGTCTCGGAAAGTTGGTAACTTCTACGGTTTTCCTTTTACGATTTCCGTGGCTCTCAACTGTGATTTCGTTCGCCGCTGAGAGGCTGCAGTAGCGAGAGACACGGGACCTGCATTCGAGAGGACGTTGGTTCAAATCCCTGTCCGGCCAGCTAATTTAGGCTTTCCGTGTATTCTCTGAATCGGCTAAGGTAAATGTCAGAATGGTCCCCCTATAAACTTGTCTCCGTTCTTAGCGACGTATACATCGACTGGTTAAAGCCTGATTTTTCTTCTTTTCTCAAACATTGACACTGTAACTTGTTCATGCGTGAACACATTCACTTACGTAAGGAAATAGTATTTCGGCTTTCTGTCTGCTATCTGCAGTCTTAACTGCAGCCTCATCCACAAGGGTATCATTAAAGGTTTAGCTTCCTTAGCTTTACATACTACTAGCGATCCCGACAATGCTTCGAAACTGCTAGTTACGTATGAGAATTGGATATGTGAACTAATCTGGGATAACGCTGGGAATTGCACCAGGACACAAATTTCGGTTCCTCGTTGAGCCTTCGCTCACTTTGAAGGTGTGGAAATCGGCGTTATAATAAATCGTACCGAATAATAATGAAAAAGATTCGTTCATTTATGTTTTCGGATTTAATTGTCTATAAGTTTTTTTTAATTTTTTGTACAAGACACAATTACAAAACTTTAGAATGTATAACATTTTTCCTTTTTTGGATTCTATGTACTAAGAGTACGAACTGGTCTTTGAAACGATTGTCTAAATGCCCTACTAACGTAGCTAAAATAGATTTTTGTCTAATGCCTATGTCCTAATAATATCTAGTTTTAGTTTCTGAGATACTAAATCGTAAAAGTTTATAAAAGGACCCATAAAATTAAAAACACTCTGATGGTAAATAAATTTCAACGTATTTGACTATCCGACCTTGAACAATCTTTATTGTTGCTGTAAACGAAACACTGATTCGCTTAACATGAATGCGAACATAGTTTGTGATCATTGGTATGCTGGGAATGGTAGACATATATAGCTGCTGGATCGGTGAGGATAGTATATTCAACGACGTTATTTCGATAGCTTTAATCGTATTACGAAGTTTCGGATGATTTAGATTTTGAAGGAGTGTTCTTATCATAAACCGAAAACGTATATATACAACTTTGCTAATATACAGATTTTCTGTTCAAATGGACTTCTACAAAGGAAACAAATACATTCGACATAAGAGTTTTCTAGGTATGGTACCGCGTCATAGTGTACAAAACTATTGCTGTATAAAACCAACATTTCGGCCACGGTTGCAGCGGCCTTCTTCTGGGTCTACTGGTGGGTTCTAGCTATACAGTGTCCCTTATATTTTGTTATTATCTTACCCACAAAACACTCATGTCGACTGACTCTAGCAGCGGAAGCCTACACAATTATAAATATAGACAGTGTTGCATGTAAAATTTTTGTCTAAACTATATATACTATTGAAAGAATATGTATGAGAGAAAATGTTGTCTACTAGTTCAAATGCCTTGATATCATCTTTAACTTCCTCGCAGTAATTTTTAATAGAAAACGTGAAGATCATTGGTTGAAATAATATATGATAATAAGATATTATGTTCTAGAATTTGTCGATATGTGTGAAAACATACTTCAACAACGTTTTCTCTTTGTATAATAGGATATAGTAGAATTTCTAAGGAATTTCTCATACTTCTGCTCCCACGATGTGACTGTGGGAGTTATTTAGGTTTGACACACAGTTTACCTGAAGGTGACACGAGTAGCTCTTATCATCAGTTTCCCCACATTCTCTCAAGCAGCTAGACTAAAAGTGACCCTATTTTAGCAATGTTCTACGAATGGTACAATTATACTAGTGCTAGTCTTTATTGTATACTGTGACGTATTCTTGCTTGCCATGGTCGTTATCTTCAAGCGTAAACTAAAAATTGCCGCGTTTGTCTCATTTTAATTTAAAGTTCTCAGTTCGTCTTTTAAGTAGGTTGTTAATGACTATCAATTCGTCGGAGCACAAATATCCTCCTAGTTTTCTTTATTACCTTATTGCCTTTCGTGAACAACGCTAATGTCATAACAACATGGTCTTGAATTTATGTTTCATTGGTGACTCGAAGGGATAGGGTCTCTTTGTACTCAGGAAGTCTAAAATATTTCGTATGCTTGTGGTTACTGGATTAGCTATTCGAGGCAGTTGTCCGGCAGTGTATACTCTGTAAGACATTTTTCTTTACCGCCAGTAATGTATGGGTGGCATTTCTGGTCTGTTCCGTGCAAGTTATTCACTATCTGCCTCATGCTCGGGGTATTTCCGTCCTCTGAAATTAAAGATGTCTTGCGATGAATTTGTGACCGATGTGATAAAACCTGGCGGCCAGCAGAGACACTTGATTAACCGATTCCACACAACGTCCTGCCAGCGCAGTAGGGTACAGGTCTCTTGCCTGCCTGCGCAGTCACTTGTTAAGAGGCGAGGCTGTCAGCGCAGGGGCGGATGACGGATGGCGCAGTACGTGCACGTGGCAGCAATACCGCCGGGCCGCGAGGAGCACATTATCAGCTCACAGGGGCGCTCCTCAGACACTCGAGCAGCTGAACAGTAGCCTGCGTCAAAAAGTCGCAAGAAGCGCAACCCCTACTGCCCCTGGCAACGACTTCATCTCCGCCATAAATCACTACGCAGAGAATCGACAAAAATATGAAATTCTTCATTTGCGTGTCCATGTTGTCCGTAGCTGCTTTACAGTTTCCAGGTGTATTTTCGTTCTGTCGTTACAACTACAAGAAAATGCGTGTTTTTTCACCAGATGCGTTTCGCTTTATTGAGGTAAAGCATCATCAGTGGTGGTCATTTCTGCCTGGTTTCTCACCTACATAGGGAAATGCCGTCTGGTGCTATATCTTCGGTTTCTTTCTTCAGTACACACTGATACATGTAGTCTAAGTTTCCGTTGTTCTGCAGAACTACGCATTTCTTACGTTGCATGGGGGATTAATTATGAATATTAATGAATAAATGCAATAATTTTAGTAGCTGTGTGACCGGTTACGAAGTCACAAGTGTAAGTGTTCTGTGTGTGGTAGTGTGGCTCAACGTACGTGTGTTTGTCTCGGTTCTTTCTCAATATGACAAAATATTTTAAACACCATTTACAATGAACCAATTGAAAAACCAGAAATACTGTAATTTCACATGTAAACCAGAATTACAAGTTTAATAAATGAACGCGAGCCAGATGCTTTGTTGACCGTAACTGTGAGCAAGAGGCAATGTCATTAAAGAAACTGTAATACGTTTTTACCTCATCATATATTGACGAAAATTTTCCATTACACCAGCCAGCATCATAAATGAAAAGCCCATCTCATTTCTCAAATACACTGTGACAATTGCAACAACTTCCATCTATACATTACACCAGCCGCACAGCATCCACTCTCTCGCCCAACAGAACAACTGCCCTCGACATCCTCTGAACTACTACTGCACCAGTTGAGGCGGCGGAATAATAATCTTTGGCGCAATCTCTGGCACTGTGACTCAGTGTAGCCACCTTTCAACGTTTCACATACAGCAACCTTTTGGTGTGCGAAACAGTGTGCTGTGTAAAACGTAAGAAATGCATAGTTCTGCAGAACAACGAAAAATTAGACAGTAAGTATCACTGTGTAGTCAACGAAGTCACCGAAGATATGGCAGCAGACGGCATTTCCCGATGTAGGTGAGAAACCAGGCAGAAATGACCACCACTGATGATATTTTACCTCAATAAAGCGAAATACGTCTCGTGAAAAAAACACACATTTTCTTGTACTTCTACAACGACAGAACGAAAGTACTCTCAAGCAAAATATGGAAATACCAAAAACACATTACTATGCCTAGTACCTTTTAAGAAACCCACTGGCATTAAAAACACCTTCTATTTGTCTCGAAATGGATAAATACAAGTCCTGTATGGTTTTTAAGGGAATCTTACACCATTCTCTCTCCAAAATAATGGCAAGTTCAGGTAACGATGATGAAAGTGCACTCTGGTCACGCACTCTTCTCTCCAAGGCTGACCACAAAGGCTCCATAATATTGCGATTTGGTGACTGTGGTGGCCAAGGGACCTGGCCTGCTCAGTGTGAACTGTGTGAAGGAGAACAAACATTGTACCATGTCCTTCACGGTAAATGACAGCCAAAACAGTTGCAGGATAAATATTTGTTAAAAGTCTTGGCCACGGCTTCGGTATATCTAAATATACCTTCATCAGAAGTAAAATACGTAAAATTACATCCTGCAATCGAGATTAATAAAACAATTGTGCCAAAGGCGTCGTCAGCAGTTAAAACATCATCTCCATTTATACAACATGATTACTGACGACGCCTTTGGCACAATTGTTTTATTAATCTCCATTGCAGGATGTAATTTTACGTATTTTACTTCTGATGAAGGTATATTTAGATATACCGAAACCGTGGTCAAGAATTTTAATAAATCTTTATCCTGCAACTGTTTTGGCTGTCATCATTTACCGTGAATAATTTCAACAATTGCTGTTTCAGCCATGTTTAAAATCTTGAAGTTGTACTATGTGAAAGGCCTTATTAGCCGAAATAGTCACACAGTCCTTGGCAGTAAAGGAACCTTGCAGATTAATTATGGGGCCCACGTAATACCACAAACCCCCGCCGTATTTCACTCTTAGAAGGTAAACACGGCCAGAAGCTGGAACCGAACGACTTTCTTCCATTGCTCCACAGTCCAGGTTTTATGGCTTCGGCACCAGTTTTCCTGGTACGGTCATTTGCAACACTGTGTGTGGTTTTGGAATTCCCAGCTTACTGAGGTCCGCTGCGTGGGTTTAACCGAGCAGTCTATGGCGCTGCAGTCATGGACTGTGCGGCTGGTTCCGGCGGAGGTCGAATCCTCCCTCGGGTATGGGTGTGTGTGTTTGTCCTTAAGATACTATGGGTTAAGTAGTGTGTAAACTTAGGGACTGATGACCTTAGCAGTTAAGTCCCATAAGATTTCACACACATTTGAACTTTTTTTTTTCCTGAGGTTCCTTCGTCGAAATCCTTTTCAATGACCGTCTGAGCAAATCACTGAACACACTTTTCCGTCGGTTCTGGGACTCAGCGGAGTTCGTTTTTCCACTTTTCCTGTATGCAGTGTAAACCTTCGATACAGTATCTCTTGCAACACCAAACATTTCGACTAGCTTGGTTACGAGCGCCAATAATTTACCGAAGTTCGAATTCACTTATCTCCGACATTATGCCTTCAAAACTCTATATAAAACCGTTCTGACCGCGACCGACACTTGCAAAGTATTGAGAACAATCCACAGGTGCCTTTCGTGGTCACATACAACAGCGCAATCTGCAGGCTCGGCTAGCTTCTTCATTTATGTGCAACTACATTTCTCGCCGGGTTTCGATATTTTTGTCCAGTCCCAGTATCATCTGTTCAAAATGGCTCAAATGGCGCTAAGCACTATGGGATTTAACATCTGAAGTCATCAGTCCCCTAGACTTAGAACTACTTAAACCTAACGAACCTAAGGACATCACACACGTCCATTCCCGAGGCAGAATTTGAACCTACGAGCGTAGCAGCAGCGCGCTTCCGGACTGAAGCGACTAGAACCCCTCGGCCACAACGGCCGGCTATCATCTGTTACTTTATGGTAGCACCCTCCGTCAACCCTCCCCATCGGTCAATATCTCAGATTAATTAATAGACTACGCTTCAATAAGTGCTTTGACTGACGGTGACTATGTCTCATTTAGATACGTGGATGAAAGATGGTCACCTGATTGTTGTCACTCAATAATTCCTCAGCAATAGTGACCCAACATTTATCAATATATGACACGGGGGCGTTTTGGTGCTATTTGCACAACTGAAAGGCATTGTTATGACCATTGATACATTCATGACGTGCAAGATGGTTCAAAAATGGTTCAAATGGCTCTGAGCACTATGGGACTTAACAGCTATGGTCATCAGTCCCCTAGAACTTAGAGCTACTTAAACCTAACTAACCTAAGGACAGCACACAACACCCAGTCATCACGAGGAAGAGACGTGCAAGATGGGAGGTGATGACAAAACACACTCTATATTTGGTCTCGCCATGAAAATCAGGCCGTGATGGGAAAAAATACAGATTACCGCTGAGCGTGGGAACAATGAGAGTAATAATAGAGTCAAGGATTTGCTATGCAGCTTGAGTTCGCCGGTACACTGTAAGATGGGTTCCTGCGGCGACAGTTACCTCTGTGGTGCATACGCTCAATGTTGGGCGCGGCGCGAATGTTATGAGAATGTCAACAGCCTTTGACTATCACGTTATCTGGGGCCACGGGCAGTCATCTCCACATGTACTGGAAACACGTTTAGTAAAAAGGACCTTAGACTGTTTCTCCTCTGAACGGACGACAATCTAAAAGCTTTTTTCATTCCGTTTTGTCCTGCAACCGTCGAAATTTATTCATGCCATTTTCCGGCAGGCATGTGGACTGTGTTGAAAGCTATTCCAGTATTTTGTGGTGCATTTACGTTTCGTATCTATTGTAACATCGATAGGGGTCCAGGCCTAGACTCCTACAGTCATCAGGAGAGAGCCAGGCGGGATGCGGAGGGAAAATCTCTGTTACGCTCGAGGGGGCAAGAACACATGGTTGACAGTAACACATTTACTGGACAGTAATACAGATTTGCTTTCCAAAGCACCGCGCCTCAGCTGGACCGGCGGAGCATCGGAATGCCGGTGTGCGATTGACTCGCAGTACCACCAGCTTAGCGGAGAGTCAGATGACGGCCGTCATCCCCGAACTCCAGCAGCCTCCAGCTCTACGAATCGATATCCAAAGCGTACTCGTTGACGTCAAAGATATGCGCTCAGATGCTTCGACCCAACACCACATGAAGTGTTCACTGGCTCATAGGAGTCGGCTCTTAACCCCTTTTAGGAGACAGCAACATCAGCGACTGCCGCAGAAAATGGATTAACACTCGAAGACGGACAGCGTCCAAATCATGCAAGTCAAGTCTCCAGCAGACCTGCAAGGTGATGGCAGACTCCGCGCCCCATCAGTGTTCCTTTGGCATTTGACAGTGCAGCTGGCAGCAGCAGCGGCCTTCCAGCTGGATTTGTGCCTCCGCAGACGATTGGAGACAGCTAGATGGCCTAGAATCGACCTCCATAACCTCACCTCTTAATGTATAGCTGCAACTGACACAAGGGTTGAAACGACGCACTGGGCTGTCGACAGCCAGCAATCAGCAATGAGCAGTTAAGACTTACTCCCTTTTTTTCTTTTTTCTTTTTCTCTTTCTTTTCCCAAAGGGTAGAGCCCCTCCACGGCCACACCAACGTGGCGAACATCAAAAATGTTCTACTGTTACATCCGTATTTTTTAGTTACTAATCAACTACTTCACAGAATCCGGGGCCGTGATGTTATCTGTATGCCTGGGTGGGATTACCCACTAATGCAGTCACGTGGAGGTGATAGTGGTCGACAAGCAGACGAAGGGTTGCAGTTTAAGAGCATAGGGAAGAAAGTGTCAAGGCACGCGCCAAGGGGGAAAAACCTTGTTAATAGTCTCGTCAGATAGTAAGAGCAGCAGCGATTTTCTTGCTATCTGTGACAGATCATGCAGGGGTGAGCTTGTTGTTAGTTTCCGGTATTGTGCAATGCTTGGTACTATTGTCACAGCTTAGGTCCTCAAAAAGAGTGTCGTTGCTATCGATTAGGCGTACTGCTGAGCAGGGAATCTGAGTCTCCTGGGACAGCTGCAGCGTCTCTACCTGCGACAAGCCAAGGTCGTTATATGAGTGAGTGGTCAATTGGTTATAAATCGATCGCACTGTGTAAGGGTTTTGGTTGGGTATGTTTGCATACAGCTTCCCTGTGTTGCCGGTTGGTCGGCTGGTTTCCAGCTGGCAGTGCCAGTTACCTTTGCTGTGCTTCAGGGATCCACCAGCATTTTCGATGACTGTGTGTTGGTGCTACCCATAGGCAGTTAACTGTCCCTAATTAGTAGTGTTTCTGGACGGTCACGTTTCCACCTACGGTTGGGATAGTAGTTTCCCAGGTTAAGAACGAAAGGAATGATCAATTGCCTCCTTTTCCTGTACAGTCGTGTGGAAAGTTTTTTGAATACCTTCGTGAGAGTCTCAGAGCAGTATTCTTTGGAGGGTCCGCCGTGCGAGTGTATCGTGGAACGTTGCTTATCATATGTAGCACTTCTGTATTACCTTCAAGCGGCGCAGACGTGTTGGAGCCGTGACTGGAGCTGGATACGTCATCAGCTGTCTAATTAGTGTCGTGTACATGGACCTCGACACATCTACATCTACATGATTTGCTATTCACAATAAAGTGCCTGGCAGAGGGTTCAGTGAACCACCTTCAAGCTCTCTCTCTACCGTTCCACTCTCGAACGGCGCGCGGGAAAATGGAGCAATTAAATTTTTCTGTGCGAGCCCTGATTTCTCTTATTTTATCGTGATTATCATTTCTCCCTATGTAGGTGGGTACCAATCGGAGTAGAAAACTGGTGATTGAAATTCCATGAGAAGATCCCGTCGCAACGAAAATCTCCTTTCTTTTAATGATTGCCACTCCAATTCACGTATCTTGTCTGTGGCACTATATTCCCTATTTCGCGATAATACTAAACTAGCCGCCCTTATTTGTACTTTTTCGATGTCATCCGTCAGTCCCACCTGATGCGGATCCCAAACTGCACAGCAATACTCGAGAATAGGTCGCTATTGAGTGTGCTCTTCCCGTCGAGCACAGGGTAAAGTTGTTTAAACCTCACGTTAGCTCCGCTGGTGACGTATTTAGTGAGGTCCATCCATTTAAGTTTCTGGTCCAGCCAGACGCCGGGCCGACCGCGGTGGCCGAGCGGTTCTAGGCACTCAGTCCGGAACCGCGCGACTGCTACGGTCGCAGGTTCGAATCCTGCCTCGGGCATGGATGTGTGTGATGTCCTTAGGTTAGTTAGGTTTAAGTAGTTCTAAGGTCTAGGGGACTAATGACCACAGATGTTAAGTCCCATAGTGCCAGAGCCAGCCAGCCAGACACCGAGGTTTCCGACTTTCTTACTGAAACATATTTGACCTGTGTGTAGTGTTATCGGTTTGCAGCTTTGGTGCTTGTGCAGATGTTTCGGTTTGTATGTGAAAAGAACAGCGCCACACGTGTCGACGTTTACTTTAACAAGCCATTGTTCCAGCCGGTAGTCCTGAGTGGTGTCTGTATTCGTGATTTAATGTTTGAATGTTTCCAGTCTTGCGTTAGGATGGCTGTGTCATCCGTGTAGATGGCTACCATCGTGTTTTGTGTAGCTGGGAAGTCATTGATGTAGAGGTTAAACAAGAAGGACCCTATGATACTGCCTTGGGGTACTCCCACTTGTACACCATGTTGTGTTGATTGCTTGCTCTGAACTTCGGTGTAGAAGAATTTGTTGGTGAGATAGAGTGACGTATGAGTCCGTCGGGAAAAGCAGCATCGCTGAGTCTGTAAATGAGGTGATCGAAGATCTTTTCGATGTCCATTAGCCCCTGTAGCTTTGTTGGTGTTGTGGCCGTCGGTGATACAAGGAGGAGTTGTGTTTTGGAGTGGTGATTCCTGAATCCGAACTACTCTGGTCCCAGGATATTATTGGTGATGCAGTGCCTAGTGAGACGTTTGGTAACTACCTTCTCAGCAGCTTGCTGAACGAGCACAGCAGGCTAATTGGTCAGTAATTTTGTGGGAGGGAGGAACCTTCCTGAACATCAGGACCTTGGCCTCCTTCGAATAGTCAGGGAAATGTTGGAACTGTAAGATGGCATTCGTGTTAGTTACTTCATAGCTTGATCGATGAACTCCAGGAGGAAACAGTTTTGATTGCCAAGGGGACCACTAGCCTGTCTAACTGTGGTATGGTTGATGACCCATGTGATGTCATGGGTGGCAGTGCGTATTATTATGTCGCGCGTGGACTGGGTGACAACTCGTGTGACATCCTGGCCCGTTTCAAGTGTGAAAGCTGGGTTGGAAAGAACCAGATTTGGTGTGGATGACGATGCAGGTATCCTGGCCATCAGTTCAGCCTTCTCCTCCGTGGAGTATGTGGTCCGTTAAGTCCTTGTAGAGTTGGTGTGTAGTGTTCCTCCTTATTGAAGTGACAGGTTAGTGTCCACACCAGGCTACTTGCCATCTAACCCTGCGAGTATATTGTCCCAGTGAGCGGTTTTAAATGTCTGTATTTTTCCCTGTATGATACCCTGGATTTTGTTAATGTTTGTACAGCGGGCGACTGGTGCGCTGCCAGTATCAGCTCAGGCGGTTCATCAATGAGATCGGCCCCTGGTTTTCGGGCGGCGCTGAGCGTTGTTGTGACTCGAGTACTGCATGGTGTCGGATACTGCGGACTATCGTTCCACCCATACTCGCGCCGTTCGGTTGTTCGGTATTGTAGACGCAGTACCCTGGGTAGCATAGATGTCTGTGTGGCTAGAGTTGAGTTTCGTTCACGAGAGCAACCCATATTCCCTTCCCCTCCATGAGCGCAGCTAGTTCAACCCTCTTGTTACTGATGCCATCTGCATTCTAAACAGTATCTGTATCGTTGTTTGCGTGTTGGGGCGATTGTAGTATATAATCCAGGAGAGTCGTTTGTGTGACAGCCACGCGCTGTGTCTTGTGAGATGAGGTTTAAGACCCTCAGGAGGATCTTAACTCACGTGTGTGTAGAGAATAATGTCTCCACTGCTCCACCGATTGCTGTGAGCATGTTTCTTATGTCGGCCGCTGTGTTGGCCGTAGTGCTGGTGGGCGCTGGTTCTTGTGTTGACGTTCTAGATTGGCTGGCTTGAGAGTTTGGTTTCGTCTCTCATTTGTGGCCTCCTGTATTGATATTACGGTGAGAGGGTGTGTAATGTGAGTTGTGGTTTGGCTGTCTCTTTCACAGTGTACAGGAGTTTGCCTGTTTCGCTGTTGGTATCTTTGTTGTGCTGTGGAAGCTTCTGCCTTTCAGTTTTCGGGTTATTTCTCTTCCTTCTGGTTGCCATTGCATTGATGGTGTCGCTGTCTTGCACGATTGGAATTGACTCAGTGTTGTTTGGAGCGAGTGGTGTTGGTACTGGTTCGGGGGTTGCGTCAGTCGTTGGGTGTGTTTCTTGCGGTTCTGTTGCCGGAGGATTGTTTTGTGTGTTTGTGGAGCTCTGGCCATCCTCGGCCTGTCCCCTTCAGATTCCGCTGCTCACCGAACGCGTGAGGGGGGGGGGGGGGAGGAAGGGGAAGGGGGCTTTGAGTTGTTCTAGGGGTCGCTTGATTTTCTTTGGCGTTTTCGTGCCACAGAGCTTCTTTGTAAGTATGTCACCCTCTGTAGTTCACCTCACGGGCACTACCACAGGTGGCGCATTTTATAGCTGTCCCTGGTGAGCCGTGGCGGCTCATATCGATAGTGCCACTCTGGTGGTTTATCTTTACTGCCACGGTCAGGGCGGTAAGCAGCGCCCTCTGGGGCCTACGCGAGGAGTAACGAGGCGAGGTCCTGTGGGAGTGTGCTCTGGGACGTGGTGGAAGACGGTTGTCGGGTTGACGCAGCGAGTGTGGGACCGGACCTATCGCATGGAGATATACAAGTTGGCTCTGAACGGAAGGCGTCGTAGCAATCAGCGGGAAGCGGGCGTCCTGTGATTTGTGTGAAGGAGTAACGATTTTTGCATTGGATGTCCCAGTGGTTCCCGAGAGTTGCGGTGGCTGCTTTCGGAGAAGAGAATTGGTAAGAGCTTGTGTCTACGCTCTTTTCCGTACGATGTTGCTGCCTGCCGTTATAAACGAGTGAAAATCAGGCGCTTGTACTGACTATACGGGAACTGGTTATGTAAAATTACATTTGTGATTGTCATTTGTACTGTGACAATTTAGAGGCGAAAATTGTGGTGGTTTCATTAGGTCTGGTTCTCTGCTGTACGACTAAGGGAGTCAGCTATTTGGCGTAACTGAGGGAGCACCATTATGTTGGTCTAAGTGATACGTTCTCCACGTTTTGTCTGTGACTTTGCGAATCGAAATCGTGGGGGAGTACGTGTGTGAGTAATTTGCTATTGTATTGATGGTTATGTTGTAAAGACTGTTCTCTGGTGTGTTAAATCACGCGCTGATTTGTAGCCAATCTAAGCGGAAGTTACCATTGCGACTTGCTTATGTGCTACTGTCCTTTTGATTGGCGTTGTTTGTCTTTTGATTGTGGGTGTGCTCACGTTAAAAAAATAAAATTACGGCTACTATTCATAAGGGTTCACTATTAAGCAAATTGCCAAATTGCTTAAGCTTTTATCATATGCTGGTCTGTTTGCCTATCACATTGGCTTTCTGTGCAGTAACTGAAGGAATGTGTATGGTGGTTCGAGATTGTAGGCTGACGAGTATTTGAACTGGTGTTGAGGTTAAGGGCGAGATCCGCATCCCGCAAACCCGCACGCTGCGCGTGGTTAAATTTTCCGCTATTGGGGAGCCGGCTCTCTATTCTTGGGTTTTGTAAGGATACGTGATGAGTGCATCGCGTGCTAAATTGCGGGGTGTCGGTGCCGTCCTAGGGCTAGACTTGTGATATGTTGAAAGGAATTAACTGTACAAAATTTAAGAGAGCTTTTAGTTTGTTTTAGGTCTGTATATAGAATGATGTTGATATTTTGTCGATTGCGGCAATACCTTCCAGTGGGGGAGATCCTCTGAGGGACTTGTATTGTACTGTTTGCGGTGCAGTCCATCTGAAACGTGCTGCTTAAAACTTGGGACTGCAGCTCTCTAATGTTATATACTACTGTTTAATCTTAAATGTCTTGGATGTAATAGGGTTGTCGAGGATTATGTAATTAATTTTGATCGCTGGTTCCTTAAAGGAAGTATTTCGTTTTTATATATGTGCTTGGTCAGAGCCTATTTAAACATGATTTTAACTCATCATTCAAATTTTCTAGTCTTGCTTTCTCAAAAGGCTTTCAGTTAAATGATTGCTGTTTGTCTGTTTAAATGTTTGAGTGACTTAAAGGAAAAGAATATTATTTGTGATTTGTACTGATTGTTCCTGTTGGGTAATACCTGACTTACGTGCTCAATAAATGAGTGTCTAGTCAATGGTGATGCACTGTTCTATTGCTAGCCTACCCCTTCCAATCCACGGCCTATTGAGCTGCTTTGTGTCGAAATTGTGTTCAGAACACCCCTCTGACCTGACACCTCACCTCGTTTGCAATGTTGTGCTGTGTGGTTGCCAGCACACTTGCGGCATCGATGTGACAGGCTATATAGTGTGGTGGCATAATCAAACCTCTGGCAACGATGGTATTGTTGGAGACGCGCCGTGGTGTGTATTTGTCTACCACTACGACCATACGATGCAGGAGCGTCTACTTCAGAAAACCGTTGGAGTGAGGCGTGTCAGCTCCATAAGGTAGTTTGGTTGTGGCCTGAGTGGGAAGAAACCATGCATTCGGCTCACGCTCACGCAGTCTTAGCCGAGGGATTGTGAAGAAGGGTAGGGGATTTACGTTGACGCTTCCCGTGTGCTCTGGGACGACAGGGATGGCTATGCCGTTAGGTATACTGCTTTTACCTCGCTGTCAGCTATACTAGTGACTTCAGACATTCGTAACTCCACCTTTCAAAGGCTCTTTTCTGCTGGGTCGAACCTTAATACTTAAAGTTGTGTTCTAACTAGCCTTTTTTACGAGACTGCTTTGTCACTAGTATGACGGTGTCTCTCGGCTTCCACTATGTCATTATGCTTCACTCGCAGACCTGGGCGCACTGTCGTTTCCCCCGTGTTAATATAGCGTCTGTGTTTGCCGCAACTCGCTCAGCATTTCCCCCTACCTGTAAGTCTACTGGTAACTGTCTCAGGCGATTTGGCTTCTGGCAGCTGCCAAGGTAGAACTTGGACGAATTTTAATGTCCGCTGAGGATACTAACCTGATGGGAGAAATTCAAAATCAGGCCATATAACTATCATAAGTTTTGTGGTTAGACAGCAACACGATGCCAGGCACGTACCATGAAATTTACGTAACAGTCAGTTGACAGATAAAGTTCAATGCAGACGTTGTGGACTTCGTAGCTTCCTTCGTATTTCGCATGTTGTTAAATGTTTGTTTTAGGTTGGCGTTTTCACTCTCTTGTAGCACTTTTAACAATCTGTTAGTCAATTGGTTCCCAACCTGGAAAAATAAGGGGTAACATTAAATATTATGATGGGTAAAAATTAAACGATTAGATTCTGTTTCAGTCTACTTTTTCTCAATTGGCAGCATTAATGAGGTAGAGGTAACAGGTTCCTCACATAGTCTACCCCCTACACACATGTTGTGCCTTGTCCCGCTGATGATAGAAGTGAGGCATATACGTAAAAAAATGCTAAATATATCAAGAAAATGTCTTGTCTAAGTTGTAGATAGTACCTGCAATAGTCAGAAATTGGTTCATTACTCTCTTCGAAACAGTTAAATTGACAGCATGACACAGTAAGAACTACATAAGGGTTACTATATTGCTGTACACTGTAGTATTATTATTATTATTATTATTATTATTATTATTATCTTTACTTTCTCAGACGTTAAGTCTGGTGAGGAATGGAGTGACGCGGACCTTTATCAAGCGTCACTTCCTTTTTGCTGTACGGTATATGTTATATTGCATTTAGGAACTTTCGGGTAATTGAACATGTATCAATAATTACGGATTTCTGTAATTGTATATATATGTTTGGATGTAGCTGTATTGCATTGATGTATTGGTGGATATTGTGTGGTATGACTCCTGTAGTTGATAGTATAATTGGTATGATGTCAACTTTATCCTGATGCCACATGTCTTTGACTTCCTCAGCCAGTTGGATGTATTTTTCAATTTTTTCTCCTGTTTTCTTTTGTATATTTGTTGTATTGGGTATGGATATTTCGATTAGTTGTGTTAATTTCTTCTTTTTATTGGTGAGTATGATGTCAGGTTTGTTATGTGGCGTTGTTTTATCTGTTATAATGGTTCTGTTCCAGTATAATTTGTATTCATCATTCTCCAGTACATTTTGTGGTGCATACTTGTATGTAGGAACGTGTTGTTTTATAAGTTTATGTTGTAAGGCAAGCTGTTGATGTATTATTTTTGCGACATTGTCATGTCTTCTGGGGTATTCTGTATTTGCTAGTATTGTACATCCGCTTGTGATGTGATCTACTGTTTCTATTTGTTGTTTACAAAGTCTGCATTTATCTGTTGTGGTATTGGGATCTTTAATAATATGCTTGCTGAAATACCTGGTGTTTATTGTTTGATCCTGTATTGCAATCATGAATCCTTCTGTCTCACTGTATATATTGCCTTTTCTTAGCCATGTGTTTGATGCGTCTTGATCGATGTGTGGCTGTGTTAGATGATATGGGTGCTTGCCATGAAGTGTTTTCTTTTTCCAATTTGCTTTCTTCGTATCTGTTGATGTTATGTGATCTAAAGGGTTGTAGAAGTGGTTATGAAATTGCAGTGGTGTAGCCGATGTATTTATGAGTGATTGCCTTGTGTATTTTGCTAGTTTCTGCTCGTTCTAGAAAGAATTTTCTTAAATTGTCTACCTGTCCATAATGTAGGTTTTTTATGTCGATAAATCCCCTTCCTCCTTCCTTTCTGCTTAATGTGAATCTTTCTGTTGCTGAATGTATGTGATGTATTCTATATTTGTGGCATTGTGATCGTGTAAGTGTATTGAGTGCTTCTAGGTCTGTGTTACTCCATTTCACTACTCCAAATGAGTAGGTCAATATTGGTATGGCATAAGTATTTATTATTATTATTATTATTATTATTATTATTATTATTATTATTACTATGAGTGGCTGTGAATAACACAAAACACTAACATCCTGAAGTCTTCCGACTTCTGCCAGTTCAGAAGTAAGGAGTGCAGTAGTGTTTTACGAACAGCGGATATAGTCCACACATTTTAACTTGGTTGATTTTAAATGGGGTTGCTGTGTGAAGATGAAGCAAGTGCAACAATAGAGGTAAGTAATGCAGGGGAAGTATGTTTCGTAAGAAGTGTCTACCTCACAGTGGATAGTTAGCATTCTTGTCTGAGAAGGAGGTACGGGTAGCACTTGCGATGCACCGCGAATTCCTTTGTCATTCATTCTAACACCTCCCTCCCTCCTACCCCTCCCACACATAAACTAAATATCATTCATCTTTCATCATTTTAAAAATAAAAATATTTGAGGAAAGATTTTCATTCTACGTTTTAGTTAGGTGCTACAGTTGGTGTGCGTGTGTTTGGGGGGGGGGGGGGGGGGAAGGGAAGGGTGAGGATACTAGTTAATTTATGATTGCACTCAGGGGTAATGGTCGAAGAAAGGTTGGGAACCACTGTGTTAGTCTGATGCGTTGTTTTGATTTTGTCTTGAGCAAAACGTGGTCATAGACTTCATTGTGAGCTTTCAGCCACTGACTGCACTTGTTAAAAACACTGAAGTACTTTGGGCTATCCTCTTCCCCCCCCCCCCCCCCCCCGCCCTCTTCCTCGTCATTTTTTCCGTTCTTCAGTTGGTTAAATTAACAAAGACCTTTGCCGATTGATCTATATAACCTGATTCACCTCTGAACGAGTCTACGAGATACAGAGCGCGTCTACAGAGAGATATCTTCGTGTTAATTATTATAGATTAATCGTGTCTATGAGATTGCTAACTCACACCAACTGGTAGAGGTAGTGCCTACTTTCAGTAAATTAAATTAATTTTGCTTTTAATTTACTCTGTTTCCAATACAACAGATTGATAAAGCAAGTTAACTACGGTCCACCTGCTGGTAGAGGTAATGTATTTCCTTTGAGATAAAGTGGCTAGTTTCAGTGACAGGCCATCGTAGCTGCGCTTTTTGGCACGCCGCTTCCTGGATCCGAGATGACGCGCCGGAACAGGATCTGATACTCCCGGCAGATTAACGAAGAAGTGTATGTGCTGGCCAGCCTGGATGTGGCTTTTAGGTCTTCCACGTCCGAATAAGTGAGTACTAGGTTGGTACCGACGCCTCGCCTCAGTTTTACGATTCACCAATAGTTAGAAAACGTTTGCACATTGTTGCATGGGTTAACACTACACAGACATAGATGGCATACACTAATTCCGTTCTGAGACGAAGTAGAGGCGATACGAGTAGTATCCGGCCACCTTCTACCATAACACTACCACGTCCTATGTGTTTTCTTCTCCTGCTGTCTAATCTATTCTCTGGTGTCTTAACGTATGTCCAGATATCAGCCTTAATAAACGTGTGCGAGGTGCAGTGGATAGTCACTCTAGGAATCCAGCATTTTCATCTTGACACTGAAGACCACAGTACAGGCAACTTGTTGGCCACAAGTCTGTTAGTATCACTTACAAGATAGAGAATATTTATCATAGGACTTCTATCGAAATTCTGTAGAATGAGTCAACAAAAGCTATCATGTGTGTTATTAAACAGGTATGTTTCATTTATTATACAGGATAAATCTTTGCTCATGATAGGCACGAACGTCGTTTGATGGGAATCAGCGTTTCAACAATCAGCGTGCTGACTTGCGGGACTGGCAGGCGATCCGGGCGGAGATCGAATCCTCACACTGAAATGACGACCACTGATCTGACGCGTCAGCTGGTCTGAGGGAGGGCTCGGGACGATTCTCTTCATGTGTCTCCGCAGACACCGGACTGGTTTCCACTCCAGCTTCGGAAACATTTAAAGTACAAGATGCACAGAACGAAGTCCACACCAATCACAGATAACTGGAGCGCCCTACTTTCTTGTCCTAGGATATTAGACGTCCGTAGCGATTGGAATAACGTACGGCAACAGAACTGATACAAAATAATTGCCAGAATTTTCTATGGTGGACTGTCCATTTCCAACATTTCCACAAGTTCAGTATGGTTGTTTTATATCTTTCATACTGCAAAGATGATCAGTTTACAGCTAGCGCACTTCTTTCTTGTCGTGGGAGTTTAGAAGTCTGAAGCGATTCGAATATCATACGGCAACAGAATTAATACAAAGTCATTGACAAAACTGAGTGCGGTTGATGTCGTTACCTACATTTTCACAAGCATCACAAATTCGAAAGAAAAATAAGACGAGAAGATGAGTATATTTATTTAATATCTTTTGTACAGCAGAGATGACCCGTCTACAGGTAATAAAACGGTGAACATTTCACTTAGATTACATCAAGGTCAGAGAAACATCCCAAAACCCAAAATCAGTTACCCGATTGTAAGGCGTACCCAGGAGCAGATATAGACCCAGATCACAATTTAGTAGTGATGAAGAGTTGACTGAAGCTTAAAAGATTAGGAAAAATCAGTACGAAAAGAAGTGTGATACGGAAGTACTAAGCAATGAAGAGATGCGCTTGAAGTTCTCTAAGGCTATAGATGCAGCAATACGGAATAGTTCAATAGGCAGTACAGTTCAAGAGGAATGGACATCACTAAAGAGGACAGTCACAGAAGTTGGAAAGAAAAACATAAGTGCAAAGCAGATAACAGCGACAAAACCATAGGTAGCAGAGGATGTACTTCAGTTCATTCATGAAAGAAGAAAGTACAAAAGTGTTCAGGGAAATTCAAGAGTACTGAAATACAGTACAAGTCACAGAGTACTTAAATAAATAGGAAGTGCAGGGAAACTAAAACGAAATGGATGGACGAAAAATGTGACCAAGTCGAAAAAGGAACGATTTTTGGAAGGACTGACTCACCATGTAGGAAAGTCAAAAAAAACCTTTGGTGATATTAAAAGCAAGGTTGGTAACATTAAGAGTGCAACGGGAATTCCACTGTTAAACGCAGAGAGCAGATAGGTGGAAAGAGTACAGTGAAGTCCTCTAAGAGGGGTAAGAATTGTCTAATGTGATGTAAGAAGAAACATGAGTAAATATAGAAGAGGTAGGGAGTCCACTATTAGCATCAGAATTTAAAACAGCTTCGGAAAACTTAGGATCAGATAAGGCAGGAGGGATGGATAACATTCCATCAGAATTTCTAAAATCATTGGGTGAAATGCCAACAGAAACGACTATTCACGATGGTGTGTAGATTGTATGAGTCTGACGATACACAATCTGACATCTGGAAAAATATTATCCTCAAAATTCCGAAGACTACAAATGCTGACAAGCGCGAGAATTATCGCACAATCAGCTCAACAGCTCTTGCATCCAACTTGCTCACAAGAATAATATACAGAGGAATGGAAAAGAAAAGTCATGAAGCGTTAAATGACGATAAGTTTGGCTTTCGGAAAGATAAAGGCACCAGAATGTCATTGCCGTTGGTAATGGAAGAAAGACTATAGGAAAATCAAGACACGTTCAGAGTATTTGTCGACCTGGAAAAAGAGTTCGACAATGTGAAATGGTGCAAATTGTTCGAAATTCTGAGGAAAACAGGGTAAGCTATAGGGAGAGGCGGATAATATACAATAAGTACAAAAGCAAAGAGGGAATAATAAGAGTGGGAGACCAAGAACAAAGTTCTCGGATTACTGTTCAATCTGTACAGCGAAGATGCAATGATGGAAATCAAAAAGATTCAGGAGTGGAATCAAAAATCAGAGTGAAAGGATATCACTGATACGATTCGCTGATGACAGTGCTATCCTGAGTTGAAGTGAAGAAGGATTAAACGATCTTCTGAATGGAATGGACAGTCTAATGAGCAATGAATATGGATTGAGAATAAATCGAAGAAATATGAAAGTAATGGAAAGTACCACACATGATAACGGCGACGAACAACAAGACTGAAGCTCAAAAGTATATGAAGCTAAGGAATTGTGCTATCTAGGCAGCAAAATAACCAAAGACGGATGGAGCAAGGAGTACATCAAAAGCTTACTAAAACTGGAAAAAAGTGCATTTCTAGTCAACAAAAGTCTACTAGTATCAAATGTAGGCCTTAATTTGAGGAGGAAATTTCTGAAAATGTACTTTTGGAGCACAGCATTGCACGGTAGTGAAACACGGAGTGTGGGAAAACCAGAACAGAAGAAAGTTGAAGTATTTGAGATTTGGTGCTGAAGGCGTATGTTGAAAATTAAATGGACTTACTAGGTAAGGAATAAGGTGGTTCTCCGCAGAATCGGAGAGGAATGGAAAATACGAAAAGACGGATAAGGAAAAGGGACAGGACGATAGGTCATCAAAAACAGAATAACTTCCATGGTACTAGACGAATCTGTATAGGGTAAAAGCTGCAGAGGAAGACAGATTGGAATACGTCCAGCGAATAATTGTGGACATGAGTTGCAATTGCTGCCGGCCGGAGTGGCCGAGCGGTTCTGGGCGCTACAGTCTGGAACCGCGTGACTGCTACGGTCGCAGGTTCGAATCCTGCCTCGGGCACGGATGTGTGCGATGTCCTTAGGTTGGTTAGGTTTAAGTAGTTCTAAGTTCTAGGCGACGACCTCAGAAGTTAAGTCCCATAGTGCTCAGAGCCAAGTTGCAATTGCTACTCTGAGATGAAGAGGTCGGCACAGGTGAGAAATTTGTGGATGAATCCAGTCAGAAGACCGATGTCTCAAAATAAAATAAAATAACAAGCTATTCCCCTTTAACAAAATTTTGACTGTATATCAGCCCAATAGATTTGTAGAAATAAAACACAAACGACCAAAGAATCGTTATGGAGTTACAGTGTTATCTTTAATAGCGGAATGTTCATTTAGGTAACAAGTACCCTCGTTTTGTTCTCTTTATTTACGATCCCACGCTATCTTCAACATTGGCAACGGAACCTTGAGTCCAGCCACAACACTTTCTACCTGCAGCTGCACCGTTACATTACTCGTCCATTGTTCCACCTTCTCCCACTCTCTCCCTCAGCGGGTGTAGCACTCTGAATGCAGTCATGGCTTCGCGGACGGAATTAACGCGTACCATTTGCGTTCCTGTGCGGATTCCTAGGCATTTACGTCACTTACTTGAATGCGCATCTAGTGGCCAGCCCTGTACACGCCGTTCCAAGCATTCATCTGTACCTGTTATTTCATCACCCACCAGCTAGGCAGAGCGTGAAGCCTCAAAGTACACAGGTTTACAAAACTTGAGAAC
Source organism: Schistocerca nitens (assembly GCF_023898315.1). Classification (NCBI taxonomy): domain Eukaryota; kingdom Metazoa; phylum Arthropoda; class Insecta; order Orthoptera; family Acrididae; genus Schistocerca; species Schistocerca nitens. Next base: position 285,927,998 of record NC_064619.1, read on the forward strand.
GAAAAAATTTTTCGCTTCAATTGTCACTACCAAGTAACATAGGCTCATGAAATATAGGCCATACAGCACGTATAAAGCATTGCTACAGTATAGTACAGAAGGTATCTGAAAGAAATACACAATGAGACGAACAGAAGTGACTCTTTTATTCAATGAAAATAATTACATGAGGTCATGGCGGTTTGTAATGGTCCCCTGGACACTTCTAGAGGCGACGCAGGGTTCTTAAAGTGGTGTGTGGTTACCACAGACTGCAGTGCATCCCATGCTGGCCACGAGGTTGGTAAGGATCTGCTGTGGTAGGGCCTTCAGTTCCTGCAACATCATGGTTGTCAACTGCTACATAGTTGTCTGTGCATGCGAACAGGCTGCAGTACGTGTCTCCATTGCATCTGAACGATCTTGAGGTGAATTAAGACAGGAGAACAGCCATTCGCCGAAAATCCTCTCGTTCCAAGAGTTGTTCCACCGGCGCTGCTAAATGTGGTCGCGCATTGTCATCCATAGAAACGAAGCCAAGGCCGAATGCACGCGTGAAAAGGCGCACAAGGGGAAGGATCTCAGTGTCCCACTAACGTTGACCTGTGAGTTTGTGGCAGCTGTGACGCCGATACGCATGAATCGGCCAGAACTTTTCACAGCCGGCTCAAGTTAGCTGCGTCAGGTACCCGCCGGCGCGCACACTTATCGATAGACAAAATTCTGGCAACAGTGGGGCGCGCGCGGGCACGGGTCAGCAAAAAGCGACGACCAGTGCCAGCTGAGCCACCGTACAGTGCAGAAGCGCTTTTCCGTAGTCTTTGTCCGCAAGCCGCCGACCACGTGAGTCGATCCCAACGCGAACTTCCCTCCGACGTGCGCGGAAGCTTGTTCGGCTCTCTCCAGTCGTTTTCATTTTCGTTTCGTCACGTCCGCGAAGTCCACGGCGTCCCACGATCATGAACAACGGTCGCTTTGTTCCAATCACGCTTCCGTTGTCCTCCAGCCTTGTCATTGAGGAGTGTATACCTATAGGACAGTGTTCGAGTTGAACTATTGTGTAAACATCATTACCGTGATCGCTAGTTAATAGACATTTCAAACATTTCATTTCTCAGTTGTTCATTTAGTCTTTTGTCTAGAGTAAATATACTTACAGTTAACATAGACTTCATTAATTCCTGTCACCACAGCGTCATCATAGCGTTTGCCCTGAACGTAGTGCGTGGGTGCAACAGTAAAGCCAGCTCACAACACGCCTGGCACGACTGACATGTTAGCGGCTATACTAACTAGTTTTTGCTTCACTGGTGAGCTCAACTTGATATGAACTCGCATGCTTCCGATCTGGAATCGAGTCTGTCACGTTCAAAGAGCTGCGATGGTGCCAAGAGCGTAAAAACTGGACCAACGGGAAATGGGGTTGCGTGCTCTTCTCGGATGAGTGATTCTGGACGTAACCTTATACACCGAGAGCTATGATGTAATGCACCCAGGAATATTGTCGAACATAATTATTTTGGTAGTCTAGGTCTTGAGGTTTTGGGGAACATAATGTTGCATGGGCGTACTGACTTCCCAAACTTTGAGACGGTACACTCTCTAGATAACGTTGTTGCGACACTGTGTCCCTTACATATGTGCGTCTTCCTTAGGCGCATTCGGCCCTGGCTTCATTTTTATGGTTGATAATACGAGGCCTCACCGAACATCACAACTGGAGCAGCTCTGGGAATGACAGGATATTCGGCGAATGGACTGGCCTGCCCGTTCACCGACTTCAGTCCGATCGAGCACATGTGGGAAGCGTTGAGAACGTCTGCGTACACCACCGACTATCGAGAAGTTGTCCCCAGTGCTTTTGGATGAATCTAACGCACAGCCACAATAATTCCTTGGCAGCCTTGTAGCCAGCAAAAGGGCACCTTTCGCAACACTCAGTGCTGTCCTTGGTGACCACGCACAGTGTTCAGAACTTTTATAATGTCCAGGCGACCATCATAAATCGCAGTTGCTTTAGTTTAATAGTAGTCTTTGAATAAAAGTGTAATTTCTGTTCGTCTCATTCCATAAGTGTTTCAGTTACCTTCTATACCGTGCTGCGTTTTACTGTACTGTACTATACCGTAGCCGTTCTTTCTATGTATGGCCCAAGTTTCATCGAGCTATGTTAGCTAACAGCGAACATTGCTTTCGTCCTTGAGTTTTGCACACCAGTGTATCATACAACTAGCAGTACTGAATCCAAAGCTCCGTGAAGTGCTCGCCCGAATATTTGGTGCTGTAGATGGACGTAATACTATTACTTCAAGTGCATTACGAAATAAAAGATAGATAATGGATGCCCTTCATAGCTCCTGGCAAGCTCTGGGTTAATCTTATGGACGTCAAAGTTCGTAAGACTACGGAGCGATTGTTAACAAACAAATGAAACTTTGATTACTATTTGTAGAAATGATGAAGCTGGCGGTGGCCTTGTTCCTATGACGCTTCTGTTACTTTCTGTCGGTAATAAAAGAGAGCACATGAGATTAGTCAGTTTCAAATAATAACTTTTTTTTCATTACACTGTCTGCACAACACTGTTATGAATGGTACACATACACATCTAAATCGAGTGAGGTAGCCTAATACACGCAAGCCGGACTCCCATTTGGGAGAACATAGGCGTCACAAAAAATGTTGAACGAACACCTGAAAAAAGAACGATTCGGAAGTGTAACAGCAATATTAAGGGAACATGAATGAGGATCTCTTGTTGAAGAGATACGTTTCCTTCGCGAAACCTTGGGAGGTAAATTTACAATACCAGTATCAGAGGATGACTGCACGACAGTTCTGCTGCCTCTATCGTGTATCTCATGTACCGATCACAAGAAGAAAAATGAGAGAGAGAGAGAGAGAGAGAGAGAGAGAGAGAGAGAGAGAGAGAGGGGGGGCTGTGTCGATGCATGCAGACAGCCACCTTTCCAACGTTCCATTAACAACTGTGAATGGATACAAAACTGTAAATAATATTAATGTGTGTTTAACCGACATACACGGTGTAATGACTCGTGGGCAACATACATTGAATAGCCAAAACATTATTATCACTGCCTACCAAAAGAACGAATTCCACTTGGTGGCCATGTGCGCAGGGGATGCCGCAATAAACACGTATAAGCAGAGCAGTGTAGCAGAGATGAATGGAGAATCATTCCAGCGACGATAAGGGTTGCATGTGGGAGAATCCGCTGACATAAGTGACTTTAACAAAGAGAAGTTCCCTATAGTCCGATGCTAGGGTACGAGCATTAAAACGGCGGCCGTGGTTGGTTCATAACTTCCTAGTGTCGTGAGCAACAATGGAAAGTGAAAGTACAATGAAATTCAGACCTTTAGCTGCTGACAGTTGAAAATGTGTGCCACGACCCGGACTCGATCCCAGGATCTCCTGCTTACATGGGAGGCGCTCTACCTATCTGAGCCATCGAGGACATAGAGGATGTCCGAAAGAACAGATACAATCTTCATATTCATATACAATGGAAAGTGGTTGAAGGACGTTTAAACAACGAGTAGGCGGAAAGGACGTGCACGCGTAGGAGAAGGTGGAAGTCGGAGGCTTGCCCGCTCGCTAAAGTAGGTTAAGAGACGACCTGTGATAGACTTGACGAAAGATTACAATGCTACTGCGGGCACAAGTGTTTCAGAGCACACAATTCATCGCTCAATGTTGAATATGGGGCTCCGCGGCACATGTTCCAATGTTGACCCAGCATCGTCAGCACCGATTTCAGTGGAAAAAGATTACCAAGATTGGACCGTGGGTGCATGAAACGTGTCACATGGTCGAATGAATCACTTTTCTTGCTACATTAGATCAAAGATAGTCCACATACGCCGCCATCCAGGCGTAACGCTTCTCGGAATGTGCACATCGCTACAGATGCAAGCCAGTGCTGTGTGGGACATCCACCTGTCTTTCCATGGGACTTTTGGTAATAACTGAAGGCATCATGAAGGCTGTGAATGATGCAAACTTTATTGTGGATCATCTCTATCTCTTGATGCTTGATGTCTTCCGACGATGGAGTCTTCCAGAAAAATAACTGTTCGTTTGTGTTGGGAACCAATGTTGATGGCTAGCCACCTAGTTTTCCCTATCTGAACCCAATGTACTCATTTGGGACGCTATCTAAAGCCAGTCCACTCCCACAATCCATCTGTCCGAAGTGCAGGTGATTTACATAGCCTGTGCTAGACATGTGGTTCCACTTACCTATGAAAACGTACCACAGTATCAGTGGTCGCGCTGCGGTACTACATTCCAAAGGCGGGAAAACATGCTATTAAGCAGGTGGTTATAGTGTTTTAGCCCATCAGTGTATGTTGATGCACAGATCACTTCAGCTGAATGTGGTGTTAATTCCGTAGCTAAGATCACTGCCGATTTTTACTACCCTTCTGTTCTCCAGTGTAGCCAGGGCATTGCGTCCCAAGTCCTTAACGTTGATAAGATCCAAGACCTCTGTCTCGCTATAGTTATCTCGTGATTGTTGGACAGTAGGTAACTTTTTACCAGCCATCGGTCTTCTGACTAGTTCATGATGGTCCGCTCAACTCCACATAACACCCATCACCGTCTGTAATCCGTTTTAGATGTCAGTCACTTTCTGTCTCTATTATTTTCCCTTTGTTGCTGCTTCCAGCAGTTGCAGTTGTTTTCCCATTTACCTGTCCCTTCTTCTGGCAAGTCTCCCGTAACCACTCTACTTCAGGTACTTATTTTAGTACTTCATAATTTCGTCCTTTATATGTCCACTTAATTTTTAACATTCATTAAAAGCACCATATTTCTAATTCAAAGAGTTTCTTCCTCTCCGGGTTCCTGATGGTCCATGTTTCACTTCTGTAGATGTGCACTTCCAGGAACTTCTTCCTTAGTCCCATATTCCACCATTCAGTCACTTTAACATGACCACCTATCAAAAACCTGAATAACAGCCTCCTGCAAAACATACTGCTTCGGGACGTGCAAGAAGAGACAGTAAGGTTCTGGAAGGTACTGACGGGGATGTGGCGCCTTACCGACCCCTGTGCCCAGGTCAGCTGCGCTAAGATTTGCGGTCGAGGATCCTCGGCACGTATAGTGATTCCACAGACTCTCAGTTGGGTTTAAATCCGTGGAGCTTGGTGGCCATGGAAGACCAGTAAAGGCATGGTGGTGCTCATCGAACCGCGCACGTACGCTGCGAGCTGTGTGCAGGTTTCATTGTATCCCTGGTATAAATCCTCTTGTCAATGAAAAACAAACTGCAGGTAGGGTTGGATATAGCATTCAAGGATACATGCGTACTTGTGTTGATCCATAGTGCTTTCTAGAATCACGAGATGACCCAGGGAATGCCAAGAACACAACCCCTGTTCATAACGCTCAGAAGATTGTTGCAGGGTGTTTGCTTTCAGACTTTTCACGCCGTACATGTCAACGGTCATCTGTCCGGTGGAGCATGCAGTATGGTTCAGTAGAAATGCACCTGTCGCCACTTATTGTGTATCCAGCGGCGGTACCGGCAGGTACATTCCACCCTTCGTTGTTGATGAACAGCAGTCAGCTTGTATCAACTAGGCACCTGCTGCAGACGCCCATACGCAGCAACGTTCGTAGAAGAGATAATGTTGGTAGCTCACTGGTTCATCCAAGTAGTCAGATCCTTAAGAGTTTCAACTATTCGCCCTCAGTCGTCGTCCACCCCTGGCATCTATGGCCAGTTGTGAAATAGTTTCTTCTTCGCCGGATTTGGATAGTGCCATTTTGCCACGCCCGGTTTACTTTAACCATGACGCCTTAAAAACTTAGCCGTTTTGGAAATGCTTCCACCGTTGGTCCGAAAGCCGCTGATCATGCCGTTTAGGACACCAGATAAATTGCTCCATTTCCACATTACGACAACGACTGCACTATTTTCCGCGCCCCGCTCCTTCCCCCTTTCCCATACGGTTCGTACAAGCTGTTCGGAAATTCCCGTTACAAACTTCTAGGACTTGTAGAGGGGGTTGAGCACATGTTATTTTCACCAGTAACCCCTGTTCATTAACTTGCCGTATCCGTTCTTCGACATTTTCAATTCAGATGTGTAAGTTTCCACGTCTGGTGTGGGGAAAAAGAGAAGAATCAGATTTGCTTGTCCTGGTACGCAGTAAGCTAGACATGTACTACGGAAACCCATCACCTGATGTGGGGTCGTATGGAAAGTTTGATTTTATATCAGAGTAACAGATCATGCGTCCAAGTTGCTGACAAGAATAATACACAGAAGAATGGGAAAGAAAATAGAGGATGTGTTACATGACGATCAGTTTGGCTTTCGGAAAGGTAAAGGCACCAGAGAGGTAATTCTGACATTGTGGTTGATAATGGAAACAAGACTAAAAAAAATAAAGACACGTTCACAAGATTTGACGACCTGGTAAAAGCGTTCGACAACGTAAAATGGTGCAAGATGTTTGAAATTCTGCGAAAAAATAGGGGTAATCTAAAGGGAGAGACGGGTAATACACTGTATGTACAAGAGCCAAGAGGAAATATTAAGCTTGGCCGACCAAGAACTCAGTTCTCGGATTAAAAAGGGTGTAGGGCAGGGATGTAGTCTTTCACGACTACTATTCAATCTGTACATCGAAGAAGCAAAGTTGGAAATAAAATAAAGATTCAGGAGTGGAATTAAAATTCAAGGTCAAAGGATATCAACGATATGATTCGCCGATGACATTGCTTCGTGAAAGTGAGGAAGAATTACATGATCTGTTAAATGGGATGTACAGTCTAATGAGTGCAGAATAGGCATTGAGAGTAAATGGAAGAAAGACGAAAGTAATGAGAAGTAGCAGAAATGAGAACACCGAGGAGTTCAGCATTATGAATGATGGCCACGCAGTAGGAATTTTACTACCTAGGCAGCAAAATAACCAACGACGGACAGAGCAAGGAGGACATCAAAAGCATACCAGCACAGACAAAAAGGGCATTCCTGACCAAGGGAAGTCTACTAGTATCAAACATAGGCCTTGATTTCAAGAAGAAATTTAGAGTACGTGGGCGGGCCACATCAAACCAGTCAGCAGACTGATGACTTGATTAATAATAGAGACAAATGAAGACCTGCTGGGACGAGTTCTGGCGCTGCACTAGAAACTGAAGAGACCCACATTGCATATTATCAAACGTTATTCATATAGTTCATTTAACAAACGAAGGGCAATTCAGCATGACGCTAAATCAAGTTAACGTGTTACACTGCCTAGTGTCATAAGCGTCGCATTGTGTACTTGTAAATTCATTTAAGAGAAACGTATAGATTGAGTCATTTTATAACGAACATTACGGCGGGCGGAATGTCGTAAAACAGCGTACACTTTTCGATTTGTGGCAATTTCCTGATTTTCATAAGTAATTTACGTTAATTCTAAAGAAACAAGAGTGATTTAGACTACGGAAATGTCTAGTATGACAGAAAAAGGATTGACGTGAAATTTTGTGGAAAATCGGGAAGATTGTCGTGCCGCCATGTTTTGCTCTCTCATACGTATGTCGACAACGCATCTGTGCTTAACAGGATACTGCACTTTAAAGTCAATATAGCAGCATTCCGTACGGAATGGGATAATAATAATAATTAATCAAAGAAAATCATCATTACCGATCACCTTTAATGCAAAAATAGAGGAAAACTGTAATATTGGCTCTCACCTTTAACTTTTAACAACAGAGTAATCATTAAAGACATCCGCAAACGCTTGCGAATATCGCAAACAGTGCACGATTTCATCTCCAAAATCAGTATAACTGTGGATATTCGCACAAGTTTCCACCATAAACCTCATCCGCGTTGGCATCTGTAGATAAGATACTTAAGGGATCCGTGCCCATGCGGGTACCGTTTGCATTGGGTTGGTACATAAGTTGGTAGCGTGTTTCATAAACACAACGGATACACAACAGTGGCTGTAGTCATCAATAATAAACTCTCCTTCACTACTTACTGCAGTCTGCCAATGCTGTGGTAACGGTTTGATGCCGTAACTGTTGAAATCACATGGTTTTGAAGCGAAGTACTTGTCGAGCCATATTCGGAGCGCATTTTCATCCGGGAACGAAGTTCTTTGAAGGTTGTTCGATAGAGAGAGGAAAAGGTGAAAATCTGATGGCCAAAGATCATGTGAATAAGGTGGGTGCGGAATGACGTCCCAACCAAACTCCTCTACAGCGGTGTTTGTCAGTTTAACTGAATGCGGACGGACGTTATCGTGCAGTAGCGTCACTTCACGTAGTGTTCCTGGTCTTTGTTCTTGGACTGTGTCTGCAAGACGTCCCAGATGTATGTCAGCAGTGATGGTTACACCTGGGGGAAGCAACTTGTAGTTCACCACACCGTCATTGCTGCACCAGATGCATAACTTCGTTTTGTGGATGAACGCAGGTCTTTGTGCGGTGAGTTGCTACTTTCTTTGGGTTCAGCCATTCATTTCCTTTCCTTGTATTAGTATCAACACACTATTTCCCGTCACCAATAACTGTACAGGATAGATATGGTCGGTGTTGTTAACGGGCGAATTGATGACGAACGATCAGAGATGCACATATCTTTGATTTTTGTGATTTTGGCTTAGACCATACAGTACCCAAATACCCGATTTTCGAACTTTCCCCATTGCATGCAAACGTCGCACGGTGGTGGAATGATCACAGTTCATCACATCTACCAGTTCTCGAGTAAACTGACGTAGGTCTTCATCAAACTATGAGTGTCTTGCTGAACGTGGGAAGTCATTAACGTAAGAACGACCCTCCTTAAAACGAGAAAAACATCTTGCTGGGCTCTGTTCAACGGCATTGCCCTCATACACGGCGCAAATGTTTCTGGAAGCTTCCGCCCAATGGCAAAATGTAAACTCAAAATGCAACATGAACTACAAATAAAAATGACAGTCGATAAATAAATCCATAGCAACGAGAATACTAACATGCAAAACGAAAACGCAAAGGAGGTGATCCCCCATGATACCCAAAACAGATCATATTGTTGTAGAAGCAACGAAAAAATCATGCCAAATTCAAACTAATACAAAATCCCCAAAATTGGCGATGTTTTACAAAGCTCGGAATCAGCCCGATTTCAGTGCGAGATGCATATAACAGTTTCTGCAACGAAACTTTGTCTCTAAACACGGCAGAGAATCGAAAAAGATTCTGGTCGTATGGAAATTATGCTAGCAGCGGGACACAATTATTTCTGTACGCGATACCAATGGAAATATTGTCGATGACAGTGCTGCTAAACCAGAATTACTAAATATAGCCTTGAGAAATTTCTTCACCAAAGAAGACGAAGTACGTATTCCAGAATTCGAATAAAGAACAGCAGCCAAAAAGTGTAACCTAGAAGTAGATGTTCTCGGAGTAGTGAAACAACTTAAATCACTCAATAAAAGGAAGCCTTCCTGTCCATATTCTATACCAATTCTGAGTATGGTGATACAATAGGAAGAAACGATCATAATAATAAAATAAGGGAAATCAAGGTATATGCGAAAATGTATAGGTGTTCGTTTTTCTGCGCGCTGCGTGAGAATGGAATAATAGAGAATTAGTGTGAAGGTGATTCGGTGAACTCTCTGCCAGGTACTTAAGCATGATTTGCAGAGTAGCGATCTAGATGAACTTACGAACAAACCAAATGATATCATCGCAGACCTCTACCTATGCGCTTTAGTAACTCCGACGAAATATTATCGACTCTGCTGTGTCGTCCGAACAAGACACAGCCAGGGCAAAAGTACCACAGGCACAAAGATGCGAGCTGGTCCTGTGCCACAGAGACTCCACCAGCGCCGTGGGCGGCGCTGAGTATGGAGATCACTACTTCGCCTCAATCACTTGCCTGCCGAGCACAATCCGCCAATGACCGTGCGACAAGGGACAGAAGCCTACTCGGGAGATAGAAGAGCAGCTCTCGCCAACTTGTTTATAGATCATCGTCCATGGCTGACTTTAGACGGGGAACGTCGTTTAGTGAACTCTTAGAAGTGAACAGACAGTTTTTGTAAATTGCCTTTGCTATGTACTGTGAAGTTTACCTATAATTTGCATTTTTAACTTTACGCAGCGTAATGAATAGCCCATTAAATTTCAGGCATGAAGCCGCGTAAATAAAATAATTTAATGGAATTTACCTACGATTATTTGCATTTAGCCATTGAGGGCCTCTTTTTGTGTTGCATTATCTGCAGTGTTGTGGACTTCATTAATCAACAAGCCGCAAAGATAAGTAAACCTTATTAACCAATTTGTGTGACATTGTTACTGATTTGTTGGAGTGTTTATAATATAATAAAGAAGGATATATAACAATAAATGTTTGGATATATGTAAATAGTGACATTAATTTTTCGGCTAATCCGGCAAGTACAATAAGCTGAGCTATGCCCGTAAATGGGTAAAAAAATCTTTTATAACAGCTTCAGATTAACTAAATAGTCTTTATCTTGTTATAGATTTATGCTTACCAATTAATAATACTACGTCCGATCGCCGTATCCATTTACATAATCTTGACCGTGTCCATCATTCCTTTTGTACTCGGATTTTCGTAGTAGCTCCAAAGTACACAGGTTGGATTCTTGGATTTTTATATATTACAGTACTACTTGGACTAACAACTCAATTTTTCACTGATGAAATATGACTGTATTATTTCTTTGACTCACATAAGAAATACAGACATTTTTTCTTATTGTCACAGCCAAAATGGCTACCGCAGCTTACGCTCTAAAATAACGTGCGTCAGTCTTCGTTCATTAACACAGAGCGAGTCTTTCGTCTTACCAAGGAACAGGAAAAACACCTTATGTTTTTTAACAGTTGAAAATCAAAAACACATGACGGTAGGCGCAGCCTCTACGCTGGGCTACCGCTTCACCTTTTCTCTTTGCCTTTAAGGAAACGAAAACATACAAGCAAGAAATGCAAAAGGTACGTCACAAATGTCCCCCTACTGTATACTGTCAGAAATAAGTCCCTTAATTTAAGGAGACAGTATACAGTAGCCTTATTTACATTGGGGTTCATAGTTTGGTCCTTCGGTGCACGTCAATGGAGTTTTAATACCGTTATGCTACTACAAGTTTATCTACAGAGCTTCATTTCTTTGTCCACTGCAAATTCATACACACAAATACAATCACATATATTTATTTTACATACTTGCGCCTCCATGTTGTGCTACCGTCTTAGTTTGTTATTTAGCCTTACATTAGTTAATCTATATGGTCTGAACAGGGGAAAAAATTTAGATTCCTTAAACTGTCCTTCCATTCTGTTTTAAAAATTGTTTTTCTCATTTGCTTTCGGTTCATTGGCAGTTCCGAGAAAGTGTTCTTTCGGCACACGCTGTCTCATTGTTCGCTGTACATCTCGCCAGCAACAGCTCATGGTTTAATGCTCCCGTCGCAGTGACGCAGGCTCCACGTGAGCAGCAGCACTGCCCGGGAATCTATTATGTCGCTCCAAGCTTATGAAGTCGGTGTTGTGTATGCCCTCCAGTCCGGAGACTGGATACGACGGATTCAGCTCCATCTTTCAACCCGAAGAACACTGATACCTCATCTCGCACCTGGACGAAGTTTTCTGCCAGTGAAATTGAAGGTAAGGTACGCACAGCAGGATTTGGCATTGTCTTCCTTTGTCCATTGTAATTTGGTGGTCCTCACACATCAATTAGTGGTTATACGGTTTGCCTCTCATTCCTCCGTCGTCCACGCATCGCACTCACTGTATTCACTTCGCTAGACTGTACCGTTTACTCTTATCACGGCTCAGCCGTTATTTTCACTATTACCGGGTCTTATTGTTTTTGTATCACTTCACACATTCGAGTATTTTTCTCGTCCGTCGCGTTGCACTTCACATACATGCATAAATGGCTTTTCTTTAAGATTAAAATTCAACATAAAATTGACAATCGTACACACAAAAACATAGACATTGACAATAATAGCCGGCCGCGGTGGTCTAGCGGTTCTGGCGCTGCAGTCTGGAACCGCGGGACTGCTACGGTCGCAGGTTCGAATCCTGCCTCGGGCATGGGTGTGTGTGATGTCCTTAGGTTAGTTAGGTTTAAGTAGTTCTAAGTTCTAGGGGACTTATGACCTAAGATGTTGAGTCCCATAGTGCTCAGAGCCATTTGAACAATAATAAAGTTGACAAATAATTGTGCAATTCACATTCACACTTCATATACTGACTTCATGACAGAGACCATTTTACACACCAATATATAGGCCTTAATTATAAGGAATCTGACATTTATTCTGAGTATTTGCATTTGCTTTTCTCGTCTTGCAGAACCGACCATCTGCGCATTTTTACCTTCAGAACTACACATAGAAAATACGTACCAGCACTACTCACTACATAGAAAAAAAGGATTTGCTAGGGTCTGCTTCAGAGATCAAGCTACTTCTAGGAATGCTACTAATAGTGCTTCGTTAGGGTACTTATTCTATCCTTGGCATTTGATAAATCTTCACACTATTTAAAATATTTACAAATGCAGCGAGTATGAGGAACGTTTTATCCCTTGACAATCCTGACTTCTTCACTGCTTGTCAATCTTCGTAATATTTCACATTCGTATAGACATCTTTCAAGCCCTATTTTTGCTCCATTCATGCGACGACATATACATGTTTACCTTCGTAACGTGTGACTGGTAATTTTACTGACTTTTTGTATTGCGTAATTCCACACATCATTCAATCCCGCTATAGAAGATGTTTATGTTAAAGTACTGCTTTAACTTCTGCGTGGGTCAAGAACTCAGTACGAATTGTATAACACATTTTCATTTATATTCACTTAATAGTTGCTCAAGCTGTAACAGTTAGTAGCTAAGGAAGTAGTTTTCATACTAAGTTGTTTTTCTTTCTGATGTATGCGAAGCAAATTACTGTGCACGTGTGTACGTTAAATGTACCGTGTATCTACGTTACTATTCACTTCACTGTCTCTTCTTCACTCTTCACTGCTTCTCCAACATGTTCGTTTTCACAATTACTTACCAAACACGTATCATCACACTTCGCTTTCCACACTCATACAATCATTCATTCTAAGACTTAATACTATATAATTTGTTCCCCTTTTACGTCCCTTCCGTGGCCCATTAATAGGTATTCCTGTAACATTCATCTTTATATTCAACGCCGTATACCCATATAATTATCCATAAAAAATATTCCATATAAATCTTCATTTATACCCATATATTACCTGTAGGGTTCTCACACTGGCACCACCGTCCTAGTTATTTCTTCCCACAAATATAAATAAACTCACATTACTCTAAAACATTATCATTCTCTTCCTAGTTTCACGCGATGTATGATATGTCACCACAAACATATATTAACTAATTAATACCTCCAGTTGAATCTAAAACCATTCACATTCTCTCTGATTCCTAGTATTATCCAGCACTGAAATTCATTTATTTCTACAAATTTCTTTTTAAACATACAGTACTTACGTCAGTTATTTTGTTTAAGTTCATGCAATTACGGTGTGCGTACTGGTTGGCTTTCGTATTTACTTAGCTTCTCTCCCGCATGTTGTACGATTAATGTTCACAGTTTCATTTTGCTTCTTATACTTTCCGTATAAGGTACCATTTAATTAATAGCAACATAGCAACTCATTACTTGTAATATTGGCTGTGAAGAATTGTAGTTCTATAAGTGCCCAACTGATCCTTTCACTAAATCTTGTGTGATATGCTATTTTGTAGTTTCTCAGTCACACGCATTTTTCTTTATGTATATTTTGCTATCTTTCTCGTCGTCGCTTACTTGCGTGTCGTATGTAAGTCGCTCAGTTTTGTGCCTATAGCTTTCTTTTAAGTGTACATATTATTACTTCTCTTTCAAACTTGTCTTAATCCTGTTGTATATAGTCAGATAGGCCATTTCCCGTGTATATTCTGTTCTACTTTTAATCCTTTTACTTATTTCTAACCAAGTGCATTCAATAGCCTGCGTTAAGTTCGCAAATTTAGCGTATTCTACGCTGCTTACAGTTTACTTGCGTCGATGCGCTACTTTTCTTAAAACTACATATGCTTAACCTAACGATAAACTCTTAAAATTAGTGCTCTTTACAATATAGTCTCCGGCTTGGGAATAAATGTCCCTATTCATTTTGTTAGCGTAACTGATTTACGTTATGGTAATCAGCTGATAGGTACTCCATTTCGTGTCGCTTCTGTTTTGTCCAGTTCGTTGCGCGCCGTGGATTCCAATTCGTTTAAATTCTAAAATCGTTTCCGTAGCAGTGCGCAGTGTGTCTTTGCGCATCTCGCCTGCAGCCGTTTGCCCTTATAGGTGATACTGAAATTAACTTTGCATTTTGCATACTCTGCCCCTACGATCAGCTGTTAGGCGCTTCACATATAGTTATTAATGTACACTTGGCTTTAGGCACGGCTGCAATTGTAAATACATTTCACCGATCGTTGCACTCGCTTAAATGTCGCGTGCTGTGAATTCCTTCCTTTTCCATCACTATTATTCAAGTTTTTGCGCCTGATGAATTATAACTACGTCATCTAATGGTTTTCACTCGTTCAGTATTGTGTATAGTTCTATTAGTTCTTGTTATATATTCCGTGTTTCCTTAAGAAATATCAAAAGTTATCCTTTGCTTCTATAGGTATTTAAGTCTTAAGAAAGTACAATATCAAAATACAAGGAAAATTTCTATTCGGTAGGTTGCATGTAATTTTTTGCATGTTAGACAGTATAATAAAATTGAACATTCATTATTGATTAAACAATATAGCAGAAGAGGCAGATGCTACCGGAAATTTAAGTATTGTAGCACCTAGCTGGAGAGGAACCGAGCGCCAGTCGGTTTATTCGTCAAAGGGCGACAAGCCTACTAACTTCATATATTTTATTCGTGCAACAGATAGGGAAAGAACGAGACTTGAATTTTCACTTAATAAATTTCCGCAAATCTTTATGTAGATACGTGTCTTTTATTTTACCATTTTTTATATTTCCTATCAAGTATCACAGAAGGTGTAGCTTATCAGCAGTGATACATGGACCAACACATAACAATTGCCATTTTTTATTCAGTGCTTTTAACTTCGATGATTTTGGATAAGTTCTTAGTAGTGCCTACAATCATACATGCGTCTCAATGTTTCAAATTTTTCTTCCACTGTGGCTTTTAATTTCTCACTCATATCTTGAACTGCAGTATGTACTTGTTCGTTAATTTTCCTATCCACCTCCGTGAAGATTTGCGAAATCTGCTGTGTGAACTTTGTATAAAGATTATTGAGTTCTGTGCGCAATTTTTTTACTGCGCCTGATGTGTGTCATATTTGCATTTACCTTTCCGATCTCGGACTTTACTGTGGTCATGTCAGCTAGTGTTGTTTCTAAACTCGACACTTTTGAATTTACTGTGTTCAAATTGGTATCTAATCCCGACACTCTTTTTAATTTGTGTGTTTTCATTGCGTTCATATCTGTTTGTATTGTTTCTGTTAAGGCTCGAAATAAGGCTTGCATATCTTCCCTACTCACTTGTGGCCTACGGCTGTCATCATCTGCGTCTGTACTACACGTACTATTTTCATTTAAAATATTTCTTTGGCTTGAGGTATGATTAATGTCGTCTACTGTAGTCAACGTATTGCCTGTAATGAAATGTTCGGTATTCACGTGCGTCGAATGCCACTATGACATGTTTTGCCCAGCATCCAAATAATCACCACTTGACGGTTCCAAAACACTCACTCATTGTTACGTTTTGCAAATGCAAGTACTGCAATGGCATTTTGATTTTGAAACAACATTTTCTTATTGTTTTGTCCACCCGTTATAGAAATCTTTGAGTCTCTGAGGAAGTTATCCTGAAATTGGACGCCACAATGAAAGTTATCCTCGCATGGGACGCAACAATGAAAGTTAACCCATTGTGCAGACTATATAAAATGATTGAGAGTGTAGTAAAATTTAATAACAACTTAAAAAAAGAAGCAGACACAAATTATAGTTATTGATTGAATACTGTAGGTTAAGAGAATAATGGACAAGGATCCTGGGTGGCAGAAGTGAGTCACATACTCTGGCCGTAAAAAGTGAATAACGCAATCTGAATTGATCTGACGCTGGGCAGACTTTGTCTAATCAAATCTACTGAAGTTTATATGGGTTTATATAGGTGCAGCTGAGAGTAAGTGGCGATTGAAATCTGTAGGCTCTGAAAAGGCTGGAGCAGCAGTAAGTTATCCTCTTTGCTTCGTGCAGCGAGGTAAATTGTAGCTGGCGAGAGGTGCGCGGTGGAGGCGAAACGTGGAGGCGATACCTATGAATCGACTGCCGCCACGAAAGAAATTCAAAAATCTCATGGTCCAACCATCATTCAAATGTATCGCTATTTACTCTCTACCAGAGCCCTAAAATCACCCTAGATTTCAGTGTGTGACACACCCGTTTGCTGGTCGTACCTAGGGCCAATTTGGCTCACTTATACGACAGAACGCACAAGGACACCAAACATAGAGACTGGTAATCCAAAAACGAATAAGTGTGCCCTTGTCAAACGAGCAGTCCGAGACGTTTGAAGTCACACTGTTGGCACAGTAAGATCTTCACCACAGGCTCCCCAGTGTAACCACTCGCAAGTGAAGTCTGTCTTAGGACAGGTCCCAGGTACCAACCACACATGCCAGAGCTTCAACCAGAAGAAGCTTCCAGACTGAAGTCCTGAACCCGAGTGCCACGTACCTCTCCATATAAAAAAAAAATCCGTTTTTTTCCGCAAAGTGCACGAACGACACCACCTTCACCCCGTCTTCAGCCAATCACAGGGCTTTAGAGGCGCTAAATCTCCCCTCCTACACGAAAGCACAACCTCATGTCGAACCAGCCCAAGAGTTAAGAAATCTGCATCTCTTGAAAAAAAAAACAAAACCGCCACTTACTGGCTTTTTTTAAGTTTTCGTGGCGGGAGAAGATGTTTTTCCCTGAAGTCGCGTCGCTTCCCATGGCAACAAGCGAACAGATACAATCTTAAAGATCTTTATCTAAATCACCTGTGCCTTGAAGCATGTTAGTCCTAGCTGTGAGGTGTAATAAAGATTCTATCTCTAAACGTTTCTCAGACGCTGAAGTTCCTTATACAACTGAGGCAGCTGATGGAAGTGAGTCACAGGCCTATTTTCAGTATCAGCGAACATGAAAACTTGTGAATTTTTATTGTGTGTGGCTCTGCACACAATGCCTGGTAGATGCGTCTCTTCAGTCCGTCGGCCTCCCCAGCCTCCAGCCGGCGCCAATGCAGGGGAACTGTCTGCTCTGTCTGCCCTGTACGGCAAGTTTTACTGAGGGATGGGCTCGCCACCAATTGCTTTCAACTTCCAACATGCCATTTCTACAAACTAAGAACTTAAAAAATACCTCGTGCTCTTAGTGCCCTACCAGGCTCCATTAACATCTACTCCAGCCATTAACTTTCTAGAGTCTTGCTCAAGGTGCACAAGGTTGTAATAAAATCTTTAACAATTTTCCGTATACGAAAAATAGGTATGAGATTACTTGTCCTATCACATCTCCAGTTACGAAAATTAATACTTTCTCTGTTCGGATTTTACTTCCGCACTATTTCATGCATGACAGAATGCATATTCAGCTATATGTAATTGTAATCACAATTGTTGTTCACTCAATACACTTATCGTACTGATAAAGAAATGTCATTCTCTCTACTTGATTGCAATTGCGTTAACCTCAGAAGTTTTAGGTTCTGGATTTTAGGGAATGGGTGCTTGGATTTTCTAATAGGTCTATTAGGAATGAAATTTTCTACATACATTGCATGATCCTACCTTATTGTTGTCTTGTATTTGGTACTTCCCTCTATTATACTTTGTTGCCCACTCTTGGTATAGTTGTCTTCTTCCTCCTAATTTGTTTATTATTTCTTTGTCTTTCAGTTAATGTTTTTCCAGTGTTACATCATCATCTCAGTCAAGTCATCAGAATACATGGAACATAAGGAAATTATTAACATACACATGTATTCATTATCTTAACAATACTAGTACCCACAGCTTTGCTCACTACGTGTCGTGCCTGTCACATGTCGCCGCTTTATAATGTAATAAAAAAGGATATATAATAATAAATGTTTTGCGGTCGCCACTTTATAATATAAGAAAAAAGATATATGATAATAAATGTTTAGATATAGGGATAAAATGACATTAATTTTTTGGCGAGTAAGTACAGTAAGCTCAGCGCCTGTAAATGGGGAAAAAATCTTTTACTTCAGTTTCAGATTAACGAAATAGTTTTTTTCTTGTTATAGATTTATGCTTACCAATTAATAATACTACGTCTCATCGTCATATCCAACTACATAATCTTGAATGTGTACATCATTCCCTTTGTACTCGGATCTTCGTAGTAGCTCCGAAGTACACAGGTGGGATTCTTGGATTTTTATATATTACAGTACTACTTGGACTAATAACTCAATTTTTCACTGATGAAATACGACTGTATTATTTCTGCAACACACATCAAAAATACAAGCTTTTTAATTATTGTCAGAACCAAAGTGGCTACCGCAGCTTACGCTCTAAAATAACGTGTGTCAGCCTTCGTTCATTAACAGAGAGTGAGCCTTTCCTCTTACCAAGGAACAGGAAAAACCTCTTATGGTTTTTAACACTTGAACATCAAAAATAGATGACGGTAGACGCAGGCTGAACGTTGGGCTAACACTTCACCTTTTCTCTTTGCCTTTAAGGAAAACCAAAACATAAAAGCAAGATTTTTTGAAGGATATCATCTTTACGCCAGTGATTGTTATAAGTTTTTATTGCACTACTGCAATTTCGGCCTTAGGCCATTATCAAGTGCTGATATTATGGCTTTAAGCACTTGATAATGGCCTAAGGCCGAAATTGCGGTAGTGCAATAAAAACTTATAACAGTCACTGGCCTACAGATGATGTCCTTCAAAAAAAAATTTTATGACTGTGAATCCCAGCTTCAACAAGTTCATAAAAGTAAGAAGTGCAAAAGGTTCATCAAATGTCGTAGAACCTTCGTTCTCTTATTCTGTTACCTCATCCTGGGACATAGCAGGGAGAAATTGTTCTAGCGGTGTACTGCACCAGAAGCCGTTACACGAAATCAGAAACTGTTGTTGTTGTTGTTGTTGTTGTCTTCAGTCCTGAGACTGGTTTGATGCAGCTCTCCATGCTACCCTATCCTGTGCAAGCTTCACCATCTTCCAGTACCTACTGCAACCTACATCCTTTTGAATCTGCTTAGTGTATTCATCTCTTGGTCTCCCACTACGATTTTTAGCCTCCACGTCACCCTCCTATTGGTGATCCCCTGATGCCTCAGAACATGTCCTAGCAACCGATCCCTTCTTCTAGTCAAGTTGTGCCACAAACTTCTCATTTCCTCAATCCTATTCAATACTTCATTAGTTATGTGATCTACCCATCTAATCTTCAGCATTCTTCTGTAGCACCACATTTCGAAAGCTTCTATTCTCTTCTTGTCCAAACTATTTATCGTCCATGTTTCACTTCCATACATGGCTACACTCCATACAAATACTTTCAGAAACGACTTCCTGACACTTAAATCTATACTCAATGTTAACAAATTTCTCTTCTTCAGAAACGCTTTCCTTGTCATTGCCAGTCTACATTTCATATCCTCTCTACTTCGACCATCTTCAGTTATTTTGCTCCCCAAATAGCAAAATTACTTTACTACTTTAAGTGTCTCATTTCTAATCTAATTCCCTCAGCATCACCCCACTTAATTCGACTACATTCCCTTATCCTCGTTTTGCTTTTTTTGATCATCTTATATCCTCCTTTCAAGACACTATCCACTCCGTTCAACTGCTCTTCCAAGTCCTTTGCTGTCGCTGAAAGAATTACAATGTCATCGGCAAACCTCAAAGTTTTTATTTCTTCTGCGTTGATTTTAATATCTACTCAGAATTTTTCTTTTGTTTCCTTCACTGCTTGCTCAATATACAGATTGAATAACATCGGGGAAAGGCTACAACCCTGTATCACTCCCTTCCCAACCACTGCTTCCCTTTTATGTCCCTCGACTCTTATAACTGCCATCTGGTATCTGTACAAATTGTAAATAGCTTTGTGCTCCCTGTATTTTACCCCTGCCACCTTCAGAATTTGAAAGAGAGTATTCCAGTCAACATTGTCAAAAGCTTTCTCCAAGTCTGCAATTGCTTTCCTTACTCTATTTTCTAAGATAAGTTGTAGGGTCAGTATTGCCTCCAGTGTTCCAATATTTCTACGGAATCCAAACTGATCTTCCCCGAGGTCGGCTTCTTCTAACTTTTCCATTCGTCGGTAAAGAATTCGCGTTAGTATTTTGCAGCTGTGGCTTATTAAACTGATAGTTCGGTAATTTTTAAATATGTCAACAACTGCTTTCTTTGGGATTGGAATTATTATATTCTTTTTGAAGTCTGAGGGTATTTCGCCTGTCTCATACATCTTGCTCACCAGATGGTAGAGTTTTGTCAGGATTGGCTCTCCCAAGGCTGTCAGTAGTTCTAATGGAAAATTGTCTACCCCCGAGGCCTTGTTTCGATGTAGGTCTTTCAGTGCTCTGTGAAACTCTTCACGCAGTATCATATCTCCCGTTTCATCTTCATCTACATCCTGTTCCATTTCCATAATATTGTCCTCAAATACATCGCCCTTGTATAGGCCCTCTGTATACTCCTTCCATCTTTCTGCTTCCGCTTCTTTGCTTAGAACTAAGCCTACCGTAAAAACAGTGGCGACTCGGCCTACACAACTGCAGGCCCTTACTAAAGCGGAGACGAGGGTATACAAAAGACGCCTATCGGTACGGCGATAACCAAAGAGAGTTGTGGCACTTTTAATGGGACTGGGTTAACGTCGCAGCGCAGACAAGTTCAGTAGCCTACGGCAACGAATCCGCCTAGTGGTTCGACTGCCACGCGCTACCTCCGCTGCCGCACGGTGGGAGGAATTTCTCGTCTGGCCTGGGCGCTGGCGCACGCACGCACGCCACTTGTTGAGTCCAGGTGTGCTCCTACGCCCGCGGCGGGCGCTGCTTCCGCCTAATGAACGCCCTCCAGCTCTGAAAATAAAAAACAGGAGGAAAGCAAAAAGAAATACAAAGCCCCGCTGCTTTCCGTCCGCGCCGGGCCGGCGCCGTTAATTCGCGGATGTAGATTGCTTTCGGTTTCTTGTTCCGAAATTAGTTACGGCCGATACGGACCGGCTTCGCTCCGTAATCGGCGAGC
Organism: Schistocerca nitens; assembly: GCF_023898315.1. Classification (NCBI taxonomy): domain Eukaryota; kingdom Metazoa; phylum Arthropoda; class Insecta; order Orthoptera; family Acrididae; genus Schistocerca; species Schistocerca nitens. Next base: position 285,949,374 of record NC_064619.1, read on the forward strand.
TGTGCTCCCGTCCTGCAGTTAGCGGCCTAATTTATCGGCAGGGTTCTGCAGCAGCTGCCATGAGCGCGCCTCTGCTGTGCCGTGCTGGTGCCGGGTTTCCGTAAATTTCGACACACTCCTGTGGCGCATTCTATTTCACACATGAGGCTGTCGACTGAGGTTGGGTTCAAATCCCAAATCTCTCATCCCCCGTGTGCTGATTATCCACAATAATCCAAAATGAAAGAAAAACTTTCTGCATTGTTGGGGAGTGCTCCAGCTACTGTCGAGGGATGAAGTAAAACTTCTTTGGCTTTACCATTCCGACAACTGTTCCAACGGTGAGTTTACTGAAGCCTCGCCCTTCCACAGGTTCGAATAGACGCATTTTTTCTTACTTTCTCAATTATTTGCTGCACGTATTCCAGTATCTCTCTTATTCTATAGTTTTTACCCTCTACAGCTCCCTCTAGCACCACAGAAGTTATTCCCTGATGTGTTAGCAGATGTCTTACCATTCAGTCCCTTCTTCTTACCACTGTTTTTCACATATTCCTTTCCTCTCCGATTCTGCGCAGAATATCCTCGTTCTTTACTTCATCAATACACCTAATTTTCAATGTTCATCTGCACCACTAAATCCCAGTAGCTTCCATTCTCCTCTGTTCCGGTTTTCCTAAAGTACAATGCTGTGCTCCAAACGTACACTCCTCAAAGTTCTTTCCTCAAATTAAAGCCCTTGTTTGATACTAGAAGACCTTTCTTGGCCGGAAATGCCCTTTTCTCCCAGTGTTAGTCTGCTCTCCATGTCCTCCTTTCTCCGACTGTCATGGGCAATTTTGATGCCTAATTAGCAGAGTCTACTTCGTGACCACCAAGCTTAATGTTACGTTTCTCGATATTCTCATTTCTGCTACTTTTCATTACTTGCGTCATTCTTCGATTTATTCTCAGTCCATATTCTGTACTCACTAGTCAGTGCATTCCCTTCAGCATATCCTGTAAATCTTCTTCACTTTTAATGACGATAGCAATGTCACTAGCGACTCTTATGATTGATATCTTTTCATCTTGAGTTTTAATTTCTCTCTTGTACCTTTATTTTATTCCCATCATTGCTTCTTCGATGTATAGACTGGACAGAGGGGGGTTAAGACTATATACCTGTCTTACACACTTTTTATCCAAGCACTTTGTTCCTGATCTTCCACTCTTCTTATTCCCTCTCGACTCGTGTACATGTCGTGTATTACCCGTCTCTCCCTGTAGCTTACCCTATTTTCGTCAGAATTTCGAACATCTTGCACCTTCTGCCATTGTCGAACACTTTTTCCAATCGGTCTCATATTTTGATCTTGCGTCTGTTATCAACCTCAACGTCTGTGGTGCCCTTACCATTTCTAAATCCAAACTGATCATCTAATACATCCTCAATTTTCTTTCCCATTCATCTGTATATTACTCTTGTCAGCAACTTGGATATGTGAGCTGTTAAGTTTATTCTGCAATAATTCTCGCTCTTAAGAGCAGTTTACAAAATTGTGTGGACGATATTTTTCTGGAAGTCGGATGGTATATTGCTAAATCATACACTCTACATACCAACGTGAATAGTCGTTATGGTGCCACTGCTCCCAGTTATTTTATTCTTATGGAAATTTATCTATCTCTTCTGTCTTATTTGATGTTAATTCTTCTAAAGCACTTTTAAAATCTGATTCTGGTATGTTGACCGCCAAGTTCGCACCTATTTCGGGACGCCCGATGACGTCATTGGCACATCTCACCTCCATCGTCACATATCGACCGGATCGTTTTGGAATACAGCTACATATGCACCGAACTCCCCAGGACCAGGAAGACGACCACGGCGACACCTACCGCCTTCTCGGACCGTCCGCACCCCGAAACCCCGTCGAAAGACGTCTCAGAAAGGGTTCATTGCCTTGGAAAACGATCCATCAAACATACCACACCACTGGCACTACACAGATGTGGTACCTTCTCGTCAACGGCTAATATACAAGACGGAAACTACACCGCATGGCACTGGTGGACTCACCCCTTTGCCTGAAGTGTCGACGATAAGCATTTACACTGTTTAGAAAGAGAGGCAGCATCAGCTGTCTGGACCATTCTACAGAAGATGTAGATGTAGATCGTGGCTTCCTGCTTCCGAGTACCCCTATATCCCGTCTCTCCTACTATACTGACATATCCTTATGCAACCTACTTTCGACCTTGTATGTGGCATGCTATCACATGGATCAGTGCCATGGCTGTTAACTCTTCCAGGACGACGTTGTCGATCCTGAGGGCTTATGGACACGTCTTGCAAGTGTAACACTACACCTGTCCCCGACATCGACACTATGAGGCCACTTTCGCGAACGACTTGCAGATTATTTTCGCCAACCCGCACAGGAGCTGCGATCTCAATGAAACGTGCCAACCAAGAGGACCCCCTCCAACAGTAAAACGGACGTTGTTCTGACAGAGGGACGACGAGGAGAATGGTGCAGTGTCTTCCTAGTTTCCTTAACTTTTTTCTCTTCATCTTCTAAACATTTATTCGCCGATGGCTTTGCATCTGCAGCCTTATTTGTTTCTCTCTTGCATGTGCTCTGCTGTTGTAGCTATTGGCTGACCATGCAAAAGAAAGACCTCTTTTTCCATACTGAAGGTCAAGCAGTCGTCAAGGTTCGTCTGTAAAAGCATTCCACCTTAATCTTGAGTAATCGTTAGCTTTATCTCGCTGAGTCATCCACTTGTCTGGGCTCTTTGACGACAAAGACTGATATCAATTACATCGGCTTGTTCGTTTGAATCAGTACCACACACACATGGCTCTGAGCACTATGGGACTTAACATCTATGGTCATCAGTCCCCTACAACTTAGAACTACTTAAACCTAACTAACCTAAGGACATCACACAACACCCAGTCATCACGAGGCAGAGAAAATCCCTGGCCCCGCCGGAATCAGTACCTTGCGTATTGTATATTAAACCGTGGACCCAGAAACGACGGAGAGGCTTTGTCCTGCCGTAGCCCTGAGTGGTTCACAACCCAACAACAGGCCACAGCAGTCCACCCACCCCACATCCCACCGCCGCCCCACACCGAACCCAGGGTTATTGTGCGGTTCGGCCCCCAGTGGACCCCTCCCGCCCCCCTCCCCCCGACACACACACACATACACATACAACCGGGAACGTGTCATACTTGACGTGTGTAACCCAAATCTTTTCGTGGTAGAGTAATTATGGTGTACGCTTACGTGGAGACAGTGTTTGCACAGCAATCGCCAACATAGTGTAACTGAGTCGTAATAAGGGGAACCAGCCCGCATTCGCCGAGGTAGGTGGAAGACCGCCTTGAAAACCGTCCAAAGGCTGACCATCACACCGGACCTCGAGACTAATCCGCCGGGCGGATTCGTACTGGGGACCGGCACGCCTTCCCGCTCGGGAAGCAGGGCTTTAGACCACGCGGCTAGCCGTGCGGGCAATCAGAACCTTATTAAATAGTATTGACCAGTTTCGAATATCTGCTCATTTTCAAGTGCACAGATGAGTGTGAACACACCACACTCGTAAGAATATAAGAAATACCACACGCCGTGTGTCTTCGTGCATGAAACGCGAATTTTGATGCGTACTTTTAACGATGATGTTACCACATCGAAATATGACTTGAAAATGAGGACTCTCTAGAAACTGGCTAATTCCTGCTTAGTAAAGTACTCAATGATACTAACAATTAGGTTCAAGTGGTGTCGTTGTTTGAACTTGTTGAGGCTGTGGTGCTCTACAAAAGAAGTCATCTAGAATATAATGTGAAGGACTGGAAGATGGAGCAGCCCGTGGTCATTGTTTTGTGTGGTTCCTGGGATATAGAGGTGACCCTTGCCCCCCACCCAGTCCTACTGACACGATGACATGTTACAAATCATCTCAGTCAGCTAGCTTAAATTAAGGGCATTTATGATGTTGCTGTTTGGAGATAGTGATACAAATAACACTAATTACAGGATGATACACAGCGGCTTCAGTTGAAAAAAATTTTTTGTCAATTGACCATCGTTTTGATTGCTTTAGGGCAATATTCATTAGAATAAAAAGTTACATGGAACACATCTCCAAACAGCAACATCATAAATGACCTTAATTTAAGTTAAGCTAGCTGACTGAGATGATTTGTAACGTCTGAGCGAAAGTGCTCTTGTCAAACAGAATTGTCATAGGAATGGAAACTAAAATGTATAAGATGATTGTCAACGAAATAAAATACTCCATGGAATATAATGACAGGTTCAAGGTCGTTTAGGGACAAGAGCGACTTAACAAAGCCAAAGAAACTGCTCGTGTACAGGTCGACCGGTTCTCTTCAACGTGATTAAGTACGGCTTCTTCCAAATCGGGTGTGCGCGTATCATTGGAACAGCACTGTGACGGCTGCTGATTGTGAAGGTATCCTTTCTAGAAGCCGTCGCGTAATTGTGGTGAAAGGAGTATGCGATGGAGTGCGACATTGTATAGAACCATCTTGATAAAGGCGACGAGCAGGTCTTCCATTTCCGTAACCTTCGCCATTCAGAAGGGTCATGCTGGTGTGTTTTACAAACGTGTGCTCATTCATGTTACTGTAACACCAAAAGACTCATGAATGAGGCCCGCTCTTTTCCGACAGGTAGGATGGACGTCATATGACATCAGCCGATCCGACGTCCACCATTACTATCCTGCTGCATAACTACCTAGCAAACATGTTTCCAAACGGGTGTAGCACGGAAACGGTACGTTTACGCCTATGGGTTCCTGTTCGAAATATTATTTACTCACTTCCCTTCACAAGTACTAGAAGTTTGTAACGGGAATTTCCGAACAACCTGCAAGTGATGAAATTGCCCATGAAAGTGCCTTTCGTGACATATTTCATGCATGGCCCTTTCTTTTGCCAGATATTAGTAATTATGGAAAATTTTTTCCCCCTGCCCTCGAGAAATAGCATTCGTCGGTTTGTCGGCGCCGTTGTCAGTCAATTGGCTGTGGCAGGAAATTCTCTCGCACGCAGAACACTAGAGCAAGTCGGCCAATGTTGCTGCCGCACGCCGTCGTTAACGCAAGACGCGGCCGAATAGTATGTTCCGAGCGCTGCCCGTTCGCCGCTGGAGCCGTTGCGTGACAAGGCGCTCTTCAGAGCCACATCGACGTCGTAAAACGCCGTCGGGTCTCCTCGTGGCGAAATGACCAGCACCGAAATGACGGTGGTACCGCGGTGTCATGCCTCGGTAATTTTCACATTCTGCGTTTTCACGGCAGGACATTATCTCTGAACTGCGGACGATTCCGAGAAGGACGAACATAGCGAATGAGTCCCTACCACCGTCTTATGGAGGAAAAAATTTTCCCTCTTCCTCGTATCCTTCTCTTAATGGAAACTGTGCTTTTTTCCAGACGTTCCCTTCTTATGTCGCCTTGTAGTCTTACAAACAGTATATGTGGCCTGCTCATACAGCAGAACACAACAGCCAGATTCTGATCGAATCTGGTTGCCGTTTTGACTAACACAATAGATAGCCTGAGTGTGGCTTTGGGTGGTATTCTATTTCGTCTAGAATAACGCAGGACTTGACGTCCAGGTTCGCTTTGAAACGTCAACATACAAACGGATAAAGTATGAATGTAGACAGAAAAATGGTCACAGCTGGCTTCTATTTTTTAACGACGTCTGCGCTGGCACAGGCGTTATTCAAGAAAGAAGCCTGTACACCGGTCCTTGGGGATTTATTCAACACGACCCTTTCGGTCAGGAATCACAGGATATCTTCACCCTTTTCCACAGTTCGTGAACTGCCGTGGTTAAGACACTGTATGGGTCATCTACAGATTGTTTACAGTGCGCATTAAACACCGAAAGAAAACTTGGAAAATATGTACTGTATCCTGTAACGCGTGGGTGCTACAGAGAATAAATTTCTGCCATAGTGGCACTGGTTCAAGTCTTGAGTTTTTTTTCTCAAAAATTTTCATCGGTAGTTGACATTATCATCTCTTATTATCAATCATTTTATTACTTACCAAAAGGAGCGCAGATTTTCAGACAGAAATTTCCTCCCGTTAACTATGAGGGACTCTACGGAGAGTACAGGAGATTCCGAGACAAAGTTACAATTTCAGGTATGGCGTGCTGTACATAGACGCTGTTGAATGAATCTTTCCCACTCTTTATTACTCTTTTCTTACTATGTTTTATCTTCGGGAAGCGCTTAGGCATTATAAGTCTTCATAAATTCCTCATCTTTCATGCATTCACCACAAAGTCACTCAGTTTGGTCATCAGTATTATGTTATTTGTTTCAGTTATTGGGCCTGTCATGATGAATTTTGCTCTGTAAGTGCCACAGAAAGGGCTTGTTATAATGTAATTTAATATCTGTGCCAGGTGCGTCAATGCGGTAAACCGTCACTGTGGTGGCAAATGTAAACTGTAGTCGCCGGTAGTGACTGAACCCTGAAAGAGGGAACGAAGCTCGACGTGAGAGTCGATCTGTAGGGAAGCAGAGAGTTCGAACACAGCACAGAGATCGAGCACGGTGCAAAACACAATACTCAGCCAGCGCGAGGTACAGACTAATGAGCACTCGCAACAGAGCACTGCACGAGGCGAAGGCTTGATTCGCGAGCGCCAAAATCGGCGTTAAAACCACACCACCAGGCCTACTACTGCGGGCAGGTCTCTGTGTCAGTGGCTCTGGCCGTGCCATGCTTCGCAAGCGCCCTCCTTGACAGAGTTCTGTACTATTCCGCTGTGATAACCACGGCACTTTTCTGCATCCGTAGCCTCTGGCGGGGCTACTAAAGTAGTTTCTAAAAATGCTTTTAGTGTATCCATCACCAGTTAGAAATTTTCCAGCTTATGAAACCCTTACAGATTTCTCACAAAATCTCGCGCACAACTGAAGGAAGGAAGGTAGGCAGGGTTCCGTTTAATATGTCGCTGGAGTCTCGGCCTGTAGATAATATACTGCCTTTTGACTAACAGGAAATTCTCAAATTACTCACACGTCTGGGCAGACATTCCATACTAATATACTTTTTTTATTTTTTGAGATACTGAATCAGGCATTTTTCAGAAGCCTTGAGGGTGTCCAACCCTTCATCATCAAAATTCTGTTGATGGTATCTATAAGCTCCTAAACGGTTTACTTTCAGATAGTGAACTGATGGTAGGGAATAAATGTTTAATTTACTATCGACATAAACAACTTGCACCTTAAAGCAGTAGTGTAAGATCGTAAGATCCCTTAGAAGTGACGACCACCCGTCTCCATTCATGCATTGCAACAGCACATAAAGTACCCAGTTGACAAAACCTTGGACTCTGCATTCCAAATTATTTTACTCTTTCTTTCAAAGCGCGTTTGTGGTAAGGATGCTCGTACACATGTTGCTTGCCAAGCTGTTTTCTTCGACACAACCATTTCATGGGCGGGTCCCCTGCAGCCTGCGTAGCGATGAATCTTCTCCCACACGATTGGACATCGCCTCCCTTCATTGTAACATATCACTCGTATCAAAACGCTCTTTTATACTGTGTACACTAGAGGCAGCTTCCTGTATACGGGACGCAGGTGCGCTGTTCAACACGGTCCTTTTGTGATCCCCAATGGCTTGTGGCTGAGGCCTACGATTCGGGCTCAAGGGCTACACTCTTTCCCGCAATGGAAGGCGTTTTCTACATCTGTTGGGAATAAACTTCGAAATAGCCTGGGGAACAGCAAGTGGTCACCGAAATTGTCTGCCTTCTACTCCTGAGCCTCAGTGATTGAACTGCCTGAGTACTGAAGCAGAGGCTGGAAGCTCGCGACGTCGAGGAGTAGGTCTGCGTCCCTCATTGGGCGGAACAGGCAGTTGTAGGTGATACTTCGCTTATGTTGCATGTTTCAAGTCGGGAGTGAGTCTGAGATTCACTGTCGATAAACCTAATCTGCTGGTACGGAAGCCTACAGGAATTTAAAAGTGCGTTCGCGGGTATGGACTAAGAATTTGGCTTATACGCTTCACACTGCTTTAGGCGATTTACTAAGCTAGCACGAATTCGGAAGGATGACGCCTCATAGAAGAGGTTGGAGCCATCAGCTACCTATACGTGTTATTTAATAAACGAGACGGATTTGAGGAGGTAAAATTCCATCCTGCCTTTCAACTGCTATCCAGTTTTGTTGGGAGATATCGATACGAGTTGCTAGAAACAAGCGTTAAGTAATGAACTGATTGTTTGCGATGTACATTGTCCAGAGTAGTAGTTAAATCTGAGAGTCCTTCTGAAAGTACTCGAATTTTTGCACAGCATTTATTAATGGTATAGGAGTTACAACAATTTAATCCGGTTATCTGTTAACAAAACGTTTGTGACCATAGACGTAAATTAAAGGAAACCGGTCTAACAGGTCAGATTGTGAACAGCACCCTGATTTAAATGGTTTCAATAGTGCAGCATTGCTGCGAATTAATCCTGGTCTGCCAGAAAAAGTGTCCGTCATTGGACCAGTACGTCATCATTCTAATCACAGTTGCGAGTAGGACTTCGCGCGACGACAGAGAAGCTTCGCAAGTGACTGAACGTTTCAAGTTCATAAACTGTGAACGAATTTGTCGCCTTTGCCAGTTCTCCATTGATTCCAGTTAGAATGACGACTGTTATAAAATTTTTCTCTGTGAAGTTGAACAAACTACATAATACATTGAACGCATGCACTGTTCCTGTAACGAGTAAAGATCTATCTCTAACAACCGATTATTGACAGTAAACTCCACCGTAGCCACATCATGAGACAGCTGTGTAATCTCTTTTTCTAAATAACATGAGCGTCAATACTTTTATCCAAAAATGCTCAGTTGCTATTAATTTTGTTATGACTCCATGATTTGGGCAGCTGTTTTTTTCACTTATTTCTGTTCTATTGTACACTTTTCTACGGAGCCCATTTTCAAGTATCTGGACACATTTGTTATTCCTTCTTCACCTTCTTTTTTGGTCCTAGGAGTTGGCCGTTTTCCATCTCCGCAAGCCAGCTCCAGTCATCCGGTCCTACGTATCTGCCTTCCATTGAGTCCTGCATGTATGTATTTATTTCTCAACATAGTCACGCTTGTAACGAACACAGCTATCTCAACCAGACACCAGTTTGTTGATACCGTCAATTTATATTGTTTGACTTTGTTGGCGGAGCCACAACCTTAGCTTCATCGCTATCAAAGTGAAGTCCACGAAAGTGTCCTTTAAGTTTTGGAAACAAATGGAACTCGTGTGGGGCCACGTCGAGACTGTATGGAGGGTGTTCCCTGACAATGAAACCAAGGCGTCCTATTGTATCAGATGCCACAGAGCTCCTGTTTGGTCTCGTATTGTCATGCTGAAGGAGACGGCGTGCCATGTCTGGGAGAACTCACCGAATTCGAAACTCGATTACGGCATGCTGTTTCTCATACACCGGCGTAGTTATTTTACACACCGCCATGTAACAACCTGCAACTCAGAGTCCTCTTGCTGCAGACTGCTTTAAATATGTAGACATGAAGAATAAAGAAGTAGAATGTTAATAAAGTTTGTTTTATTTAAAAAGCTTTAACAGTTTTCACAATAAAAATTTGCAGGCATTACTTTTCAGTATGCCCTGATATTTTTCCGAGCTTAGCGCTGGCCTTTCTCTCCTCATACTTCCGGGTGGCTCTCAGTTCAAAATCTTCCTTGATGACCTGCAGTTACACTATCTGTGTGTGTCCACGTCACTGAAGTGCTCTATTCTCTGAAGTTGTTTTTATGGATTACGTTGTCGCCGTTCACCTCCATAACTCCTTAGTTCGTATCCCGTCTTGCCTCGTCAACTGTAGTCATCTTCTCACATAGTCCATTTCCACTGTTCTATTAGTCTTCCAAACATTTCTGGTTCGAGGCTTTTTTTTCCCTCTATTGTATTTCATACCCCCGCCGCAAATGAGCAAGGGTGAACTGGTAGTGGCACAATTCGCCGCTCTTCAGCCAAGAGATTATACAAAATATCACAGGAGAACAGTATATATATAAAATGCGAGTATGAAAGAGGAAGTACACATATGAGGGGGACACAACTGGAGTTGAAATATACATAAAAAGTGGTATTTTGACGACGCATGTTTATATAAAATCCATATATAATTAAAATGGCATTCTGGGAAGACATAGCACATCAACACTTGTGGCATGAATAGGACAATTAAAAACGGCGTTCACAGTATGGGACAACGACACTGAACACACACCGCATTTATATAACACACGACAAACACCAGAACACGACAGAAAGTAACTGGATTAAAACGGGAAGGGGCTGCAACGGAAGGGGAGGTCAGAGAAGAGAAAGAGAGAGAGAGAGAGAGAGAGAGAGAGAGAGAGAGAGAGAAAGGGGTCGGCAGATGAGGGCAGGAATTGTTGGAAGAAGGGGCAGTAAATGACGAGTGTGGGAAGCGAGCAACCCAGGAAGGAGTGCAGGGACTGGAAAAGAAGTGAGAAGGACAGGAGGTTAGGAGGGAGGAAACAGAACGGGGTAGGGGAAGGTCAGGGAGCCCTAGGGAGGAGGGGAGGGCAAGAGGATGGTCAGAGTTGGGAGGATGGGTAAATATTCGGGCGAGGCACATCACCTGGGATGGGGACGCGCTGGAAGTTTCTTTAGGAGAGATGGAGAGAGGGAGGGACACATCGGTAGAGGCGCGGCAGCAGCCAGGGGTAGAGAGGAAAGGAGACACTTTGGTGTAGAGGAAAAGGAGTAGATGTGAGAGTGGGATGACGTAATAAAGGATCCTCGTGGGGGACTGGAGATGGATACGGAAAGCGAGTAGTAGTGCATGGCGTTCAAGGGTTTGGAGAGCCTTACGTAATTTAGGACGGGCAGAGATCCAGATGGCACTAGATCGTGGCTATATCGCAGCTCAATATAGAATTATGTTATTGAACACACTGTGTAGCACTCTTTCCTTAATGCCCTCTCAAATACTAAATTCCGTAGTGTCACAAGCAAAGCTGTAGCAGCTCGCTTACCCCCTTGGACTCTGGAAGTAATGTCTTCGTCACATGTACTGGAGCTTTTTATTATTGTCCCCAAACGCAAAGCCCAGTCACATTAATGTCATCGTTGCCTATGTTCGACGTCAAGGTGCAACAACCACTCACAGATGGCAAGTGGCAGCTCTAACAGTGTACGGTACATTAAGTGTGGGGAACAGTGCAGGCGTTGTTTTATGTAGAAACGGAGCGATTTATCCGACATCCAAACCGGCACGGTCGTTGGCTTTCGGGCCGAGGACGTGAGTATTTCTGAAACGGATAAGTTTTCAAACTGTTCGTGTGCCACAATGGTTAAAGTATACCGTACTTGGGAAAATGGCGCTATTCGAAACCGTCGCCTAGCAACGTTCGATACAGTTCCGCACTGTCGCCTGATAAACAAAGGAAGAGCCTACGGAATATCAGACCAGCTGTGTGGCTGGATTGAAGAGTTTTAGCAAACAGAACACAGCATGTTGTTATCAATGGAGAGACGTCTACAGACGTTAAAGTAACATCTGGCGTGCCACAGGGGAGTGTTACGGGACCATTGCTTTTCGCAATATATATAAATGACCTAGTAGATAGTGTCGGAAGTTCTATGCGGCTTTTCGCAGATAATGCTGTAGTATGCAGAGAAGTTGCAGCATTAGAAAATTGTAGCGAAATGCAGGAGGATCTGCAGCGGATAGGCACTTGGTGCAGGGAGTGGCAACTGACCCTTAACACAGACAAATGTAATGTATTGCGAATACATAAAAAGGATCTTTTATTGTATGATTATATGATAGCGGAACAAACACTGGTAGCAGTTACTTCTGTAAAATATCTGGGAGTATGCGTGCGGAACGATTTGAAGTGAAATTATCATATAAATTAATTGTTGGTAAGGCGGGTACCAGGTTGAGATTAATTGGGAGAGTCCTTAGAAGATGTAGTCCATCAACAAAGGTGGTGGCTTACAAAACACTTGTTCGACCTATACTTGAGGATTGCTCATCAGTGTGGGATCCGTACCAGATCGGGTTGACGGAGGAGATAGAGAAGATCCAAAGAAGAGCGGCGCGTTTCGTCACAGGGTTATTTGGTAACCGTGATAGCGTTACGGAGATGTTCAGCAAACTCAAGTGGCAGACTCTGCAAGAGAGGCGCTCTGCATCGCGGTGTAGCTTGCTCGCCAGGTTTCGAGAGGGTGCGTTTCTGGATGAGGTATCGAATATATTGCTTCCCCCTACTTACATCTCCCGAGGAGATCACGAATGTAAAATTAGAGAGATTCGAGCGCCCCCGGAGGCTTTCAGACAGTCGTTCTTCCCGCGAACTATACGCGACTGGAACAGAAAAGGGAGGTAATGACAGTGGCACGTAAAGTGCCCTCCGCCACACACCGTTGGGTGGCTTGCGGAGTATAAATGTAGATGTAGAACTGTGGTGCACTGCAGGACATACATAATGGGGAAACGGCGGCAACATACATCTTTATTGGGGAGTAGATGTGCAAGTGTTGACCACATGTGGAAGTGCTTACCGCCCAGATGAACCAAGGGGAAGTGTCTTCTCGACGACCGTTCAGCGATGGTCATCCGCAAATAAAAGAGCGTTTCCATCACTCTGGACTATCCCCAGATCTAAATAATAGCATCAGCAACCCGACTTATCTACACAGAACAACGTATCAGGTAGATCTGAAGATGATTCAGAGTGATCGAAACATGCAATCGAGTTGAAAACGTGTGCAACCGAGATGGAACAACAAATGAGTATTATATAAAATTTTTACTCGTATACATGTGCTGGATTCTCTAAAGACGATTATGTCGACTATAGTGTGACTGAAGAGTATCGTCACCAATCTTTATTCCTACGGCTTTGTATTTCCTGAACCAGCCATTCAGCGCATTTTCCAAATAAATTCTGAACAGCGTAGTTGACATTCAGCAGCCTTGTCTTACAATTTGTCGGAGATCTTATCTTAGAGCTTCGGATAACCTTGTTTCCCATTTCAGTCGTTACTCTTGTGCCCTTATATGACTTTTTAACACAGTTAATAAATTTTTGTCACACTAACCCTCCTCAAAGCTTTTCATAATTTTTCTCAAAGTACAGGTCCATACGCTTCCCATAGGTCACAAGGACACAGGATTTTTTTGATCATAAAATATCTGCGGAGGCAGATCTTGCCAGTTTTGCAGAGTGTGCCGTCGCAGATATATTACGAACAAAGACATAAGAGATGTATAGAGTTATTTGTAAGTTTCCTAAGGTCAAAATTGTACTATAAAATTAAGTTGCGGTCATCATTGAGTCTTTCAAGAAACTGGATTGATGTATTGCGGTAATCGGTTGTTTATTAATCAACGTAAGCAGTTTATAAAGACATTCTTCTCACACACAGCAATTTTGGGACCTCTTATTATCTGAAATATTCATATCCAACCATACATTCTTCGTCTCAAAATACTCAGCTTAGGCTCCTTGTGTAATTTCGACCTGAAGGTTTGCAACACCGTAGAGGAAGTCCAGGTTACCTCACTTGATGACATCAAGGACTACATGTGGAAGTCTTAGGTCCTCTTAGCATTCTTTACCTCTCAATATTTGACAGCGATTACAGATCACACACTTCCCTCTAAAAGATATCCCCGCTCAAGGTGCCATAAAGACAGTCGTTCTACTTTCACATTACTGAGAACTGTAGCCAATGAAACTCGTCAGATTGCCAAGTACGTCTCTTCTCGTGACGACGAAGGAAAGAGGCCCTTGACTGAAGTGTGTACGCTCGCAACATACTTGTTCGTCGTGAAGAGGCCAGTTGGCCGAAGCGTTGAGGAATGCAGACGGTGCTAAGAGGCTGCGCATTTTGCGGCGGCTAAACAGGTAGCAACGCTGTGCGAACGTGCTCCACATGACGGCGCCACGAGAACGCAGTCTGTGCACCGCCTCCAAACATCAGAACCAGGAGCAGTTCTCACGGCTTTTTCATGTTGGCCTCTACGAAGCGCTCAAGCAACTATATGTGATCACTCTTGTTTCCACTTGAAATGAGTCAGACTGCTGCATGTCGGAAGACACCAATGCTAACCATGTACTGAACGGCCGCAACGAATGTCACTCACCTTTCCGATAGCTTCGTGTCACCTGGTGTCTTCACCCCACTGCCCCTTAACTAAGGAAGTGCCTGAACAGTAGATACACGATGACTGTCTAAAATGTTACGGTGCTAACAGGTGCAAACTAACCCGCGGGTTTAAATACTGATCATGCAGCTACCATCCACACAGTCCTGTAGACAGTCTAAACGAGAATTATAATATACGCAGCTTGTCAGCGCGTGCATTCAAGATACTGACCAGAATATTATACAGGAGAATGAAACAGACATTGGAGATCTGTTAGTTGACCACCAGTTAGGCTTTTCTAAGGCTAAAACGGCACAGAGGTAGTTTGAACGCTACACATTTCATAATGAAACTAAGAAATAAAAAATAAAGGAACACATTCACAGTTTCTGTCTACCTAGGGAGAGCGTTAGGAAATCTAAACTTGCGCAAGATTGTGTGAAATCCTTAAGAGACTAAGGGGACACAACAGGAAAAGACGGGTAGGCGACTAAACAATGTGCATAAATTTTGATTTTATCCATGAATAAATGGGCTGTAACTGTACTCAACCTCAAATATAAAATGTAGTATCAACCTTTCACAGTTTAAAAGCACTTAAGTTTTAAGAGTGTCGAAGGAACACAGCTTTGTCATAGGAAAAATCGTAACACAAGAATCTGTATTAAATGCAAAGCATTTATAAACATTCAGACATCCAAATATCACAAAGTTAAATACATTATTACAATGGAGTGACTGGTGTTAGTATTTTGCATAGATGAATGTTTTTCAATAGTTTCATGCAATACAGATTGTTTGTTAAAATACTTTTGACGATGAAGACATGCATCTTTGAAACACTTAAAAATTAGTGCATGGTTGAGACCAAATTACATCTTAAAGATATCTACAAATGCAACAGAAAGAGTGCAATACAAAGAAACAATACGTGGAGACCTATTCAGCTCTTGGTCAAAGGGAAGATGAGAGCGTGATGTGAGCGATCGGGAAAGTAAGATTCAAATGGATCTAAGCACTATGGGACTTAACATCTAGACTTACAACTACTTAAACCTAACTAACCTAAGGACATCACAGACATCCATGCCCGAGGCGGGATTCGAACCTGCGACCGTAGCAGCAGCGTGGATCCGGACGGAAGCGCCTAGAACCGCTCGGCCACAGTGGTCGGCCGGATGTAAAGAAACTGGTAAATTAGAACAAAAGATGTTCTGAAAAAAAATTGGCTGTGATTTATAATACACGACAATTTACTTGATTATATATCTCCGTTATCAGAGAATCTTTTTAGAGCTATAATTCTCTTGATTTATAATTATAAACCAGACAAGTAGTGCCGAAGGATACAGTCGTAAGACTGCAGCGCGCTGGAGGCCACCGATAGTCAGACTAACATTGAGGAGCATTGCCCGAAAGAGAAGCAAGAAGACATGTCAGGTTGAGTCGAAAACTGGCTGTCACGAGAGCGTCTTTAAGGTTTCGGCGCGCACTCGCTAGCCCGCCCAGCGTCCCCCACGTGATTACTCAAAGCCCACTGATTCGCTACTCTCCAAGCGTGACCTTGTCAGCGACGCTTTACTACCGCAACAAGCCAGCAGCAGTACTCTTCTTAGAGAATAAAATTCATGTGGACTAGGCGTGGGTAGGCAGCGACATCCAGCGACATCTGGCGTAGTACTGGTCAATGCCCAGCCACAGCACAACAGTGTAACACAGTACAACAACATCGGAAAAGAAAAATTGAAGAAATGAAAATTTTAATTGCCAATGAACGTTTCTCACTCAGTCTTGCAGTGCACCATACACAGACGACTAAATAGAAAAAGGAACATGACAGGACATGAGATGTCAGGAAATAACTTTTATTCATCGTACTTGTGGGAGACGTACAAGATAAATCTTTTAAGGGAAGACAGAGACTGGAGCATATACAACAAATAAATGTGAACGTTGGGTGTAAATTATACTCTGAGGTGAAGAGGTTGCCACTGGAGAGGTAGTCGTGAAACATCTCTTCGCCCTCCTCAGGGGTTCAGTGACGTCTTGTGAAGTCACACGCGCAGCCACAGACGAAACTCGTGCACTCTTGGCACGTGAGTCGAACTACGCAATAGCCCGAAGATTAACCAGGAAGTGTTTTTCATTGCCTCCGGACTAGTTCTCGACACTACTGCACTTCAAAAATTAGGTTCTTCGGTCTAGCTTGGCAGGGCTGAATGCGTAACTGCTCCAAATTAAATGATCTATGCCATATAGTCACCTGATTACATCCAGAAAGTTCCCAAGATCCGCCCATTGGACAGCAAAACGTACACCACTAAGAGCCAGTGTCTCTCTTCGAGCTGGTTTTTACGAACTTGAGCCGATAAACTTCGCAAAGAAAACACAAGATAAGAATTCAAATTCCATATTTAAAAAACTCAAATAAATAGACAACACTTCAAATTAAAACAGTACTAAATGTACTCTGAATGTACTGGTTTCAGTTGGAACTAGTTCAGGTGGTCTTTTGGACCCGCTACGACTTTCAGCTAGCCAGCATCCCCGCGAGCTGTTATGTTGCTTCTGTTTGCTGAGAACATCACTAAACCGCAACATTTGCCTAGAAAACCGGAAAACAACGAATCAGAATTGCATACCCGTACGTGGGACTGCACTTTAGAATTCTTGGACGCTTTCTGTATTGGAGAAATACATCTATTGATCACTAAGACTTCCGAAATGTTAAACACATTTAATCACCTCCTCCATACCCAAGGGCATGCTACTTGCCTCCTACACGCAGCAGAGCTGCCGGCCGGCTCTTGGAATTCACGGGTTTCCATCTGCCCCACGAAACTGTTTTGTCATCCAGGCTTTTCATCGAATCTCGATATTTCTCTAAATATACCTTTTATCTCTCTGCAGCTAAGGAGATTTGATCATCGGAAAAAAGATGCTAAGCCGTAAAGTTGTAGAAAGCTGGAATTAATGACGCAGCTGTAGATTGTGTACCAATTAAGTTATAAATAACTCTGATGAACATTAGAACGTTTTAAAAATATAGCATATTTCAAATACTCCCATATTATAAAAAAAGCTAACGAGGGGAGGTGGTCACTGTTGGTTTGAGAACGCTGAACGGCACTGGGGGTTACCAAGTTTAGCGACCCCAACCAAAGGTGACCTATGTGTCGGATGCTCTTCTTAGACTGATGGCTGTATCGGAGCTGTTTGAGAGGAGTGGCTATGTGGCGAAAGCAGCCTGTCTTAGGTGTTTCTATGGGTTATGTAGCCTGTAACAAATATTTACATGATAGAACAACACAAACAATTTAATGTATCAAATGAATTAGCTCTGTAGGCAGTTCTCTCACAGTTTGTCAGGAAGGAAAATTAGAGTGTTAAGTTACGTTCACAGTAAGGCCATTAGAAATGGAGCACAAGGTCGGATTACAGAAGGATGGGGTAGGAAATCGGCCGCGTCATTTTCGAAGGAACCATCCGGCTCACACAGTTGAATACTGGATGTCAGTGTGTTTAATTATACACTCAGTAAACTCTGTAAAGATGTTCTTGATTCAGTAGCATGATTCTGGGCTTGTGACACGGGCTGTAGCCCTGAAGGAATCGCCTTTGGGGAACATCAAGCATGAAGGGATGCACGTGGCCTGCAATAATATTCACGTATTCTGCAGCGGGCAAAGTGCCTTCAGTTATTACACGTACCATGGAAGCCACCGACAGCGTCCGTGGCGCGGCACTTGTTTCGAGCAACTGCACCGGACCATCACCTGGGGTGACAGGAAACATGAATCACCGGACCAGGCAACACATTTCCATTTGATCGAAGATCCTATCTCGTTAATCCCTGACACCATAGTTGACAATGTCGTTGGGTCAACATAGGAACACGTGGTTGTCGTTGGCAATGTATCCTGATCGGTGTGCTGCGAGTCATTTGTGCTTCCACCTCCTGTGTGAAATGATACTTGCTACAGATTGACGGCTATCCCACGTTATTAACCTCGCCACCTCCGCACATTATGATGGGACGTGGACGTTATCTTGTAGCCTACTCATGGTCTCACTGTCGTTCAACCACTTTCCATAGGTTCACACGACAGTAACACGCTGTTTCTGTGGTGCTTGTCCCATTCGCCACTACCTTCCAATCTGCACTTAGTCAAAGTCGATCTTGTGAATAGATTTCTCTGTTTGAGGCCAGTATGATCTTAAGAAAGATTTCCCATTCGTCCCAAGTCTGAATAAGTTGTATATTTTCCGTACTGTGGCACGTGTCCGTAACCCATCATGCGGCATTGAATCTGGTGGTGGGCAGCGGACATAATACGAGGTGCGGCTAGAAAAAAACCGGACTGATGCTGGAAGAAACATTTATTTACAATTATTTACAATTTCATGTTATCTCCTTCAATGTACTCTCCTCCTCTGTCTCTACACCGCTCCATACGAATTTTCCACTGTTCATAGCAATGCTGCAGATCATTTTCGGTAAGTCCATACATTACTTCCGTCGCTTTTTCTTTTACTGCTTCAACAGTCTCAAATCTAGTTCCTTTCAAAGCTGACTTGACTTTTGGGAAAAGAAAAAAGTCACAGGGGGCCAAATCAGGTGAGTAGGGTGGATGATCTAAGATGGGAATGTAGTGTTTTGCCAAAAACGTCTTCAATGACAACGCACTGTGAGCTGGGGCATTGTCTTGGTGCAGGATCCATGACTTTCTTCTCCACAAATCGTTCCGTTTTCTTCGTACTCGCTCACGTATGGTAGCCAGGACGCTAATGTAGTAATGCTGATTCACTGTTTGTCCCTCTCGTACCCAATCAATGTGCACAATCCCTTTGATGTCAAAAAAAAAACAATCATCATTGCCTTGAATTTCGATTTTGACATTCGTGCTTTTTTTGTCGTGGAGAACCGGGAGTTGTTTAGTTTCGGGATCGTAAGTAAAAAACCACGATTCATCGCAAGTAA
Organism: Schistocerca nitens; assembly: GCF_023898315.1. Classification (NCBI taxonomy): domain Eukaryota; kingdom Metazoa; phylum Arthropoda; class Insecta; order Orthoptera; family Acrididae; genus Schistocerca; species Schistocerca nitens. Next base: position 285,968,542 of record NC_064619.1, read on the forward strand.
TAACATTTTGTAAGAAGGTGGGATCACTTTGTGTTTTCCAGGATGTCAGAACAAATCATTCTTCGGCGTTCCTTCTGTTCAATTGTGAGACACTTTGGAACCATTTTTGAACACACTTTGTTCATGTTGAAACTTTCATGAAGAATCTGCCTAACACTTTCCTTGTCAACTCCTGTTAACTCAGACACTGCTCTGATTGTTAAACGGCGATCTTGTCGAACAAGTTTACCGATTTTTTTCAATGTTTGCATCAGTTTTTGCTGACAATGGTCTGCCAGTGCGAGTGTCATCTCTGGTGTCTTCGCGGCCATCTTTAAATCGTTTAAACCACTCAAACACTTGTGTTCGCGATAAACAATCATCGCCGTACACTTGTTGTAACATTACAAACGTTTCACTTGCAGATTTTCCTAGTTTGAAACAAAATTTGATGTTAACACGCTGTTCTTTCTGTACACTCAACATTTTCCGACGCACAGACAAAACGTCAACTACTTAAAACAGACGCCACGGGCAGACTGAGTGCAGGAGGCAGATGAAACTCGAGCAGTAGGCGGAGCGAGAGTCACGTGACAGGCCACGCGACTTTCAGCCTTATTACATTCGTTTTATTGTTTCACCAGTACTAGTCCGGTTTTTTTTAGTTTTAGGAGGCACTATATCGAATATTTGTACCATATGCAGGGAAAGTGGGGAAACATAAGCTGTAAAGTGATAACATGGACGAAATTGTGCGATGAGTGATCGTGACCGACTGTTATTGAAGAGGGTTGTGACGAAAAATCAGAGGGCCTGACATAAAAAGGAGGTCCATAAGCTTGGAATTGCAAGACTAGGTGGAATTACAAAACCATAAGCCAGAGTTGCAAATGTCCGTAACGGGAAAACGTGGTATCGTCCAAGCCGTAAAATGTGGACAATGGAGCAATGGAAGAAATTCATTTCCTCAGCTGTACCTTGTTCAACAAAGTTTCCAACTTCTGGCCGAGTTTACATTGTGTCCCAAGAGCGAAACAGGGAAAAGGTTTGGTGATGATCATTGAATCAGAATTTTACGTGCCCATTCCACAGAGCAGTCCCAAATTAGTCTACTGCGATATCTGTTTTATCGATATGTGTAAAGGTAAAACACGAATAACTAGTACTCCAGCAGCAACATAGGCCGGCCGCTGTGGTCGAGCGGTTCTAGCCGCTTCAGTCCGGAACCACGCGGCTGCTACGGTCGCAGGTTGGAATCCTGCTTCGCGCATAGATGTGTGTGATGTCCTTAGGTTAGTTAGGTTTAAGTAGTTCTAAGTCTAGGGGACTGTTGATCTCAGATGTTAAGTCCAATAGTGTTTAGAGCCATTTGAACCATTTTGAACCAGCAGCAACAGCACGGCCATAGCCTGCGCCGACAGCAAAGGCCGTGCAGCAGCAATTGTCAGTTGCTGCTGGAATACTAGTTATTTTCGTGTTTTAATGTCCCACCTAAAACATATCGATAAAACGAATATCGCACTAGACTAATTTAGGACCGCTCTATCGAATCATTTTATTTGTAACCGGGAACAAACCGACACTTTCCGTAGACATTGAGCATCGCATGAAAGACGCGATAAACAACACTTGTTTTGGCTGACTGCAGCTAAACGCTGAAAAGCTTAAATTGCAGATACATGCCGAAACAGCAGAGGAAATCCGCCCGACGACTCTTAGCAGGGACACCCTGTATTCCCTGGAAATACTACAAACATAACATTACAGACATTCGAACTAAAATGTCTCTCTACCTACACACCAACTGCGAAATAAACAGGAGAAGACAGTGGTACACGAAGTACCTCCACCATGCAGAGCTAAGGAGGACGCGGAGTACAGACATGGATGTATAATGATAACAGGTACAAGTCGCCGGCAGCGAGTTCAGTTTTCTCGTAGAACTATGGAACATAGATATTGTAAGCAAACTTTGGTGAACCATTTGATTTCCCTGCTACACACAAGAAAAACCGGTAATCAACAAAATGTTTCAGTGACAGCCTGTCAAAAGTCTCGATTAATAAGGAGCACATTATAGCTGTAATGGAAACACTGTCATACGTCATGGAAGTGGCCTTCTCAAAGGGAAAAAGTCATTATTCGGTGTGAATGGTTTAGAATGTGAGAAAGTTCGGAGTTACAAATTTACAGAAAATGTTACGCAATGGAAGTACATCATAAGTGTGATTGCTTTTCTTACTTTATTCATCGATTCACCCTATAGTCGTTTTTGCTGCAGCTATACTCGCGAGAGTGAACCGAGGCGGTTCGGCTACAGGAGGTAGCCTCATCGAGTCAGGCGAGGTCACAGAGGCGCAGGTGGGCCAACTCAGCGGAAACGCCGGGCGATCCGCGGCAGGCCAGTGACCTTGGCTCAAGGTCGGGGATCCCCACACTCAGCACCGTACGCAGTAGCCGGCGCTAGCCAGGCCTGGAAAGCCAACAGTGCCGCGGCAGGCGTTCTCTCCCCTTGTCGCCAAACAGAAATAAACTGCACAGTTTACTGTCTGCGAGCTTGTCTGTCACTAAAACTGTCGCCGTCACAACATGAGGATAAAGCACACCCTGCGCAATATACTACTAGGATGAACGTTCTGAGCCTCTGTTCATCGTTATCCCATCATTCTGAAAACATTATCAGTTGCTGTATAGTTCTATGGAATTTAGGCGAATTATTATTGGACATGGGTAACTTCCTGCCTCGCTAGTTCAGTGCAGAGTTTTCCGGCAATCTTCCCTGCTTAAAACGTAGCCGGCGCATGAGTGGTTTAATCGAACGGCGTTGTGCGAGTGCTGCTTGAGCTCATGCGCTTTTGTTGTAAGTTCGTTAATTGGAGCTTCATTCGATGAAACCGCAAAACTTAGGGCATTCAGAACACGAAGATTCTCTATGATAGGACTGCGAGCAGTATCCTATTGGTAATCATCGTCCCGATTGAGGTCATTAGATAGCCGAATTTCCACTGATTTCCACTGATTTCCTTAGTGGTGGAATTCCAAAAATTAGAAATATGTGCAATAAATTTAGTTTCATTGTAAAGCACCTGATAACCAAATGAATTACAATATTCCGCAGTAGCGGATTTTCCGGATTGGAGAAAGTAACGAGTATGCCTCTGGTGCTCCATAATGCGGTTCAAGGCAGTGCGTGTGTATTGCCAATTTATGTAAGATGTTGCCGCACTTGCGCTGATACCTGAAAATCACATCTTTGCGCAGCTCTGTCTTTGACTGAACCCAGGGACGTTCAGGCTTTTTCTAGAGGACGAAACACCACTTTAATCTTATTTCTTCGTGCTGTGCATATTTTTGCAAAAACATTTCCGATATTTGGCTGGTTAATTGTATAACACCCCAACGACCCTCTTAAAGTCAATTAAGACAGAATATCATAATATGAAGTAGGGAAGAGTTATCTTGGCACATACGACATCTTTGCCAATAAGCTAACACCAAGAAGTTTTGATAACAACAACATTATACATCACCGAGAGTTTTTGTTATGAAAAGAGGAGGAAGAAACCTCAGATTTAATTAATAGACAAATATCCAAGTGATAACGCCTACAATACTCTTTCACAGATGAAGTCGCTTGCTGGCTCTCGTCCTGTAAAGACGTGCGAGAACAATTCTTGTCTTAGTTATTGAGAGTACGGAACGCGACGAGATTGTTTTGCGTTCAGAAGTGTTTCTTGTATGACGTGATTCACGAACTTCGGAAACTGATTTTCAAAGCAGAGACAGGAACTGATAGACGCGTTTAACCGTGCGTAATGGGTTAATTGAACTTTATTGACGAAACTAGTGAATATTGGACTTGACTTTCAAATAGTTGGAACTAAAGGAATAGTGGATAGTATATCAAAGGACTACACTCAATTAGTCTCGAGTAGGACACAATTACACGACTTCACGAAGATAATACAGTTACGCTGAAGAGTCAAGTTGTCGTAATTGTCAAGAAAGTTAATTTTAATAGAACTGACTTTACCAACCAACTGTGTGTGTGTGTGTGTGTGTGTGTGTGTGTGTGTGTGTGTGTGTGTGTGTGTGTGTGAGGGGGGGGGGGGGTTGCGAAAGTTAAAGTATTTAGTGACCAAGGAACAATGAACCGTTCGTTCCAAGTGAAATATCGAGCGTGGACTACATTATTAAGTGATTTAATCAATGATAGTTAACAACGACTGTTCAACAGGGACAATTTAATCTGAATATCAAAATACCTACTTCATTAATTGAAAAGAGAACTTTTGAACATTTTTTTAACATTACGGCGTAGGTTCACTTAGACGTGATCAAAGAGTATCTGTGGATCTCGCTTCATACAGGTTCAACAACTCCATAGCAACGAGCAACGAGGCACAACGTACGAGAAGACAGATAATTACAATGTTTCCTCGCAATTGGTGTGTACGATGTGAATGAGATAACATTTAACAACTACTGCATATCCGGGCAATGATTCACTCAATCGTAAATCAGAACCATCCATCGTACGAGTTCGCATTTCTGTCTCCCGTTCACCAACGGGGACCTACGTCATCGCGCATCGTGTCTCAACTTCACTGCGAGAGCTGCGGCAATAGCAGCTGTACGGTGTCGACAATATCAGCACGCGGTTGGACTGCGGGGACGCCACACAACTGTCACCTTGTACATCTCATCCTTTTCATTGTTCTGCTGTTGATACGTCTGTAGCGCTTTTCATACGTGATGAGCCGAATATCAATTTGTTAGGGTCACAATTATTTGGAGGTGTTTGATCACATACTCACACGATGTACTTTCCAATTTAACAACTACTTTTATTGAAAACTCTGACGATATCGCCATGGGTAGTCCTGTGGTAGTCAATCTCTTTATAGAAGATTCCAAGAATCGGGCACTGTGCCCAGCAGTCTTGAAAACGAAACAGTATTACCGTATGTTACTCGAGTGTTTTCCCATATTGTCCCTTAACTGATAGGAAATGGTGAGTCACTATTACCGATATTCATTAATTTCAAGCTTCGTTCTGAAGACCTGAACGCAGCGATCCACTGAGGTGACAGAAGTCATATGGTGTCTGACCCTCTTCCGCCCGTCTTAATGGAGCTACTCGACGTGGCATGGACTCAAGTCGCTGGGTGCCCCTGCAGAAACATTGAGACATGCTGCCTCTGTGGCCATTCATACTTGCGAAGTATTGCCGATTCAGGATATTGTCCACGAACTGACACCTCGATTGTCTCCCATAAATGTTTGATGCCATTTATATTGGCCGATCTGAGTGATCAAATCATTAGCTCGAATTGCTCAGAACATTCTTCAAACAAATCGCGAACAACTATGGTCCGGTGACATGACGCATTGATATCCATAAAAATTATATCGTTGTTTTGGAACATGAAGACCATGAATGGCTGCAAATAATCTGAATGAAGCCGAACATAACCATTCCCAGTCAATTTTCCACACAAACACAGCCACACCATTATGGAGCCAATACCAGATTGCACAGTGCCTTTTTCACTACTTAGGTCCATAGCTCCTTGGGGGTCTGCGCCATATTCGAACTTTACCGTGAGCTCTTACCAACTGAAAGAAGGGTATATCTGACCAAACCGTGGTTTCCAGTCACCTAGGTTTCAATCGATATGGTCACGAGCCCAAGAGAGGCACTACAGGCAATCTCGTGTTTGCAAATGAACCCGCGAAGGTCGTCTGCTGAAATAGCCTAATAACGCCACATTTCGCCGTACCGTCCTAACGGATACGTTTGTCGTACGCCCCACATTGATTTCTGCGATTATTTTATGGAGTGAAGCTTGTCTGTTGGCACTGACAAATATACACAAACTCCGCGGCTCTCGCTCGTTAAGTGAAGACCATCAGCCGCTGCGTTGTCCGTGGTGATATGTAACGCCTGAAATTTGGTGTCTTCGCCATACCCTTGACACTGTGGATCTGAGAATATTGAATTCCCCAACGATTTCTGAAATGGAATGTCCCATGTATCTTGTTCCAACTTCTACTCCACATTACAAGTCTGTTAATTCCCGACATGCAGCCGTAATTCACGTCGGAAATCCTTGCAGGTGAATCACCCGACTACAAGTAACAGCTCCACCAGTGCGCTGCCCTTTCCTACCTTATATAGGCGAATCAACCGCCATCTCTATATCTGCATATCGCTATCACATGATTTTGTCACTTCAGTGTATGTTCGATATGCTTTCAACTCTGGCCATAGGTACAAACGCACACCCTTCAGTTGCCTAGCCGGCTTGTGTGACAGAGCGGTTCTAGGCGCTTCATTCTGGAACCGCGCGATCGCTACGGTTGCAGGTTCGAATGCTACCTCGGGCATGGGTGTGAGTAATGTCTTTAGGTTGATGAGATTTAAGTAGTTCTAAGTTATCGGGGACTGATGACCTCAGATGTTAAATCCCATAGTGCTCAGAGCCATTTGAACCTCCAGTTGCGCTTTCTGTCTTTAAACACTAACGCTTCGTTAATCACGATACGACCTCCGTGATTATGATTGCTTCTGCTGATACGTGTTCAGTTGGATCACATTACATATCCCTTGTCCAGAGCCGCTAAGGCATTAGACTATCATTGTCAACGTTCTCAAACCATTTATTAGGCATTTTGATGTAAGAAACTGAGTTATTTGTAATTCTTGTTTAATTTCGTGGATAACGAATTCCTTTATATTCATTTTTGAGGGGAATGATTAATAATGTCAGATAAAAATAACAACTTCTGTGTATATAATTAACATAGTAGCATCCTCCCACCCATCCACTTAAATCGAAATTGGTAAATTTGAAATCTGCAAATAATATTAGCCTACTTGTGATTTGGCAGATAACAAACATTGTTCTACATCATGAAATGACAGCATCTCTGAAACTTTTTGCAGGTTGTATCTGTGTCCCAGTCTGGGTTGTCAAACAGGGAATCTAGCTTTTGGGGCTATATCGTCAAGAACTAGGAAAGCTTCGCTACTGATCTTATCTCTTTCACAGGGATTTTGAACTGAATCTGTGATGACGAGTCATGAGTGGGCGTAGCTAGCTCAGTCATGCGGTGACTGACCGTGAAAGACATCGTTTCGAGTTACAGTCCATGTTGGGCGCACACGGATTTTATCCGTCAGGATTTTTCAGAACACCGCAAACACCACCACAGAGCCAAGAATTCGCTCAGTAATTACGTTAAATTTAAAGAAATCATGACCGTTGTCAGTTATCATGAAACCTTTTTGGGTAATCGTACAACCTCACAGCCTTTTCTGCGGTCTGTTATTGACTTTCTGACAACACAGCTGGATTTTTTCACTGGGCTGTTTCGGACGCTTGACACAAGATGTACTGATGCTGTGAAAGCACCCAAAATTTTGAAAGTGTTTAACGGTAATTCGCAATAGTTACACTGTCACGTGGTGAGCAGAAAATTCCGTTGAACGGTTAGTGAACCACAGTCTATTGCAACAAGCAGTACAGACGTGAAGTCCCTATTCTTTTAGGCAGATTTTTTAAGTGTGACGCTGAGATTCATTACGTGTCTCTACCGAATCGAGCCATAAAGGATCATTTCTTCGCAGATAGCAAGTCACTGATATATTTTATGATGTAAAAAAGCGCCAGCAACAATGAGTGGAGGAAGTCCACCATTCTCAGCTATCATCATAGGCTGAGACTCTCGTGAAGTGCTGTCGTTTTTATTGAAATCCTCTCTTGCAGTGACATGTTTCTAGTAAAAAGAGCAATACTCCTTCAGAAAACTCTAAAGGTTACTACAAAACATATTTACAAAATTTTACATTCTGTCCTCAAGAGGGTATTTTAAAGATCCGGCGATATCCAGCCACTGATATTCGGTGTAGTTTCCTCTGCTTCATCCGCTAAAATCTCTTATCTCCTATTACATGGATTATCCAACGAAGGGAGATTTGTCCTGGGAAGCGCGCAACATCAACTAAGCCTCAGCCAAAGTCATTAACGTCTTTCCCTAATGATTTTAATGCCTGTATTCTTCAGCTAAATTTTATGAATGTTAAATTGAGGTTTCTCGGACATACGAAGTGAGTAAGTGCAATCGCTTCCAGATAATCTAGGTGTGCTTGAATGATTCTATTACTATCTCCGTACCGTTCCCGCAGAACTATCTTTGTATCCTCGTAAGCAGACGCTGTTACAGAAATGCCATGGACGCGCGTCTTAGGTTCAGCTTCGAGATAGCCTCTAAGAAAGACATTATCAGTTACAAGACAGTTTGCTAGCTACCGAATTTTAAAACTGTTCCCAAAACCTAGACCAGTTCTCCACGTCTCCTACGAATGGCTTTAATATAATGGACGGTAGTTTGACTGTCGTAATAATTGCGTTCGCTGGAGGGACCACACTATTCGTGTTTGAAGATGCTGAATACGACTTTGTACACAACGGGATGGAGAGGTGAGCTACAGAGCGGTGCAGCAATTGTCATAGTAGGAAAGCCAGTCGGAGCAGAAGTTATTAGTGAATAAGTTAATGAAGTAAACAGAAGACTTACTTAACTTGTATTTCTCCAAGCATACGAAGACTCATTACAAACAATACAGCAGGAGACAGAGTCTAGCTCATACTATAGCATCAAGGATCAGGCTGAATGGTGTCAAAGCAGCAACTGGGCAGTATCTGCGTTGCATCACATAGCGAAGAGGCTCCAAGTGCGATTGTGCTGTGTGGCTGCTGCCGGCCATCCTGTATCATAGCAGCAGAGGGCGCTTATCCAGAGCCTCTGGAGGCATGGCACGGCAGGCACGATCCACTGGATCAGATGGACACCGCACAACAGCTACCGGCGTCTGACAGGAACCTGCAATTCAGTTGCCAACTTTGACACCCATAGTTGGTATCGGTATGTGACATTGCAGATGATGACTCAGTTTCAAAGAGTTTCCTATCAATACGGACGAACGGTATGATGAATGCATGCACTGTTTCATCAATATAATCCTCAAATACAATTAAATGAGTATTGTAATCCTCCTTTGACAGAAGGTCCTGTATTTAGCCGTCCATCAGTGCAACAACTGACTCTGTGCCCTCAAAACGAACTCTGTGGTATCTAAATTTGGAGAGCGGTGTCTCAGCTGATAATTCTCAGATACCGAGTAATACTCGATATCTGATGAGCTTGCTTTCTTTTCAGAATGTGCAGTTTTCCAGTTTAGAGTACTGTCAGAACTTAATAATCTTCTCACACGATAGTAGTTGTCGTCTAAGAACAAAAACAATGGCAGCAACATGAAGACGAAAAGTGACAGCTGCTGTTGACAAAAACAGTGTGGAAATCAACCAGAGATAATATCAGTGGCGAGCTACGCCAATCTTGAACACACCAAGGTCGGCAGCAAATGTCCCGCAGCAAAACTGATAGCAGTAATAGGCTTGTAATTTTCTCAAAAGGCAGATAAAGCAAATTACGTAACAGGTGTGAAACAGTACCTTTCCGCGAACGTGAATGTAATGTTCCTCACCATACCTTAATATGACTGCATGGACGCTCCTTCGTATTAGAAATCTTCCACAAATTGGCTGCCGCGATCTTTTCCCGGACGAAGCGTCCTGATCGTGCTCTGTGAATATTTACTCATTTATGAAACTAACACAACATTATCAATGGCACTTTAATTAATCGCTTTGTACAATGTAGTAGAGATCTCGTGGAGTTCTGTTGAAGAAAAGCGACACTAGCAAAACTTTTCAACGGATGAGTCAAGCTTTCTTACTAGTTAACACATCCTTCTCAATGAGAAATTATGACGGCGTTATTGACAGTCTGTTTAGTTTGTCTTTAGTCCGAGAAGTTCTAATAACGTACGACTCAGCTGTGCGTTAGTTTACTTCATTTACACACATTCTGCACAGGGTGAAGGAATAATGCTGCACTTGGGGACGCGATTCTTAAAACCACTGCACATTTCTTGAACAACTGCACATTTCTTGAACAACTGCACATTTCTTGAACCACTGCACATTTCTTGAACCACTGCACATTTCTTGAACCACTGCACATTTCTTGAACCACTGCACATTTCTTGAACCACTGCACATTTCTTGAACCACTGCACATTTCTTGAACCACTGCACATTTCTTGAACCACTGCACATTTCTTGAACCACTGCACATTTCTTGAACCACTGCACATTTCTTGAACCACTGCACATTTCTTGAACCACTGCACATTTCTTGAACCACTGAACATTTCTTGAACCACTGAACAGTCCTTGATATTCCAAAGCAGTTCCAGGTATCTGAAACACTGTTTTGTGAAGAGTTTCACGGTGAAAAACTACATCCATATCATTACACATTAAATTGACACCCGCGGGCGGAAGACCGAATACGACGAGTACAGTTTCGTGAATGATTTTTGCACCAAGTGGAAGATAAGGAACATTTAACAAATAACGCGATATGGGCTGACTGGGTTGGGTTATTTCGAGGAGAAGACCACACAGCGAGGTCAACGGTCTCATCGGATTAGGAAAGGACGGGGAAGGAAGTCGGCCGTGCCCTTTCAAAGGAACCATCCCGGAATTTGCCTAGAGCGATTGAGGGAAATCACGGAAAACCTAAATCAGGATCGTCCTCCCGAATGCGAGTCGAGTGTGCTAGAGACTACGCCACCTTGATATGGGCTGACGAATCTAGCTTCAGTCGTGAAGGTATTTTCAATCTCCATAGCAGTCATTATTGGCAGGAACACAACCCGCATGTCACCAGTGAACGTGGTTTTCAGACCTGTGGGCATCGTGAAAGGAGTGCTTTTTCCGGAAAAGTAGAATGCGTCCCTGTATCTCTGCGTTCGGTGACGGCTATGGTATCTACATGATGGCGCACCGCCACACTTTGGAACGGATGTGCGTAATTGCTTAAATGAATCGTATCCGTGGAAGTAGATTGGTCGTGGAGGCTCAGTGTTCTGGCCTCTACGTTCCGCGGACTTTAATCCACTAGATTTTTATATGCGAGGACACTTATTTCTATAAGTTCGTAGTACTCCACCCATGGACGCACACGACGAAATAGCTCGCGTGACTGTCGCTTCGGCAATGGTGGCCGCAGGTGTGCTGAATAGGGTCCACCAAAGTATGATCCAGTGAGTGGCGAAGTATTTACAATTGCAAGGAGGTCGCTTCGAACATCTTCTCTAAAGTTAGCGGTGCTCGTACGTGCATGTATAGGCTCAGTGAAGATAAGACTGGACGTCAAACGTACGGAATGGAATTATTGTGCGTAGCATAACGTGCAATCTAGTGTAGCCTACGTACTATGTTTTTTGTACCTCATTGGATGCAGACGATGTTCCAGTAACCACTGCTATTTTTTATCATCGACGAAACAAAGTGGTCTTTTACGTCAGTAAGAAGTTAAGTCTTAATTTTAAAACAAACGAAATAGTAACAGAAAGAAATACGTAAGATACTGCAATGTGAAGGTACAAATTAGGTACAATCTGATACTTAAACTGGCAAAAAATTGGTCGCTTGAACGAGACTCGGAAATCGGTGAGTCTGCATCTGTTTCCTATGGCACTGCTTCGTCTCATTGAGTTAATGAGATTGCTCCAGCATAGTGCAGAGCTCATACTAACAGTTCTTGGCCACGCTGCACGCAGTTACAGCGTTGCCTGGGCCTCGTTTTTAAAATCGCGCTTCCATTGAACCTACTGGTGGAACTGTTTTGCTAGATACACGTTCATCTTGAATTGGGATGAGGAATCTCATCTCCACCGCCACATTAAGCATTTTTTTTCCTTTCTCTGTATATCAGCTTCTTGGTGATACCATGTACCCACTTTCTGCATTTCACAGAATCACTCCTGAAATGAATTTGTGAGATCTCATGAGTCAGAGAAATTCCCTGACAAATCTAAGTTTCAGGCTCGAGTCGCAGCTTTTAATCTACGTTGCACAGTCTGCTGCAATATGAAACTCTGTATTATCTGGCTTGCTATTTATGCACTGAATTAAGCAATTACTTGACACTCTTACTGGTCATTGGAAATAACAATATACCCAGTTTATCGTAATGAAACTACAGGAATATGTACGAAACATAAAAGCGAAATGACACATCGCTATGAACTTGATTTCTCGAAACTACGTACTCTGCATGAATGAGATGAAAATTTGGGATGAATTTTAACTCAAGCAGTGGAGTATGAATATTTTATTTTCGAAAGAATCATACGATTTTACAAGGGTATTTCTTTAACGTGTGTCCACATACAGTCTTGGGGCACTTTTTACAATTATTTTTAGGTTCACATTTTTCATTTAACTTACACATATTTTCACTGCGCTCATCTCAGGACATAATCTGCCTTCTGGGAGGGCCTGTATGCCAGCATTGTACCACTCTACTGGTCGATGTTGAAACCAACATCTTGGTGCATCATTAACCAAAATTGTTCAAACGGGGGAGTTAACTATGGGAGATAACATCTGAGGTCATCAGTCCCCTAGACTTAGAACTACTTAAACTTAACTAACCTAAGGATACCACACACATCCACGCCCGAGGCAGGATTCGAACCTGCGACCGTAGCAGCAGTGCTGTTCCGGGCTGAAGCACCTAGAAGCGCTCGTCCACAGCGGCCGGCCCATCACTAACCTTCCCATCATCCACTTACTGCTTCCCATGGAGTACATCCTTCATTGTGCCAAAGATATGGTGCGTCCGAAATCCGAGCTGTGGGGTGGATGAGGAAGAACATTCCAATGAAATGTAATACTCTCCATTCGGATCTGCAGACTTGTGTGAGGCGTTGCCTTATCATGCAGAAGAGGAAGCGTGTTTACATTTTTGTGGCGACGAACACGACGATGAAGTCGTTTCTTCAGTTTTCTAAGGAAAGCACAGTATACTTTAGAGTTGGTCGTTGCATCGTGAGGAAGAATAATCTGTTCACTCCCAGAAGACCGTAGCCACGACTTTAACGGCTGAGGGTGCGGGTTTGAATATTTTCTTCGCAGTGGATGTGTCGTGGTGCCACTCCATGGATTGCTGTTTTGTTTTGGTTAGAATCGCAGGTCCGGTTTTCATCTCCTGTGAAGATGTTCGAAAAAAATTGACTATCAGCCTCGTAAAGCGGAAGCAACGCCACGCAACTGCCCCTTCGTTTCTCTTTAAGGTCTCCTGTTAGGCGGATAGGAACTCGGTGGGCCCAATCTTTTGAGTACCCCAGATAGCGGACGAGTGTGTCAGCACAATCCACAGAAACGTCAAGTTGAGGAATGAGGTGTTTAACCGTCACCTTGGATGAGAGTGCCAGCACGTTCCAACGTTGCAGGAGCTGTGTGCGACCGTTTGGTGAGCGTGAGATCGGACAGTTTGGCGCGACCTTGTTGCGATGAAGACATACGCCTCGCCCAACAACTCACTGTGGTTTTGTTCACTACCAGGTCTCCGTAGACATTCTGAAAGCACCTATAAATATCTTCGCTGCTCTAGTATTCGAGCTTCTTAAAATTCGATGCTCTAGTTTTCCGCCAAAAGAAACTAATGACAGCTGTCTGCTGGGAACGCACCTCTGTTACAGACGCCATTTTGAAAGCTACGTATAGCGCCACCACAAATTCATGAAACTATAGGAGCTGAATCGGAAATATTCCATGATGTTACACAAAAAATTCTGAATTTTCTTGAACCGAAAATTGAGTGATTTCCCTAAATCACTCCAGGTAAATACCGGGATGGTTCCTCTGAAAGGGCACGGCCGACTTCCTTCCCCATCCTTCCCTAATCCGATGAGACCGATGACCACGCTGTCTGGTCTCCTTCCCCAAACCAACCAACCAACCAACCAACCGAAAATTGCATTACTTATTGAATCCCCTCGTACAAACTTTGGACGCCACTAGCATCTTCCTCTGCAAGCCACGGCTTGTCACTTGGTCCTTAAACCGGCCCTGGCGATATTCAGACTCACCCCACACTTTTGTGTTCGTGTCTGGCGCTACTGTGCTCTCTTCTGTTACTATGCAGTGTCACACTTCGACCAAAGTTAGAAGGAGAGGCACCTAGACAGTCGTTCACAACCCCCTCCCTGCGAAAAAAAAGACATACCGTGACATCAGACGACCTTGTACGCCAGTAGTCCAATCGATACGCCCTTCACCCAAGATCCATAGCTGAGGAAGCTTATTCTTTAGAAATGTTCTTACTTTCGCGTGATATTAAAGAGGCGCTTTTTCCAATCGAACAACGGAATTTTCGGGGTATTCTTCGCGATAGTAGAAAAAGACTGGTAAATCAGTGAGCGAGCTATCTGTATCATAGAGACACAATAGACAACTACATGGATGGATAACTGATTACTAGAGCAGACTAAACTTTCAGTTTCGATGCGTACTTTAAAATTCACCCCACCCGATTTCACAAGGTACAATCTTGTGAAATCGGGTGAACTGATTCGGAACGCCCTGTACTTCCACCCGGCTTAAAACAGCGTTCAACGATCGACGATGATGAAGGCTTACGAACCGTCCACCAAACGGCTCCAGTGGCAGCCAGCTAGCTTGTTCAGCATTCCTTAAACGCTAGTCACAAACTCGCTCCGCGAATTTCAAAAGACACGCACTCGGCGAAGAAACCGGTAGGACAAAAAATAAATAAATAATGGGGAACAGGCTATTAAGGAGAGGCAACTATACCAATGAGGAGGCAAGACAGACTCTGCATTCGTGTGGCACGCCACTGCGATGGATGTGCGATTCAGCAGAGCGGCGGCTCTGCCTCGCCCGTCCTGTGGACTCAATTTCCTCCGCTTTGGCCGTCGCGGAGGCGGTGTCCGCCCACAGGCCGCACAGAAGCACAATTTCCTGTTTCATTTCCGGGGTGTGCCTCTGAAGTGAGGCTCACAGCGCACCCAGAAATGAAGACGGCATGTGACAGTTAAACTGTGCACGTTTTTTTGAAACCAAACTACATTCTTGCCACGTATGAAGTAAGATGCGGAGTTTTTCCCCTTAACAAAGAAGACTGATGGACCCTGGGTTTTTGTTTGAGGCAGACGTTTTTAAATAAATGAATAATAAAGGGAAAAGAAACGGAAAGGAAACGGGATGGGAAAGAGGTAGGAAGGAAATAATTACTTCGATTCGCACAAGGCATTGCTGCAATGCAACGGCGAGACACGAAAATTTGTGCTAGACTGGGACTCGAACCCGGATGGACTGCTCCGCAACAACGGTTGCCATAACCGCCTCGGCCGTCTGGACACAGTCTCCGCCAGACCCAAATTCCCATCTTCCCGCTCGCCACACCACAATGAACCCTCGCGCCCCCGCCCTCTATCAACTCCCTACTCGCAGATTTCTGATTACTGTAGTACACTACTGGCCATTAAAATTGCTACACCAGGAAGAAATGCAGATGATAAACGGATATTCAGTGGAGAAATATATTATACTAGAACTGACACGTGATTACATTTTCACGCAATTTGGGTGCATAGATCCTGAGAAATCAGTACCCAGAACAACCACCTCTGGCCGTAATAACGGCCTTCATACGCCTGGGCATTGAGTCAAACAGAGCTTGGATGGAGTGTACAGGTACAACTGCCCTTGCAGCCTCACATGATACCACAGTTCATCAAAAGAAGTGACTGGCCTTATTGTGACGAGCCAGTTGCTCGGCCACCATTGACCAGACGTTTTCACTTGGTCAGAGATGTGGAGTATGTGCTGGCCAGGGCAGCAGTCGAACATTTTCTGTACCCAGAAAGGCCCGTACAGAATCTGTAACATGTGGTCGTGCATTATCCTGCTGAAATGTAGGGTTACGCAGGGATCGAATGAAGGGTAGAGCCACGGGTCGTAACACATCTGAAATGTAACGTCCACTGTTCAAAGTGCCATCAATGCGAACAAGAGGTGACCGAGACGTGTAACCAATGGCACCCCATACTATCGCGCCGGGTGATACGTCAGTATGGCGATGACGAATACACGCTTCCAATGTGCGTTCACCGCGATGACGCCAAACACGGATGCGACCATCATGATGCTGTAAACAGGACCTGGATTCATCCGAAAAAATGACGTTTCGCCATTCGTGCACCCAGGTTCGTCGTTCAGTACACCATCTCAAGTGCTCCTGTCTGTGATGCAGCGTCAAGGGTAACCGCAGCCATGGTCTCCAAGCTGATAGTCCAGGCTGCTGCAAACGTCGTCGAACTGTTCGTGCAGATGGTTGTTGTCTTGCAAACATCCCCATCTGTTGACTCAGGGATCGAGACGTGGCTGCACAATCCGTTACAACCATGAGGATAAGAAGCCTGTCATCTCGACTGCTAGTGATACGAGGCCGTTGGGATCCAGCACGGCGTTCCATATTACCCTCCTGAACCCACCGATTCCATATTCTGTTAACAGTCATTGGATCTCGACCAACGCGAGCAGCAATGTTGCGATACGAGAAACTGTAATCGCGATAGCCTACAATCCGACCTTTTTCAAAGTCGGAAACTTGATGGTGTCCATTTCTCCTCCTTACGTGAGGCAGCACAACAACGTTTCACCAGGCAACGCCGGTTAACTGCTGTTTGTGTATGAGAAATCGGCTGGAAACTTTCCTTATGTCAGCACGTTGTAGGTGTCGCCACCGGCGCCAAACTTGGGTGACTGCTCTGGGAAGGTAATCATTTGCATATCACAGCATCTTCTTCCTGTCGGTTAAATATTGCGTCTGTAGGACGTCACCTTCGTGGTGTAGCAATTTGAATGGCCAGTAGTATGGTTCGGACGTTAGTTGTTAATCCGCATTGAACCTTTTCATCAGACAGCCGTCGCATCGATAGAATTGTAGGTATTAGCCCAGTCTGTTCTGTCCGACGTGCCCAGCAGAACAGCCGCCACTCATATCTATGGTTTTTTATGCAGTCAGATGTAGTAGGAGGGAATGAAACAAAACATTTTTGTTATGCTATGCCCCTCCCCATCTCGCTTCTCCTGCAATCAGTGGTGTGCAGACCCACCACTTTTGCTGACTTCCTCACACCCAGACCATCTTAAATGTACCTGCGCTTGGGAAATGTCCTGACAAGAGAATTAATTGAAGACCAAGATCCTATCAGGACCACTTATATTTAGGTTTTGTACTCGCCACAGGGAGCTGTGACATTCAATATACCACAGCAGTTAACACTACCGAGTTAAATATACCTGAGATGCCTTCACTTCGGATTGTTGGGCTCTCCACAACATCGCCCACTCCCAAAGTCAAACGGTCATCAGGATAGTATTACAAAGATATCAGTCCAAGATGACCTCAAAGCCGCAACAGTATATCAGGGCCAATGAATCTTAGGCTGGCGTTCTCTAGATTCTCCAACACATCTATGGCAGGTCCTCTTTAGCCTAATGTTGCAGACTTGATTCGCCGAGGTCATACATGTTTGTTGTTGTTGTATAGTTTTTTGATGCTTCTGAAATGATGAAATAAATTCGTTGACAGTAGCAACTTCTTTTGTGTTTGAAACCAACTGTCACTGACATGAAGTGATTCTCGTCTTCCGCCTGTGTTGTTTAGCAGCTTTCCACGACCTCTGCTTTTACGCCCTGTTACACGGCTGCGAGAGCACACTACTCGTTGTAGACAAAATGGTCATTTCGCGTTCATAAACCAACCAACCGGAAACTTCATTCGCGGCGCGGTCATTGGCTCATCCAAACACAGTAATTTCTCTTTCCCATGCCACAGGAGGGCACAAAGAGGAGAGTTGAAAAAGTATAACCACCCTTTGCAGCTTCGGATCACGTTAAGATTTTATCAAATGATTTTGAAAGGTCACTGGTGCATCACGCTACGCTTCAAATGGGCCTCTTCACATTAAATGGGTTTACCGCACCGCGATATCTTTAAAGGAGGGTTGAATCGTGCGGGGGTGTCGGCAGTGTAGAAGGTTGTCAAGAGCATCGTTGTGTAGCACATCACACTCAAAACTGTCGTTCTTGACCGCGAAATAGGTGTACGCTTTGCCTTTAGCGGGCAAGTGCAAGCAGAAGTAAAGCTGTAAGGACAGGGCGTGAGTCGTGCTTGGGTAGCTCAGTTGGTAGAGCACTTGCCCGCGAGAGGCAAAGATACCGAGTTTGAGTCGCGGTCTGGCACACAGATTTAATCTGCCAGGAAGTTTCATATCAGCGCACACTCCGCTGCAGAGTGAAAATCTCATTCAGGTGTAGGCTAGATGAACGCTCTAACGGGAGAGGTGGTTCCATCGACACCCCTTATGGCAACTCCTGAGGAGTCTTCATGTCGGTTCTGAGCAATGATATGTTTGAAATGTTTTCCTCTTCCACCCATTAGAAAACCGAGCCAATTCAACGCTGGGCGTCTTGATTCTGACATCCACGTAGTGGAATTTGGTGCCAATGTGACGTGATCGTGTGTCTACAGCTTGTTTGTGAAGCGTCGTTGAGCCCGAGGTTGACGTCAGGAAGCCAAGCTTTTATACTATTACAGGAGGAGGTCGTTGGTACCTTTGAGCTAAATGTCTAACTTCTGCGTCGCAGTAGGAGAAAATGGCAGGATTTTAAAAAAGTGACACAGCAGTTGTTTTGTGCAGCGTATTTTCTTTTTCGTTCTTCTAGTGGCACTAGTTATCTCAAAGCTCACGACCTGTCTTTCTTAATTACAACACGTCTGCCATGAATTACGAGGCTATTTATATTTAATGTACAGATTGCAGCACTTCGACCTCCGGGGCAGGTAACATTCAGATGTTCCAATGCACTCCATCTATTATCGCCAGGTAACAAGCGAACCTGCACTACAACGATGGAGGACCCTGTCTAGTCGTCGGACACACGCGGAGAACTTTCGCATGTCTGCGGACTCCCGCCTTCTGCATCGTTAGCCATAGTGCAATCAAGTAAAAAGCTTCGATCAGTCAGTGAATGTTTATGGAGTATTAACGTGTTTCTTGAATAACAGAAATTTTCTGCACTAACTGTTATCGGAATTAAACCATCAATTTATTTTTAAATTGTTCACTACTACATAGTTTTTACTATGTAGTCATCCACAGTCATATCAGATACAATTAGGCTAAATGAAAAGCACAAAGGAACCGTTGGTTGCTTAAGCGACAGAATAGGAAGAGAGCTTGCGAAATCTAACATGTTAAATGCACTTAATCTGGGTTATAGTCATCGTATTTGTCTACGACACACATTTTTCAGAAGCAGACCATGTTTGTTTTAACGGACAAGAAAATAAAAATGAACTACGTTAATTTTCACATGGTAAGCATACAGAAAGGAAGAATATCGTAGAAAAAGTTATTTAACAATAAAATGCTTAACTATATTATCGAAACTCGGAATTATAGGCATGACACGTGTAATGAAAAGGAAGTTACATGAGTACTGAATTATGATGGTGACATATCGTGACTGATTGGTCAGGAGTAGACATTAGTGGAAGAATTTGCTCTATGTATAACGTTTCTTAACCAAGTACATTATATGAGTGGACGGAATGGAAATAGCAACAGTGTTTCTTATTTGCGTGTGCCATATTCATAAGGAGGCCATGTGTGCGCTTATCTCAACACAGTAGCAGATAAGATTTTTGTTACAGCTGTTTACACAATATACTGTAATGTGACCTATGACAATAAGAAACACAAAGCCACATCAACAACAGCAATAAGAAGCTCTCAGAGAAAAGTGACAATACTATCGAAACATTTCTTTCTTTTACATGATATGCATTAATACTTGCCATATTTACCTTTATTTAATTCAGGTTCGTTTTACTGTACTTTAGGCCAGTCACAAGTCTCAAGCCTTACGAGATGACCTCACATAACCGAATTACTCCTTTCTTCGCTTAAGCTGAGAATTTTAAGATCGCTTTTGTGGTTTCTTTCCTGCAAATATCAGCAGAAAATAATGACTAACTAGTTTAATTAAAGGTGAGAGAGCGCATTTACTCTTTCTGTCTTCCAGGAAATGACGAGCATTTTTAGCAATTCCCGTATTCCACTATCTGTCCAGTTCTACACGTAGTTATGTCGTGAAAATGACCACATTCAGTACCTAGTAGTGCAGATTGTGTTCCTGATACACTCGTAATTTTATGTCCCGATTAGAGAATCGCGTTGTCTCATTTGTCTTGCGTATTTCATGCATAATACCGAGCGTAAAAACGTGAGTTCATGTACGCAATCCATCATTCCAGACATCGTGTAGACAAAGCTGTCTTTCGCTTTAGACTGAGAAGCGCAATGCATGGGGCATTCAAGTTTTATCATTAGTAGTTCAACAGCATCCAGAATAAATCTTCACTTAGCAGTGGAGTGTCAGATGATCTGAAACCTCCAAGCAGATTAAATCATTGTCCCCGAAGGGAATTAGGAAATAGAATCTTTGATTTTTGCAAGCAACTGCTCTACCGACTAAGCTATCCAAGGACGACTCATAATCAGTTCTCACCGCTTCATTGAAATGCCCCAGACAATGGTTCCCAATCTGGGGTAATTAATGGTTCTCAATTTGAGGGTAATTACCACCTGATGGTAAAACTAAATTTTCTGACGGGTAGAAACAAAAGGATTGGACTGTATTTCAGTGAAGAAATTAAATTATTTTTAAAATACCTTTAGTATTATCACTGATTCGTACCACCATAATACCGATTACCGATAATTACATTTTTTACAAGTACTACTATTCACATGTGACAGTATGGTGGTTACCTCTTGTGAAACGAATGTATGAACATCATCATCCCGACATTGTCCACCCACTATACACAATCTTTGATCCAGACTTACACTGACGAAGAAAATGTCGAAATACTAAAAACTAATTAATGTAAACTAATGAGATTTCCGGAATGCATTTGCGTAGGTAACATTGAAGTGATTAACATTGCAAGGTAACACGTTAATGTAAGCGCCAGATAAGTAGTTGCAAATGTGACATGCTGGTACATTAATAATCGATGTAATCGCCAGACTTGTATGCAAGCATGCAAATGTGCATGCATTGCGTTGTAAAGGTGCCAAATAACAGTTTGTGGGATGGTGTTCCATTCCTGTTGCACTCTGTCGATCAATACAGGGGTGGTTAATGCTGTTTGTTGATGACGCTCGAGTTGTCGTCCGATGATGTCCTATCTGCATATGTGCCCTACCGGAGCTCGGTTTTCTTCCACCCGCACATTCTCGTGAGCACTACCGCCAGCTGTCAAGTACTGTGCGTACATTCCTGTTACGTCTTTCTGCAATACTACAGAAGCACCGTCAATTTCTCGTAGCGCTGTTATTCGATCTTGTTCAGACTCAGTGACGTGTTGATGATGTTGGCTTTGTCGTCTTAGAGGCTTTCTACACTAACATCAATCGTCTAATCTCGAAGGTGACTAACTCTCACGACCGTTATGCCGTTATGCCGCGTATATAAACAAACCTGATAAGTGTCCTCATAGTGGCACTAATAGCGCCACTCTTAAGCGACTGGCGCAAAATTTGAAGAGACATAATCTTTCAGATGTAAAAACTCGCCTACCAACTTTCGCTTATGTCGCACATCTCCTTCTTGTTGTTGCGATCGTTTTTCCGTCAGTGTATATGCTGAAACATCTCATGCCAACGGCATTCTCTGGTTGTAGATAGTTCCGCGGTAGACCAGATGATGAACAATTGTTCACTTCCCCACAGTAAGTGAATTACGTGATAACACAACTCAATAGTAACTGTATAACGCCTATGTAATGACTATGATATGGAGGACTTACACAGTATTATTATTATTATTATTATTATTATTATTATTGTTATTCTTTACTTTCTCAGACGTTAAGTCTGGTTAAAAATAGAAAGTGACGCGGACCTTGATCAAGCGTCACTTCCTTTTAACTGTATGGTATGTGTTATATTGCATTCAGGAACTTTCGGGTGATTGAACATGTATCAATAATTGATTTCTGTAGTTGTATATATAAGTTTGGATGTAGCTGTATTGCATTGATGTACTGGTGGATATTGTGTGGTATGACTCCTGTAGTTGATAATAAAATTGGTATGATGTCAACTTTATCCTGATGCCACATGTCTTTGACTTCCTCAGCCAGTTGGATGTATTTTTCAATTTTTTCTCCTGTTTTCTTTTGTGTATTTGTTATATTGGGTATGGATATTTCGATTAGTTGTGTTAATTTCTTCTTTTTATTGGTGAGTATAATGTCAGGTTTGTTATGTGGTGTTGTTTTATCTGTTATTATTATTATTATTATTATTATTATTACTACTACTACTACTACTACTACTACTACTACTATTAGTGGCAGTGGTCAGACACAAGGCATGGGCAGCCATAAGTGCAGCAGTCAAGTGACTTCACACCGGAAGTGCAGTGTACGCCTTTTTAACTGTGAATGAAGCAAATGTCGCTGGGAGGGGAATGATCAGAGAAAGCGAGTTTTGTAACACGTGTCTACCCTCAGCGTGGGTGGTTAGCTTTCTTTTCCGAGAAGGATTTGTAGGGAGCACTTGAGAATCACTGAGAATTGGTTCATCATACTGTAAAAAAATTTAATTAAATTAAAAAAATTAAAAATTTGATAGAAATAATCGTCTCACTGACTCGTTATTTCCTCACTGACTCATTAGTTCGTGGTTTAATAAAATACTTGCAAAATCTAAACAGCATATATCATTCATCGTTTTAAAAATAAAAGCGTTCAATGAAAATTCTTTTTCATTCTAAAGTTTAGTTTGCCGGAAATGCTAATACCTGATTGCACTCGGGGAAAATGTACTCAGAGAGACTGGGAACCATTGACGAAGACTGTGGCTAAATCATTTCTCCGCAATATCATTTCTTTCAGGGATGATAGTCCCGCAGCGTATACAGGACAGCTTGAGTTTGCAAGGTAGAAAACGAGATACTAGCGGAAGTGAAGCTGTTTGATAGTGAAAGGCAAAAGGCAAACGCCGCAGATTCGAATCCCAGTCCGAAGCCCAGTTACAATAGGCCAGGTAGTGTCAGTTCAAGAGGATTCTGCATCACTTGAGTCAAGGAAGCATGATGTTGTTGTAGTCTTCAGTCCTGAGACTGGTTTGATGCAGCTTTCCGTGCTACCCTATCCTGTGCAAGTTTCTTCATTTCCCAGTACTTACTGCAACCTACTTCCTTCTGAATTTGCTTAGTGTATTCATCTCTTGGTCTCCCATACGATTTTTACCCTCCACGCTACCCTCCAATGCTAAATTTGTGATCCCTTGATGCCTCAGAACATGTCCTACTAGCCGGGCCCTTCCTTTTGTCAAGTTCTACCACATACTCCTCTTCTCCCCAATTCTATTCAATACTTCATCATTAGTTATGTGATCTACCCATCTAATCTTCAGCATTCTTCTGTAGCACCACATTTCGAAAGCTTCTATTTTCTTCTTGTCCAAACTATTTATCGTCCATGTTTCACTTCCATACATGGCTACACTCCATATAAATACTTTCAGAAATAACTTCCTGACACTTAAATCTATACTCGATGTTAACAAATTTCTCTTCTTCAGAGACGCTTTCCTTGCCATTGCCAGTCTACATTTTATATCTTCTCTACTTCGACCATCATCAGTTATTTTGCTCCCCAAATAGTAAAACTCCTTTACTACTTTAAGTGTCTCATTTCCTAATCTAATTCCCTCAGCATCACCCGACTTAACTCGACTACATTCCCTTATCCTCGTTTTGCTTTTGTTGATGTTCATCTTATACCCTCCTTTCAAGACACTGTCCATTCCGTTCAACTGCTCTTCCAAGTCCTTTGCTGTCTCTGATAGAATTACAATGTCATCGGCGAACCTCAAAGTTTTTATTTCTTCCCCATGGATTTTAATACCTACTCCGAATTTTTCTTTTGTTTCCTTTACCGCTTGCTCAACATACAGTTTGAATAACATCGGGGAGAGGCTACAACCCTGTCTCACTCCCTTCCCAACCACTGCTTCCCTTTCATGCCCCTCGACTCTTACAACTGCCATCTGGTTTCTGTACAAATTGTAAATAGCCTTTCGCTCCCTGTATTTTACCCCTGCCACCTTTAGAATTTGAAAGAGAGTATTGCAGTCAACATTGTCAAAAGCTTTCTCTAAGTCTACAAATGCTAGAAACGTAGGTTTGCCTTTCCTTAATCTATCTTCCAAGATAAGTCGTAAGGTCAGTATTGCCTCACGTGTACCAATATTTCTACGGAATCCAAACTGATCTCACCCGAGGTCGGCTACTACCAGTTTTTCCATTCTTCTGTAAAGAATTCGCGTTAGTATTTTGCAGCTGTGACTTATTAAACTGATAGTTCGGTAATTTTCACATCTGTCAACACCTGCTTTCTTTGGGATTCTAATTATTATATTCTCCTTGAAGTCTGAGGGTACTTCGCCTGTCTCATATATCTTGCTTACCAGATGGAAGAGTTTTGTCAGGACTGGCTCTCCCAAGGCTGTCAGTAGTTCTAATGGAATGTTGTCTACTCCCGGGGACTTGTTTAGACTCAGGTCTTTCAGTGCTCTGTCAAACTCTTCACGCAATATCGCATCTCCCATTTCATATTCATCTACATCCTCTTCCATTTCCATAATATTGTCCTCAAGTACATCGCCGTTGTTTAGACTCTCTGTATACTCCTTCCACCTTTCTGCTATCCCTTCTGTGCTTAGAACTGTGTTTCTATCTGAGCTCTTGATATTCATACAAGTGGTTCTCCTTTCTCCAAAGGTGTCTTTAATTATCCTGTAGGCAGTATCTATCTTACCCCTAGTGAGATAAGCCTCTACATCCTTTCATTTGTCCTCTAGCCATCCCTGCTTAGCCATTTTGCACTTCCTGTCGATCTCATTTTTGAGACGTTTGTATTCATTCTTGCCTGCTTCAGTTACTGCATTTTTATATTTTCTCCTTTCATCAATTAAATTCAATATTTCTTCTGTTCCCAAGGAGTTCTACTAGCCCTCGTCTTTTTACCTACTTGATCCTCTGCTGCCTTCACTACTTCATCCCTCAGACCTACCCATTCTTCTTCTACTGTATTTCTTTCCCCCATTCCTGTCAATTGTTCCCTTATGCTCTCCCTGAAACTCTCTACAACCTCTGGTTTAGTCAGTTTATCCAGGTCCCATCTCCTTAAATTCCCACATTTTTGCAGTTTCTTCAGTTTTAATCTACAGTTCATAACCAATAGATTGTGGTCAGAGTCCACATCTGCCCCTGGAAGTGTCTTACAATTTAAAACCTGGTTCCTAAATCTTTGTCTTACCATTATATAATCTATCTGATACCTTCTAGTATCTCCAGGATTCTTCCATGTATACTACCCTCTTTCATGATTCTTGAACCAAGTGTTAGCTATGATTAAGTTATGCTCTGTGTAAAACTCTACCAGGCGGCTTCCTCTTTCATTTCTTAGCCCCAATCCATTTTCACCTACTATGTTTCCTTCTCTCCCTTTTCCTACTCACGAATTCCAGTCACCCATGACTATTAAATTTTCGTCTCCCTTCACTACCTGAATAATTTCTTTTATCTCATCATACATTTCATCAATTTCTTCATCATCTGCAGAGCTAGTTGGCATATAAACTTGTACAACTGTAGTAAGCAAGGGCTTCGTGTTTTACTTGGCCACAATAATGCGTTCACTATGCTGTTTGTAGTAGCTTACCCGCACTCCTATTTTTTAATTCGTTATTAAACCTACTCCTGCATTACCCCTATTTGATTTTGTATTTATAACCCTGTATTCACCTGACCAAAAGTCTTTTTCCTCCTGCCACCGAAATTCACTAATTCCCACTATATCTAACTTTAACCTATCCATTTCCATTTTTTAAATTTTCTAATCTGCCTGCCCAGTTAAGGGATCTGACGTTCCACGCTCCGACCCGTAGAACGCCAGTTTTCTTTCTCCTGATAACGACGTCCTCTCGAGTAGTCCCCGCCCGGAGACCCGAATGGGGGACTATTTTACCTCCGGAATATTTTACCCAGGAAGACGCCATACAGTAAAGCTGCATGCCCTCGGGAAAAGTTATGGCCGTAATTTTCCCTTGCTTTCAGCCTTTCGCAGTACCAGCTCAGCATTGCCGTTTTGGTTAGTGTTGCAAGGCCAAGTCAGTCAATCATCCAGACTGTTGCATCTGCAACTACTGAAAAGGCTGCTGCCCCTCTTCAGGAACCACACGTTTGTCTGGCGTCTCAACAGATACCCCTCCGTTGTGGTTGCACCTACGGTACGGCCATCTGTATCGCTGAGGCACGCAAGCCTCCCCACCAACGGCAAGGTCCATGGTTCAAGGGGAAGGAAGCATAGAAAAACGTAAAGAAGGATAGCCGTAACGTGATTAGATTCTCTATCCTTCCAAACACTCCACTCTATTAAAAAGTTTGCGACCTCTTTCTGTTTATCCATAGTGCACAATATTATTTGGTTTTACATATTCTTGCAAATAAGTTATTTTATAAAGTAAAATGCTGATCATACATGGTTTGTTCATTTCTCAATTCCAGTCACTAAACACAACACAAACTCTCTCTCTCTCTCTCTCTCTCTCTCTCTCTCTCTCTCTCTCTCTCACACACACACACACACACACACACACACACACACACACACACACACACACACACACACACACACACACTATACATGCTACAAGAACATATCAGGATCGTGACGATGATGTTTGGTTTCAATTTTGTGTTCAACATTTCCCATTGGCTGCCTAGATAACTTCATTATCTTACGCCTGAAGTGACTGTGACATTGACCTAATGAAGGCTGTATTATCTGTCTCAGAACGTTGGTGTGAATTTTTTCAAGAACGAGAATATTACTACCCAGAGTTTGTTAAGAAATGGTGGAAACGATTTATTATTACTTATTTATTACTTTCTTCATCAAACCCCTCCTCTTTGTTATATGGTACTTCATTGTAATGCTGGACAGGTACGTTTTAATGGCTCTTTTAAAGGCACATATTTGAGAGATCTCGTTTATGTCATTGAGCTGTTTATTGCACAATTTTATTCTTTGGTAGAAAATAGTGTTCTGAGTTATACCTTTATTACTTCTTTTTAAATAGCTCAGTCTAGAACTTATTCCAGGTTTTCTTACCCGTGTGACCGACAGGTAGATGTACTCACACTTCATAGTTGTAGTCCAAAATCTTCCAGGGAGATAACCCCGCAATGTATGCTAGACAGCTTGAGTTTGCTAGGTAGAAAACAAAGTACTGATTAC
Source organism: Schistocerca nitens (assembly GCF_023898315.1). Taxonomy (NCBI): domain Eukaryota; kingdom Metazoa; phylum Arthropoda; class Insecta; order Orthoptera; family Acrididae; genus Schistocerca; species Schistocerca nitens. The sequence continues at coordinate 285,995,860 of NC_064619.1, forward strand.
TAGTACCGGTTATTATTCTTTCGCTCTATTTCTGTAACTTGAAAAGTATGCACATATGTAGTGCTTTTGTTTATCAAGAAGGAATTCAGTAGCTAAGAACCATGTGTGTGTACAAGAGCTACTCGGAAAGTAAGGCCCTATCCGTCGCGAAATGGAAACCACTGCGAAAATCAAAAATGCTTTATTTACAACAGTTACGTACATCTTCCAGTCACTTCTCTACATAGCCGCCGCCCCGACTTAGATATGCGTCGTAGCTTTGTGTCAACTTTCCAATACTCTGGTCATAGAAGTAGCCGCCTGTGCTTTCCGCCAATTCTCTACGCTGGTCTATAATTCTTTATCTGTATCAAAATGCTATCTTCATAGCCAGCAGCCCATGTCAGCATAGATGACACTCAGGAGGAACCAATTACATGGTGTATCGTGGGTGACCAAACACTTACCAACAAAGCTGCAGGACCATCTTTATTGCCCCTGCAGAGTGTGGCCGAGTACTGTTATGAAGAAGGAAACGCATGACAATTATGTAATGTGGGCTGCATAACATCAGGCGAAATATCTCACCAGGCTCTCATAATTGGCGACAGATACTACTTTCTAGCTATCTTTACGTGCCCGCTGAGCTCGGAACTGAAAAGAGCGGCGCGACGCTATCGAGGGGCATACTAGAGACAGTGTCCAGACATCTGAGCAAAGCTTGATCCGATTCTCACTGTTGTTTCAATTTCACGCCCGATATAACTTTAATTTCTGGGTAGCGCGCGTACAAACACTTGCTTTTACACACTGATGAGAGAACTAAACATTCCTTTCCCTAAGATGGCGTAGCTCACGTTGTGTCACGTGATGTCCCACCAGCCATAACCATACCAATAACCTCAGCACTCCTAAGCGATATGAGGTGCGCGCGCCTTCCCCATTCTACACATGGACAGCACGCACATTGATATTACATGCACCGTGCGAGTGCCTGACTAGCAGTCATTATTCACCCGGACGGGTTTATATCGAAAGTTGGTCGGTGGTCGTAGCGTTCTGGCTGATCTGTGTATATCGACACTTTTACCGATATATGTAGCAGAAGTACTGCATGTCACTCTCAGATTTCACCCAAATGTTAGTTTGTATAAGATCCGGCTCAATTAAGGCCCTTGATTCACCAATTAAATGGAAGAGGAATTTTCGTGGCGTGTTGCTGCTACCTGTGGAAGGTGTCCCCAGCAGCATGGAGGCTGATAGCCCCTCCTGGTCGTGCTCTTCCATCTGCGGCGGCATTTCCGACAGGCGCGCCGGTTGCGGCCTGGGGTCGTCCACCTGGGCGTCCTTCTCGGCAAGGCCGGACCCTCCTGCTACTGCCGGCTGCCCTTTTTGCAGCGGAAGGTCTGAGGAATGCCCGACAGCTGAAGAGTAACGCTCCAGCGATTAATCACGCACCGGGGCCCCCACCTGCAACGTTCTTCCAGGTATGAACACCGTCAGCCGTAGATGCTGGAAAGCACGCACCCCCTGCCGGATTCCTCACTGCCCGTCCCTCGGGTGGGCGCCTTCCGCGCGTAGAGCTCAGGCCGCGCTGCTTTCCGCCCGTCTCTCTCTTCCGCAGCTGTCGGCGGCATACCAATCGAAGCTGGGAAATCTAGATAACGCCCAACAGCTCTCCAGAAGGCGGGTACGCCCTGCATCGCAACGGCGAAGCATCTGCTACTTTGTCGGTACAGTAAAACAACAAAACTAATCAGCTGGTCAGAGAACTGACGGATGTTAACTAATCTAACGTGTCAGTCTTGAGATAATGGATCAGTTTCATTCCATTCTATGACGTCTTCTTCAGGCAAGTCATGAACTTCCTTCCAGACGAGCCTTTTGATCTCTTCACCTCCAACATCGAGTGTGTGACAGTTTTGCGGAGTGACATCTACGCGTAGGTGGAATCTGTTAACATTTCAGCAGAGTCCAGGTCACCTCAGGTTGTTTCTTGCTTTCACATCGCTGGCTTCGCCAATTCACAACCAAACTGTCAAACTCCAATCTAAGGTGGAACTCAAGCTGTTACTACGGATCAGTCTGCCTCCGTAACCAGGTTGTTTGCTTTCACATTCGTTAACTCACAAGCAAACTGTCACAGTCCTACCTAACTTAGAACTTGTAACCTCCCCACAAGAAAAATGAAAAGACAATACTTAATGGAAATGGAGCCAGAGCTAACTGTAGGTTCCCGACAAAACTATTAATGACAAAGACAATTAAATAAAAGCTCGCTATCTGACTCAAGTGCAAGTTCCCATAAAATAATGAACGAGAATCCCATGACAATGAAACTACAGTGATAATCAAAAATCAATTTAACCGAAATGTCGGTCTTTGCCCTGTGCGAATTCAGAATAAATTTCTTACCTTATTAAAACTGCATGTCAAAATTCTGCTCTTATTGTTGGCTGCGGCTTGGAGGAAAAACATTGCAATTGCCTTTTTTTTTTTTGAAAAATTTTGTTAAAGGGAAATGGAGGGAATTTGAATGATTGTTTGTAAAATTGTTTTTTTTTTTTTTTTTTAATCCAAATTATTATTGGGGGCGATTTTTGAAAGTTAAATTACAATGAGTGGACCTTACATTATCTGATAAGCGCAAAGCTGCATAAACATTTATTTAATAAAATTATACCTTGTCCTGAATCTTGACCATCGCTGTGCCGACGCCCGCCGACGCAACTGCTACAGACATACTACTCTCCGCGGCAGCTACCAACAGACTACCTTACGCGACTGCTCGCGACACACAACTTTACGCGACTGCTCCCAACAGACTAATGTACTGCACTGCGCTTCGAGCGCAACTGCTCTGGTCAGAGATTCTACAATGCCTCAGCATCGCTGCCGCACAACATACGTGTTTCATAACCCTCCACTGGGGGGCAAAAAATTTGGCAGCGATGGTGAGTCATTTGGACTTGCCATCGTAACAAATTTTTCTTTTAATTAATTAACATTTACAAAATATTTAGATGTATCACATGAATTAAATGTTGTGCGCATGCACCGATTACAAAACATTACAGACAAGACAAAATATAAGTACAAAACAAATCAGGAAAAATGTATATGCAAATTATTTGACAGATAACAAAGTGTACACACACTGAAAAATTCTTTAGCAGTTTCATAACAGGCAAAAAAAAATCATGTTGACAAGTGTCATGAGTGCACATGCACTGCAGTGGAGAACATATCAGTAAAAGACGAAATGTATATACAAGAGTAACAAATGACATAAATCATAAAAGGTATACAGAATGAACACAAATCATATCGAAAATTGAGAAGAGTGCACAGGCACTGTAGTTCAGTTGAAAACATATTCACATAAGTGCACATGCACTGAAAACTTTTGAACATTTTTATAACAAATAAACGCAAGAGTAGAAAAAATCATCAAATCGCAAAAAGTATATACAATATAGATGACAAGAGTGCACACATACTGCACTTCAAAACAAATCGAAAATGTCTTTAGTATTTTGACAACAAATGGCAAAAATCATGTCGACAAGTGACACAAGTGTACTCGCACTAGAGTTCAACAAATCGAGAAAAAATGTATAGGCCATGAACATAAATGGTGTTAGTAAAAAAATGATTTTCACTATTAGGATAGGAAAGGAAGGATTGCATCATGGTTGTAGCACTTTAGTTTGCACATAGCTGCACTGAAAGTCCATATCTTTCCACAGAATCACAACTAAGTGATACAATCTGCAGTTCCGTTCCCAGAAGTATTTATCAGCGTATCAAGACAGTGAAACGTCGTAGTAGTATTCCATACTATCATTTGGCAGTATACCAGGTACACCAAACAGTGGGACCAGAATAACGTCTTCATCGCTTACGGTGGTGGACAGCATGTCGTGTCAACACCACGCTCTTAAGAGGCAGCACACAGTGCTCCATAACAAAGTCTTGATTAGTGATTACATAAGTAGTTTCATCGCTTACAGTGGTGGACAGCATGTCGTGTCAACACCACGCTTTTACGAAGCGGCACACCAACGTAGAATTAGTGCAAAAACCAAATATAGTGCTCCATGATTAGGAGGATGTATAGGACAAATGGATATTACAGTAATTCAGGGTAGTTAGCTCAGAAGTTAAAGGACATTAACTAACAGACAAGCCTTAATAGGTGATTACATAAGTAGTATGCAGCATACATAGCTCAGTTATTGAACATTTCTGTACCATGAATGTAGTATTACAGAAAAATGTTCATTAATTAATTTACAGACAAGAGTGGCAATCAATGGCCATCAAGTATTGAGTATTACAAAACATCTTTCCTCATTCAAATGACATATTTACAAGTAATTATTGGCACTCAGTGGCCTATTATTAAAGACATGAAGTCAAAATTGAATACAGTAGCTAATTAATGACAATTAATACATAGTTCATTATGTGACACTAATTATTGGCACTCAGTGGCCATCGATTATCGAATTATGTCGTAAATTAGTGACATTATATGAGACTGGTAATACATTTTGTTTTTGTGCTAGCAGTACATTGCTTTAGCTAATTATACGGGAAAGCAAGAAGAAAAAGGAGGAAAAAAAATTGCTTCTAGGTTGTCCATATAAATGAAAAATGTGTAACGTCATTCGTCATGAGTCAGCTGTACCAAGGTTGTGACACAAGGTAGTATATGTGATCACATTTGTAACGATAGACACAAATGGGTAAAAAATAAAATTGCAATTACTAGAACAGGTACAATAAGTAACAAGTTTAGTAAGTATCATGAAAAGCTTCTCCTGGAAAAAATACAAAATGGATTATTGAGCTGAAAGAAGAAACGCAGACTATGCTGAAAAGTAGTGAACTTCGAATTAACAGGTAGTGTAATGTGTTTAAAAAATGTGTTCCATAGCTGTCCTTTCCAAAACCTTCAGTCATCCTACTACGCAATATAACACCTGCTGTCAAAGTAAACTGCAACAAATACTTAAATAACTACATAGCATAAATACATAACTTCAACATTATCCTCATCTGTAAAGAAAAAACTTCATTATTCATATCATCATAACTCCATCATTATCATCACCTGTAAACAAAAACTTCATTATTCATAGTACCATATTCTTCATCATTGTTCATTATCAGCATTCATTATCATCTGCAAAAAGTCACTTCATTACTCATTACATAACTATTCCTTATTTCTATCATATTTCATCACTTAAAACTAAAATGTGTAGTTCTGTCTGACAGCTTGCATCAATCGCTTTGTATTCTGAAAGAAAAAATTAGTTAAGACTGCTATTCTGCGATGTGTATAATATATTCTGGTTAATGCTTGTTAATTCTGATCCATTTACTCGTCCTCATTAGCTTATTGCATCTTCTTTCGTTTATTCCATAGGTGAAATTCCCACTTCTGTTTAATTCATTTCCTGTACGCATCATTTATTTCTGAAATTGATGAACAAAGATTAATGTCTTGCATTTAAATCATATACCCATTAAATAATGACTGGTTAATGGTGACACAATTAAGCATACAGCATAACATGACAGAAAACGTAATATCTCAAAACACAGACAGTGTTTAAAGGCAAAAAGTGTACAGAGAATATCGTAATGCAGCAGCAAAAAAGGAAAATGTAAAACAGTCATGATGTTGAGATATCACAAGGCAAAATGTCAAAGTCAAATGGTGTGTGTTATACCTTAACTAGTTCACAGTGCATACAAACAAAACATAAAAACAATCGTACATACATAAGAAAGACAAAATGTGACATTCGTTGTGTTCAGCTTATATGTAGTGTAGTTAATAGATGCGATAATTAAAGACTTCAATGGAGAGAGAATTTGATAAAATTAATGCGTCATTATAGAGAATTGCATAATTATTCATAAAATGCGTAAGTTCATCTGAAAAAATGCACGGTCTAGTGTGTAACGACAAGAAGAGCGACCTGCTAACCTTACCTTGCCGGGCACTTGCCAAGAAAAAATACGATAATCATCAATAGGTAGTCACATAAATGTAATTGCATAAGTGGTCACAAAATGTGTAAGTTCATCTGGAAAATATGCACGGTCTGATGTGTAACGACAAGAAAAGCGACCTGCTAACCTTACCTTGCCGGGCACTTGCCAAGAAAAAATACGATAATCATCAGTAATTAGTAATGTCAATATAATTGCATAAGTGGTCATAAAATGTGTAAGTTCATCTGAAAAATATGCACGGTCTGATGTGTAACGACAAGAAGAGCGACCTGCTAACCTTACCTTGCCGGGCACTTGCCAAGAAAAAAAATACGACAATCATCAGTAATTAGTCATGTGAATATAATTGCATAAGTGGTCATAAAATGTGTAAACGGCCTCATAGCATGTTACATCGTAAAGTGGTTTCATTCGATAAAGGGTTTAATGTTTGACACATGATGGTTGCCTTTCGATTTTCTGGTTCTCAGAGTTTCGACGTGTACAACATTGGGGTGAGGAATGCTGCGAATCCGATATGGACCTGCGTATAGAAGTTCAAATTTACTGCACTTACCTTTTAATTTGCTGGATAAATAGTGTGTACGTACTAATATCTTCTGTCCAACGTGAAAATCTCGGTGTCTACAAACCTGTTTTTGCTGTCTTCTCCGGCGCTCTGCGGCACGTTTGATGTTGTTCAGCGCAATGTCAATTATTTCGTGGTGTCGTAATCGACGAGATGTAGGAAATGTTACTAATTCTTTGATTTTGTTTGGTGGTTCAACGTTTTTCAGTATAATAGACGGAGGTAGCATAGTGGATTCATTTGGAATGGAATTAATTACATCTTGAAATGAGTGTACGTGTGTGTCCCAATTAACATGTCTTTTGTGGCAGTATATTCTACACAGTTTACCAATTTCTTTCATTAGTCGTTCACAAGGGTTCGAAGAAGCGTGGTACTTAGATATATAAATCGGAGAAATGTTTCTAGCTCGTAACATGCGTGTCCATATGACAGAACGAAATTGTGATCCATTGTCAGAAATTACTTTCATCACATGCCCTACATGAAATAAGAAATGCTTTACAAATGCTTTCGAAACAGTTTTAGCAGTAGCTTTACGTAACGGAGTGAAGGTAACAAATTTTGAAGTGAGTTCAACAGCGACAAAGATGTAGCAAAAACCTCTGTTAGTTCTCGGAATTGGACCAAAAATGTCTACTGCGGCCATATGTCTTAATTTAACAGGTACAATGGGGTATAATGGAGGAATGTGTGAAGTGGTGTCTGACTTAGCTTTCTGGCAAATTTTACATGACGCTAAAACTCGTCGTATACGTTTTTCCATATTTGTAAAGTAACAATTCTGTCTCAGTATAAGAAAACATTTTCTAGCTCCGTAATGTGCGTAGCTTAAATGAGTATACCAAATTAATTTGTTAATCAGTTCGTCAGGAATGCATAATAACCAATTGTTGCTGTCTGGATGAGAGCGGCGAAACAGAATGTCATTGCGTACAGTGTAGTGGTTTCTAATCGTAACATTATTCTTATCTTGCCAAAGGTGTTTAATTTCTTTCCACACATTGTCTTTGCTTTGCTCTCGTGCTATGTCCTGTAATGACGATGAAATAAAATTTTCAAATGCAACTTGTTGAATGTACATGACGCTGAAATTTGCTTTGCAGAAGTTGGTTGCTACGTCTTGCTGATTGTTGCTGAGAGAACGAGAAAGTGCGTCTGCTATAACATTTTGTGTTCCGGGAATGTGAACTATTGTAAAATCAAATTCCTGTAAATAAAGTTTCCATCTACTTAATCTGTCGTGAGTAAATTTAGCCGAAAGTAAAAATTGAATCGCTCTATGGTCTGTGTAAACGGTCGTGTGTCTTCCATAAAGAAAGTGTCGAAATCTCGTAAAAGCCCATACAACACATAACGTTTCTAGTTCAGTAACGGAATAATTTCGTTCAGCAGGTGACAAAATGCGGCTTGCAAATGCGATGTTCTTAATTACTATTGAGCCATCTTCTTCAATTTCCTGAAAAATATGTACGCCTAAAGCTGTGTTGGAACTGTCGGTGGCAATGGAAAAATTTCTGGTAAGATCTGGGTGCGATAAAAGTGGTGCATTCAACAAAGCATATTTCAAATAACATTCTCGTGAACAAAATTCTGCGTGTCAATAAGTATTGCTTACGTTACTGGAATAGGCTACCTGTACTGTGTCTGGTCAAATTCTGTCGTACGTGCTGTTATTTACGGGACGATGCTGTGGTATTTTGACTATTTAAACTGCTCTGTTATTTCTTACTGACATGTTACGCTATAGATGACACCTATTGTCTGTTTCATTCATGATTATATGTTGTTGCTGACATTCTTGCTGCTGAAAAGATCGACTGTAATGAAATGTACGCTGAAAATTGTGCTCGTTAATTTTACGTCTGTCATAATAGTCACTTCTATACGGCGCATTGCGATAGGAATTGAAATAGTGTGTTTCTGTACGTAGTTATTCCTGCTGCTGTACGCTACCATTTGTTGTAGCTGGGACTATACGTGCACGCGGCGAAACATCAGAGCTTGGTTGACCTTGTAGACTACATTGTTGGTCAGGAATGCTAAGCGGCTGACTTTCATACCGTTGTGGTGAAAAACGTCTATTGTTACCAAAAATGTGGTTCCTGTTACTACTAATTTTACATATACTGATGATTACGATTTTTATGTTATTAAAATTACGGCGGTAGTTGTCATTACGGGAGTGCCTACTGAATATTGTCACATTCGGTAAAAATTGTCATATCCGGTGTTCAGTACATATTCTTAATTCTAGGTAGAGCAAAAGTTAAAGAGCTGTTTTGATAGATATAAAGGATAGTAGAAGAGAAGGCAGCAGTGCAGAAAACTAAAGATGAAAACAGCACTACTACAGCTCGGGGCCCTATGCTCGCTACGGCACATATTCATTAAAGCCTAATGAATCCCCTGAGGTCAATTACGCACTGCAAATAAATTTTAGCTTTTGCGTTCCAGGCAATGTCGGTAAAATTCCAAACACAACCTGCTGTATTCTTGCTAATTCCAATTTCTGCATTATAGGCAATACTGATGAAAGTACAATAGCAAATTGTCGTAACAGGTTCAAAGCTCGTTTCTGCATTACAGGTAATAGCGGTGAAACTACAAAAATAAATTGTCGTATACGGTGCAAATCGTGTATCTGTGCTCTGTCATTATTAAATTCCTTAGTTTTTCTTACAAATAAAAATTGCTCGTGATGTACGTTCTCGTCACTGAATTTAAGAAAACGTTCAGGTTTGTGTGAGAATCTGTTGGTCTGTGTCATTTCTGAATCTAAGTCCCGTACTCTCTGTTGATTACCCAAATTATGCGCGCTGCGTGAGTCTGGCAAATGTTCGAAAAGTGGCGTCTGCTGTGCTGTGTTATTAACTGAAGTGTTTTTCATCTCTGTTACTTCTTGTTGTAAACTTGACAACTTTCTACGCAAGGTGTTATTAGACGAATCGATCTCATTAATCGTCTGCTGTAAATTTTGAAATTCCGGTGTTTGATTAAATGAAACCGGTGTAGTATCGTCTGATTTATTCTCATTAGTATTTTCGATGACGTCAATACGACTGGCCAATTCTTCACATTTTTCAGTCAGTATTTTAACCTGATCATCGGTTTTAGTGTCAGTGGCCTTAATCTGGTTTTGCAATTTACTTGTAGTTTCGTTCAGTTTTCTAACATCGGCTTTGACGACATCGGAATCCTGTGTTAGCTCTAATTGTTCGAGTCTATCGGTCACTGTTTGAATATCTGCTGTGTGTGTATTTGTTTTTGATTTTAGGTCAGAAATTTCGTCACTTAATTCTGTGTTCGCCTGTTCGAGAGTATTAATTTTGTCGGACACTGTAGCAATATTGTTGTCTACATACGTTTTTGCCTTCGCAAACATTTTACGTTTGTCTTCCTGTCTCTGAGCAGTGATTGTTTCCATGACTTGACGTTTTACTTGATTTTGATCTTCAATAAATTTGCGGAAACGCGTATCACTGTTCTGTATGTGAAGACTAAGACGTTCGTTAATCTGTGTGTTCTGTTGTTCGAACTTCGCATCAATCTTTTCATCCACTGTGCGCGAAAGTTCTGCTGTCATTGTTTTAAACTCGTCGCGTAATTGTGTAGCTTTTTCGGAGCATTGTTTAGCGACTGTACTGATTTCCGCTCTAAGTGTTTCTGTTGCAGCTGTTTGCAATTCCCTTAATTCCTGAGCAACAGACTTAATTTCTTCACTATTTTTTTTGGAACAAGTCTCAATTTCTTCGCGTAACTTTTCCTTAGTGTCGTGACACTGCGCGGCAACGGCTCTAATTTGTTCACTAAGCTGTTTGTTGTCTTCTTTAAAGTGTTGTATAAGATTTTCACTCTGTTGTTGTAGCAATCTTGCCATAAGTTGTTCCAACCCATTATTACCTACTCTATTCTCCGTGCTGTTTAATGGTGGATCTGGAACTGTTTCGCTTTCTGTAATCATTTGGTTATTCTGAGATTTACACAAAGGTTTGTCAGTTAAATTTTCACTGTCGGTCACTATTTCTGAATTAAATGGATCCGTCGTACTTTCAGTACACTGTCCATTTTCATTAGACAAATTTGTCTGTTCGTTATTTGAATTTTCCAAACTGGGTGTGTTAAGTTGGGCAGCGCTCATTCCAACAGAACGCCCCGCGTCATCAATTGTCGTCAAATTAACACAGGAGACAATTGAGTTCATTTGTTCATCATTAAGCTGAAAATCATCATTATTGGTTGGAACGCACTGACTGTTAATGAACATAGCATTGTCGTCACTACTCTGCGCGTCACAATTGCTATCGGTCATGTTTAAATCGGAATTTTCATTCAAAATACCTCGCGATACACTATTCACAGTCTTTCGCGGCATTTTAACAATAGACAAAATATTCACAAAAGAAATAATCACAATGCAAAAACAACACACAAATTCAACAGAGCAACTAATTGCCGATGATCTGAAGAAAGAAAGTCACAAATTAGTAAAAGCGTTGCGCCAATTCTAATTATATCTAAGCAAATAAGAGCAGATATCTGACTTTTTTTCAAAAGATTCTCACGAAATACGATCCTGGACTGGGTGTCGCCAAGTGTAACCTCCCCACAAGAAAAATGAAAAGACAATACTTAATGGAAATGGAGCCAGAGCTAACTGTAGGTTCCCGACAAAACTATTAATGACAAAGACAATTAAATAAAAGCTCGCTATCTGACTCAAGTGCAAGTTCCCATAAAATAATGAACGAGAATCCCATGACAATGAAACTACAGTGATAATCAAAAATCAATTTAACCGAAATGTCGGTCTTTGCCCTGTGCGAATTCAGAATAAATTTCTTACCTTATTAAAACTGCATGTCAAAATTCTGCTCTTATTGTTGGCTGCGGCTTGGAGGAAAAACATTGCAATTGCCTTTTTTTTTTTTGAAAAATTTTGTTAAAGGGAAATGGAGGGAATTTGAATGATTGTTTGTAAAATTGTTTTTTTTTTTTTTTTAAATCCAAATTATTATTGGGGGCGATTTTTGAAAGTTAAATTACAATGAGTGGACCTTACATTATCTGATAAGCGCAAAGCTGCATAAACATTTATTTAATAAAATTATACCTTGTCCTGAATCTTGACCATCGCTGTGCCGACGCCCGCCGACGCAACTGCTACAGACATACTACTCTCCGCGGCAGCTACCAACAGACTACCTTACGCGACTGCTCGCGACACACAACTTTACGCGACTGCTCCCAACAGACTAATGTACTGCACTGCGCTTCGAGCGCAACTGCTCTGGTCAGAGATTCTACAATGCCTCAGCATCGCTGCCGCACAACATACGTGTTTCAAACTCATCTGAAGATCAGCAGACCAGCCAGAAAATTCTAAAGGCAAAATAAATTACCATTTAAAAGTGACCGGTCGCAGGTACTTCTTGCCTTTCAACGTCTATTAAAACTAATTCCTAGTAACTCACAATCAAACTGTTACAGTCTAACCTAACCTAGATCTCATCCGAAGAAGAGACCACCAGCCAGAAATGTTAAAGGCAAAATATTACATTACAAAGTGACTGGCCACAATTTTCTACCCTTTCAACGAGTATTGAAACTAAATCCTAGTAACTTGTATCGTAGACTGCACCACCCAGTGCTATACTGCTAGATAGGAAGAGAAAGTTTAAGGTGCTTGTGTGCTACCTTTGAAAATTCATTTACCCTAGCAAGAGCCCAATGCTCTGCAGAAAAGTCACTCTGGAAAACTGTCACTCTGCACAGGTATTCTACATCTATACTCCCCAGTACTTCTCCTGCTAAAACTCGTGGGTGATGTATGGGAGGAATGACTGTTGGTAAGTATGCGAATGGAATCTAATTTCCACGATATGCTTTTTTTTTTCTTCGAGAAATTTGGTGGTAGAAATAATATGTTGCGAGACTCTCCCTTCTTGGAAATCAAGCCCTGTGAAATTCGTAAGTTCACAGTAATTTCAAACAGTTCTGGTTCATGTGCAGATAGGTGACAACGATGTTTTTCTGTTTATATTAGTACTTTGATCTCACAGACATTCGTATGACGTTGCAGTGGTGTATCTTCGAGTCCTGTGACATGTTCTTGGTCCAGTTATTACGCCACAAGTGGCAGTCACAATCACTCATGTTGTGACTTAGGTGTGAGTGTTCATTTGTGATGTTGCTGTGGTTTTCTAGCAAAAGACGTCTTCTGAGAAGACATTAACTCAGTTAATCGCACTTTGGAATGATGAGTTCCTTTATAAACTCTGACACCATTGCCACTGCAGTGCATTATATCTGTGACTTCAATTTGGTACCTTCTGTTACGCAGGCCATCCTTTTAACGACTGAACGATCCATCATGACTCACGACTCGTCCTGACAGCTTGTTTTGCCAGTACCTCTGTCCTGCTCACGAATTCAGTCTCGCCTGAATAGCCCAGTCGATAAGAGTTGGATCCTTTTCAAAGGAACAGTCTGTGTATTTGCCCTGAGAAGCAATTGAAGAAAACTGTGTAAAACCTGTATCTTAGTGGTCGGACGGTTAGTATTTGAACCGCTGTCCTGTTGAATGCGAGACGAGTACCTCTCCTTTGTTCCACCTTGCTTGGTCAGCATCCACAGAAAGGAGTCACCTTGTCTACAGTGACAAAGTAGCCAACATATTCGTCTTGTGAGAATCGGCAAGTGCATTACTAATTTCAGATATTTCACGTTTAATGTCCCGACTCAGCTACACATTTTTAATTTTTTAATTACAGTAAATATTTCGATCACTCAGAATTCTGCAAAACTGTGCGCTGCACAATGCCACCAAGCACCAAGCAAATGCGATTGATCATAGCTGCCACACCCCGTTTCCTGTAATTATAGTTGGAGCACCCCTAGTTTCACTTTTATAATACATTCTTTATACTCTTTACGGATATGTACTTTCAATATTTTAAAAATGTATGATATTTAATAAAACTTCATGGAATTCTAGATCCTCTACATAATTCCACTACTCTACTTTTACGATCGTTACGTCTTTCACTACTTACACTTCCATTGTTGTGGGTCTTTACTTTTAACCTTTTAACGAAACAATTATTATTTTTTATACTTTCGGATTAAGACCTTATGGTTTTACTCTTCTGAAGTTTCACAATTTTTATATCTTAAGATACTAACTCAGTTTTCGCTACTTTCTTTCCACATTCGTGATTTACTGCTTTAATCCCTCTTGTAGCTTCACGCATCCATTCTGATATTATAATATAAAGTTTTTAACGTAATTGATTTTCCCACTTTTAGTATATGACCGTTCCTCGTCAAACCAATAACATCCCTGTCATTATACCCTCATCTCCCCTCCCCCTCCCCTTCTCTTCCTTGTTTTGCCTGCTCTCAGCCCCTCTAAGCCACTTTATAATTTTACGGTTTTATACTGTTTACATTTTACATACACATTGTTCTATACCATAAGTACACTAACGATGATTTTTACATAATTATACGTCCTATGATTTTAGCACGACCCCTCTTGTTAAACGCATGACATTCTCACCACCCATCCCTGCTTCCTTTCCCCTCCCCCTATCAGCCTCACTCCATTTCCCCTTCCCTCTCCCATATTCTTTTTAAATTAAAATACAGAACGTAGGTACGTTTGAACATTTTATTTCGGTTGTTCCAATGTGATACATGTACCTTTGTGAACTTATCATTTCTGAGAACGCATGCTGTTACAGCGTGATTACCTGTACATACCACATTAATGCAATAAATGCTCAAAATGATGTCCGTCAACCTCAATGCATTAGACAATAGTTGTAACGACACTCCTCTCAACAGTGAGTAGTTCGCCATCCCTAATGTTAGCACATGTATTGACAATGCCCTGACGCATGTTGTCAGGCGTTGTCGGTGGATCACAACAGCAAATATCCTTCAACGTTCCGCACAGAAAGAAATCCAGGGACGTCAGATCCGGTGAACGTGCTTCGACGACCAATCCACCTGTCATGAAATATGCCATTCAATACCGCTTCAACCGCACGCGAGCTATGTGCCGGACATCCATCATGTTGGAAGTATATCGCCATTCTATCATGCAGTGAAACATCTTGTAGTAACATCGGTAGAACAACACGCAGGAAATCAGCATACATTGCACCATTTAGATTGACATCGATAATATGGGGCCAATTATCCTTCTTCCCATAATGCCGCAACACACATTAACCCATCAAGGTCACTGATGTTCCACTTGTCGCAGCCATCGTGGATTTTCCGTTGCCCAGTAGTGCATATTATGGCGGTTTACGTTTCCGCTGTTGGTGAATGACACTTCGTCGCTAAATAGAACGCGTGTGCAAAGTATCTGTCATCGTCCCGTAATTTCTCTTGTGCCCCGTGGCAGAGCTGTACACGACGTTCATGGTGCATAGAAATATGGTACGGGTGTAATCAATGTTGATGTAGCATTCTCAACACCGACGTTTTTGTGATTCCCGATTCTCGCGCAATTTGTCTGCTACTAATGTGCGGATTAGCCGCGACAGCAGTTAAAACACCTACTTGGGCATGATTATTTGTTGCAGGTCGTGGTCGACGTTTCACCTGTGGCTGAACACAACCTGTTTCCTTAAATAACGTAACTATCCGGCAAACGGTCCAGACACTTGGATGATGATGTCGTCCAGGATACCGAGCAGCATACATAGCACACGACCGCTGGGCTTTTTGATCACAATAGCCATACATCAACACGATATCGACCTTTTCCGCAATTGGTAAACGGTCCATTTTAACACGGGTAATGTATCACGAAGCAAATACCGTCCGCACTGGCGGAATGTTTCGTGATACAACGTACTTATACGTTTGTGACTATTACAGCGGCATCTATAAAAATGCGAAAAAAGTGGTCCAACTAAATCGTTTATATTTCTTTACGTACTACACGAATATGTAATTAAAAAATGGGGATTCCTGTTTAAAACAGATGCAGTTGATATCCGTTTGACCTATGGCAGCATCATCTAGCGGGCCAACCATAGCGCCGTCATGTTTCCCCCTTCAAGTTAGACGAGTTTCGTTATTTGTAGTTTTTTCGTTCGATGCTTATTTCGTGAGATATTTGGCCCGGTCACTATCAATGGACCACCCTGTATATAGGCAATTTTTCTGTAAATTCCACAATAAGAAAGTTACATAATTAGCTCTGCTTCATAACTTTACACTATGAGCTCTCCCCAAGAACCCCTTTGTACAGACGTACACCTAGTCATCGTTGACACTAAAACAAAGACGATGAATACAAAGGAATGGCGTAATAAATATTGTTATAATTTACAGCCTTGTAATTCCATTTCCGATTTATGAAAATCATCTTTTAGATTAACTGATCCTTGGTAATTCATATCGGGTTTTACTAACTAGACTTGCTCTACGCGAGCAAAAAAAACTGTTCTCACTCTATGGCCTCCGGTCAATGGAGCGTACGTCTTGCGTTCAGAAACTAGCCGTTGAATGTTTAAATAAAAGAATTTTTTTTTAACAACTAAGTTTATTCACAAATCAAACATTACAATAATAAAACATAATATCTCCTTGAACAGTACAGTCATTACCTAGAGTACCACCACTTTTACACCATACATATACATGTTCAGAACTTTCAATTTTCCGACATACACGACTTCTTAAAACTAAAGGTTCATCACTTGAAAGATAACTGCCTCCATAAGAACTGTTTGACTGATGAACTATGTTGAAAGTCTTCCAGGCGATAACATCTCTTGTAGCGAAAGAATCCAAAGAACTCTTCTTAGGGTCACTAGTACGTACAAAGGCTATAGTAAGCCATCCATTACCAGTTCCTTGCACACTCAATGCCAAGGAAAATCTTGCAACAAATCCCATCCATCTGTGCGCTCCTTCAAACATACACGACTTCTTAAAACTAAAGGTTCATCACTTGAAAGATAACTGCCTCCATAAGAACTGTTTGACTGATGAACTATGTTGAAAGTCTTCCAGGCGATAACATCTCTTGTAGCGAAAGAATCCAAAGAACTCTTCTTAGGGTCACTAGTACGTACAAAGGCTATAGTAAGCCATCCATTACCAGTTCCTTGCACACTCAATGCCAAGGAAAATCTTTCAAGTGATGAACCTTTAGTTTTAAGGCCTAAAAGCCCTCCTCCTAAGATTATACCTCCTCGGCATCGTGCGGCTGCTCGTGCGGCTGCTCGTGCGGCTGCAGGCAGACTGGCGCTTATCCCGTCTGCGCGCGGTAGGAACTCTAGACCGCGCGCGGACGGGATGCGGCTGACCTTGAGCAAGCGCCAGTGTATCTGACGCAACTCAATGATGACGTAATGCTCTACGCGAGCAAAAAAAACTGTTCTCACTCTATGGCCTCCGGTCAATGGAGCGTACGTCTTGCGTTCAGAAACTAGCCGTTGAATGTTTAAATAAAAGAATTTTTTTTTAACAACTAAGTTTATTCACAAATCAAACATTACAATAATAAAACATAATATCTCCTTGAACAGTACAGTCATTACCTAGAGTACCACCACTTTTACACCATACATATACATGTTCAGAACTTTCAATTTTCCGACATACACTTTATTATGAACCTTTAGTTTTAAGAAGTCGTGTATGTCGGAAAATTGAAAGTTCTGAACATGTATATGTATGGTGTAAAAGTGGTGGTACTCTAGGTAATGACTGTACTGTTCAAGGAGATATTATGTTTTATTATTGTAATGTTTGATTTGTGAATAAACTTAGTTGTTAAAAAAAAATTCTTTTATTTAAACATTCAACGGCTAGTTTCTGAACGCAAGACGTACGCTCCATTGACCGGAGGCCATAGAGTGAGAACAGTTTTTTTTGCTCGCGTAGAGCATTACGTCATCATTGACGTACACTTTATTATTATTTTATCGCCTGGAAGACTTTCAACATAGTTCATCAGTCAAACAGTTCTTATGGAGGCAGTTATCTTTCAAGTGATGAACCTTTAGTTTTAAGAAGTCGTGTATGTCGGAAAATTGAAAGTTCTGAACATGTATATGTATGGTGTAAAAGTGGTGGTAGTCTAGGTAATGAGTGTACTGTTCAAGGAGATATTATGTTTTATTATTGTAATGTTTGATTTGTGAATAAACTTAGTTGTTAAAAAAAAATTCTTTTATTTAAACATTCAACGGCTAGTTTCTGAACGCAAGACGTACGCTCCATTGACCGGAGGCCATAGAGTGTTACAGTAAGTTCATTTATATGTGATAATTACAACTTTTGTAGTTAATTTTGTTCACGTTATTCATTCCATGAACAAGTTTCAGAAACAAGACAGTTTTTCGTCACATTACAGATATTAATTTATCCATCAAAAACTCATATATTAAGGCTAACCCAAATATAGGATGTGATATGTCTCATTTACGGGATGTAGATTAAATCCATTAGGCTCGTAATTTTTACGTTAATGCTCAGAAATTCGATAATTTCCAATAAATTATCCAGACCATTGTGACTCACCATTCCATAGTAAAACACCCGATTTACTTGATTTATTACACAGCGTGTTAGTTCATAACACAGCTGAGGCAAATTGTCTCCCAGTTTCTTACCGATGTTGTCCGCTTCATTCTTAACAAGTGCTGAATAACTTCGATGTCCTGCCTTTACAAAGAGGGTAGTGCATCGGTAGTATTTGAAGGAAACCAGGAAGAGTATTAAGGGTAAAAAAAGAGGAAAATAACGAGGGCTAAAGCACTGTGGAATGCAGTGTAACGAGTCATGGGCGCAGCGAGCTCTAAACGTTAGCTAGGCTTTTTGTATCGATGTGTGTTACGCAATGCCTCGGCCCGGACGTGCCTGCGTAAATACAGCAGAGCTCTTCTGCGAAAGCGGGCCGGCTGCCGGAAAGATGGCAGCATGGCGCTCCACCTACGCAGCCCCAGGCTGGCCAGTTCGAGGCATTGGTGGGGCACTGACGACTGGATTGGACAGTGGAAACAGCATACACGTTTCCTTTTTTTCCCCCTTCTGGCCGCTGGTTGGTAATATTTTCATACCAGCGGACTGCAGTGTAGAAACTTGAATAATGTTATGGGTCACACACATTCTCACCTTAATATTTTAAGACATTCAGCACTTTGTCCATAAGCCATCGGGCGCACGTATATTGGCCTTGCGTACGGCGCCCTTCTCACGTACGGTCGCAGCTTTTCTATTCACTGGAATATGTTTTTCCGCATTATACACGACTGCCGAATGCAACATGGCCGCAAAAGTTAGTATTTTGCTCCCTAGATACAGCAGGAGTCGATTTAAAAGTGTACCTTTACTAAACAGGTTGTAGGAACATCAGACACTGTCTGAATTGTCAAGGAGGACAGAAAGGGCCTACGAGCGAGCTTCAAAACAAGGAAGCTGAAGGAATGTGATTTTTTGAGGAAGGTTATAGCGCTCAAATCGAAAAACAAAAGCGATGTATATTGCCTCTCCATAAACCATCAAACAACCGCCGAAGATGTTTCTGTACGTTCTTTTGTACAAGGATGCCACTAGGCACAAGATACCACTAATTTAAATTTATAAAAAAAAGTTAGCGTGGGCTTGGTAGTGGCAGGAGGAGACATTTGAACATTGGAACAAAGCCTTGATACAAATTTTGGTCGCCATTTTCCAGGAAAGGTACCACCCCCTGCCTACAGGGTAAAAGCCACGGGCTACTGTAAACTTCGTTCTGACAAAGGAAAGAAATAGACTGGCAAGCGAATAAGTAAAGAAAGCAGATGGTGATACAAAGACTACAGTGTTGGGCTTTGTGTACCACAATGTTTTCAAGACTAATATGTATAAATTACATAGTAATTTTTTGTCATAAAACACCCATTTATTAAGTTAATTTTTTTATTTTTATTTTTACTTAAAATCCTTATAAGCAAATATAAACTTTTTCTAGAGGGGAGTCTTTTTCATGGTTTGGCAACGCTAATACACGAGTTCTGATGCGAACATAGATATAAGTATATTTCTTAATCTATAAAATATGGGATTTAGATGTGTGCCCCTACATACCTGACTACTGTGTAACTATTCATTAAATTTGCAAGAAAACCGCCAGTTCACATAGATTATCAAAGACGAGAGATGGCAGTGTCGAATGTGTCAAATAAATCGAATAAAGAATAAGTTGAAGTTCAGCACCTTTGTTTTTCTCAAGTATTCTTATTAGAAATGTTAACCGACGTAGTCACTGCTCACTGTAACGTCCCAAAGATAACAATAGCTACTTCGCGTGGCTCAGTGGAGTACAACTTGCACATCCTTAATCTACCGCATTTATACAACAAGAGAAAGGGAACCAACACTGTAACACCGAAACCAAACACTGTTAAGAGTTGTAGGTTAGATTAAAGGCAGACTGAAAATTTATATGGGACGACTGAGATTCGATCCCGGGAACTCTCGGTTTCCATGTACGCGCTTTGTCGCTAGACTGTCCTCGACAAAAATTACAGTAAGAGTGGTGATTAAAAAGCATAAAACTCGTCTAATAATTTCGACGGCTGAGAGTGGTTGGTAGAAAGACACCAACACCAGACGAATACATGCGTTCTATATTTTCTGACACCTCAGACAATGACAGACTTCTGCCAGTACTTATCTTGTACTTTCTAAGATTCGCAGGAGATCCCTTGTATACCTTGCGGGACCAGCTCTAGTGGAAGAAACGATGTTTCGGAGACACGGTTTAGCCACAGCGTAGGCGATTGTTTCCAGCGTGAACCTTTCAGTCTGCTTCGGAGAGTGCAGATTAAAACCTTGTGCCGTCCTGGGATTCAAAACCGAAACCTTTCCTTTAGTCGACAGTGCTCTTAATTGAACTGCCAAGGTACGTCTGTCGATCTTCTCTCGCAGCATTACTTCTGCTGGTCTCTCTCTCCTGCCTCCCAAACTTCAGGGAAGCTCTCCAGCATAGTTAACGCGACTAGCATTCCTGGAAGAAAGGACATTGCAGAGCTAAAGATTGATTCTGGAAGCAATCACCTAGGCTGTGGTAAAGCAGTATCATTCTTCCAGCAGTGCTAGAACCGCTGGTTATACAGAAGAGCTTCTGTAATATTTGAAAAATAGGAGCGGGGTACGAGCAAAAGTTGCCCCTCCTGTAATAACTTATAGAAATAATCGGTTCTTCAGGTAGCAATGTCTTTCCGTCAGCTGCTCTGCAGATTTAATCATGTGCAGTATGTATAGGTATGAAAAGATATTTCAGAGACCGCTAGCGGTCACACATTTCCTTTTTCTCCTCTTAAATGAGAAAGACTGGAGCATTACGGGCAGGACCCTGAATCATCTCGCGTTTTTCATGATCTACTATATTAGTAACGATAGTATACTAATTAGTTTAAAAAATAACACATTACTGGAACACAGATTTCTGTGTATTATTAAGCGTACCTTTTTTTCTATTTTAACAGTATTAAAATGAAGTTAATGAAGAAATGTGACTTCTTGTAACCTTTAATTTCGTTTAGGATCCCGTTTTTTCAGCTTATAGGCAGGAATGGACATTTCCATTTGCGTTGAGACTGTAGCCCCAAGACGAGGTTTGCACGTCGAGATACGTTGCTTCATGAAATAATTTAATTATGTCAACAAAACTGTTTGCACTCTCTGAAAAAATGTTCATCATTTTGAAACAGTCATGATCGATTAACAGTCAATATGGCTTTAAAACTATGGATAGCTTTACTTACGAAGAGCTTGCCGATGTGCAACTCATGTGTGGGTTACTCAATGCAGTGGGAGAGCGGCACCTATGCTTTGCTGAGGTGAACCCGCAACGATGGCAGATGCATCACTGCGATTTTGAATTTGCTACCTCTGCAACTCTTCATCAGTAAACCTGTCCATACTGCTTTTTGTCATTGTAACGCTCAATTGACAGTGCCTGGAAATCAAATCCAAGAAAGAACCAAACGCTGCTGAAAATAAGATTGAGAAAGGGGGGGGGGGGGGGCGGTGTCGAAGATTGAAGTAGTCATTACTGCTGTCGGCAGAAAGCAGCGTGAGTGAATGGACCAAATGTAATTTCAAACACGACATACAGAGGACACCGTTAACATCTGCAATGCTGTGCAGATGTTTTTAGTAGCAAATACACAGGAAGATATATAGGAGTAGGTAAATAAAACGAACTGCAATTGTTTTGTAAATAACCACCAAAGTCTATGGGTTTCTGATACCAAATTACTTTGAGAATATTTCTGAAAAACGTGCGAAATTTTGTATTTATATTTCTGGTTGACTTACGTTTTAGTGTTATTCGGTGTACACACAATGAAGCCAGCAGCATATGATATTACTTGTAAAGGACGTGACTGCAAAAAGTTTTGTTACTACACAAAAGCACCCTTTTACTTCTTTTGACAATAATTTTCTCAAATATTTGATGCGACCCGCCACGATTTCAGTGCCAGCCTCTTCATCTCATAGTCGCAATTACACTCTACATCTTCAATTATTCCTGGATATGTTCTAGTCCCTGTCTTCCCCTAAAGTTTTCACCTTCCACAGCTCCCACTAGAACCGTGGAAGTTACGCCCTGAGACCCTCCCAATGCCTTATCAGAACATCCAGTTATCAACACACTGCTGTAGCATCACATCTCAAATGATTCAATTCTCTTCTATCCCAGTTTCCCACTGTCTATGATTGACCGCCATACGGTGC